>NC_092335.1:314042500-314642500 GCF_046630445.1 Rutidosis leptorrhynchoides | reverse complement strand
AATATATTTCATCCGCTAACGGTAGCGAACCGTCCGAATGAGGGCGCGTCAAGCCCGTATGGATCCACACAACATAAGTTCACGTTTACACCATACAAGTGTGACTAATGATAATTGAATTGAGGCTTTTTATTCTAACTCGATGTGGAATGTTTGTTTTCGTACTTGTGTTCAAAGCATAAAAGTATGATACGTAAATGTTTCTCATCCCAGGATTTAAAGAATAAAAGTTGTTGAAAAGATGGGACTATGATCTCACCTTGAGTGCAGGAGTATAAAGGTACTTCACAAAGTAAACGTGTGCATGAAAGTTGTTTAGTCTTGACTTGAACAAGTAAGTTGTATCAATACCGAGTAAGACACAAGGTTGGTCGAAATATTTTCAATTAGTCCTATAGCTCGTTACGACTCGATTATATAGCATGCGAATCAAATTGTCAAGTTTCATGCAAGATATAAGTATAAAAGCAAGTTAGAACGATCACATAAGTTTTTGGTTAAGTTTGACTAAAAGTCAAACTTGGTCAAAGTCAAAGTCAACGGGGTTGAGTCGGGTTTTTGACTATTGTTTCATGATGAGAAATCATATATAAGCATGTTGGCCAAGTTTCATGTTAATCGGAGTTACGAGTAAGCGGGGGTGAAAATGTGAAATCACAAGGTGATTTTGGTCAGGGACTTTCTCTGCACAGGAGTGGGGCACCAAGACCAGGTGCGGCGTTCTTGAGGACCCAGAAGCGACGCTCTTGTCTCCAGAAGCGGCGTTCCTGGCGCCTGATGAAAAACTCCACAATAGATTGACCAGGAGCGGCGCTTTTGGTACAAAAGCGGCGCTCCTATACCTAGGAAAATGTTGTTGCTGAATTTTGTTATGTGCACGAACCAAACTTCATTCAAACCCAAATTATGAACCGAAAACACTCAAAACGCATACCATACATTGTTGGAAAGGTATTTTAACAAGGAATGCAACTAAATACATATCATCAATCAAATCCATCATTTACAATAACCAAAACCTCGTCGAATGATCGTTAAAAGTTCATCATTAAAGTTTCAAGTTCATAAAATGCATTTCATGATTCGGGAATCCAATTTACACATACGATATGCCGTTTCGAAGGTAATTAAACATACATTGCAACTAAACACTTACCAACAACATTGCAAAGTATTCAATGCATCAAAAGTTCGTAATTAAGTCTATCAAACCCTAATCAAAAATCGCAAAATCATTAATCATGTTAATGAAGTTTTTCCTAGTCAACCTACATACCAAAATGTAGCTAATGATGCTAGTAACACATTTAATACATGAACTTTAACATAACAATAACATTTAATCAACCAAAACTCAAGATTAAACACACCCATTTCAAGTGTTCATGCTAGTTACTCAAAACAACAAAATCGAGCAAACCAATCACATATTCATGTTAGACTCGAGCCATAGACACTAACTAATACACTTTCAAGTTTAAAGGTCTAATTTATGAAATTTAGAGATTTTGAAAAGCATGCCCCAAGCTATGAAATTAGTACCAAAACGTAGAGGATGAAGAGAGGATTCCAAAAGTACAATTTGTTTTGATGTTAGCCTCCTAGATCAGATTTAGATGATGATTCTTTGATGTTGGGGTTTGAGAGAAAAAGATGAAAGTATGAAGAATGAGGGAGGTGAAAGATGGATGGAATGAATGGTGGGGAGGTGGGTTGACTAGTTGACCTAGTCAACTAGTTTGCCCACTTGACAACTTTAGTCCATCGAGTTTAAAAGCGGGTGCGTGAATTAACCACACGAATTATTTTAAATACGCTAGAGTAAACGAGAGATGTTATAATTATATAACGGTAATATTGAAAACGCTAATTTACGGAAGGTACGAATTTAGGTAACGAAAGATATTATCTAAAAAAGACGGGCGTTGAAATATATTAACGGAAAAATGCGGGTTATTACAATATATCATTTTCTCTCTAAAATATTCAAATTATTTACCATTCAACACAATCTTTTTATCTTATTTTATCACAAAATGTCTTCTTCTTCGAGTTCTTCCGGCGACTCGTTCACAAACTGTACACTAAACGTACTTGAAGATTTATCTTCTGAAGATGAAGTTAACTCACGTCGTTATATACGTCGAGATCATTATGGAGCACACGAACGTTTGATGGACGAAATTTAATAAATGTAATGTAGTTTATTTTATAAATTTCACTTTATTATTTTGTTTTTATTTTATTAAATTAATTTAAATACAATATTATAAATCAATTAAAAAATTAAAAATGGACACTGAATTGACACTGAAATGAACACTGTGGACACCTCCACCTTACACACCGTCAGTCAATTTCGGTATCCAAATGGACATGAACACCTAGTGCTCTTACACGTTTTTTTAAGGTTTTCAATAATATACTGTATCTGGTGCTATTCCTATTAACCTTTTCAGGTGACAAATGTCGTAGACTTTCATTAACCTATAGTGTTTATTTGCCTCATTTATAAATGTAAGGCTAAAAGGCTATGAGGCTATCACAAGTATTCTAATGCAAGGATCGTGGCCAAACAATTATCAGTAACAAGCAATTTGAACAATACCAAATAAATAGAAAAACAGCCGCAGCTTGTTTTTTTTATTCACATTAAATATCAAAACCTAAAAGCTGGATGAAAAAAACCCTATGAAAGGTTTAAATACTAGGAAAGAAATAATATAAAAAAAAGGAAACAAAATAACAAAACAATTAGAACTGCCAATAAAATCTTACAGAATTTTCCTTTGCTTCCTGGACAAGTATCACCCTATTCCCTGTCAACTTTTTAACAGCCCATCAGCCCACTCGTCCCAAGACGAATCCAACAACATATCCATCCGTTTCTACATCATATTTCATTATGTGAAATTTCATACGAATAATATACACGCATACACATATCTACTCTATACCTTAAAATAGGGTTTTTTTTAGGTAATAAGTATTTTGAAGCACCCTTTAATGACCATTAGATCAGGTATTTACAACACCTTACCCCTTCATCCAATGGACAAGAATAATCTATCAAACTTATTAGCTAATAAATCCTCATTTGAAAGACAATATGTCTAATATACCCCCTTACACTATAAACTAACGGGATCAAAACACAAAAATAGGGGTCCTTGCATATTACTTCATTTCATTTATCAAAGCAAAACCAATGTAACACTCTCCTCTCTATTCTCGCGTCATCCCTACCATCGCCTTCAGAATTACTGAATTCAGTCGATAAGTTTAAAAACCGCAAAAACCTCCCTATCCAGTCGATAGGTTCAAAACCTTCCTACAATCGCAGAAAGCAACCTTAAATATTTCGTCCATTAGGGTTCGTGATTTAGCGAATTGCCGAAGCATATGAGATTAATTTATCTAATATCACCAAAACGAGAGCATTAGGGTTGGCGTTTATACATTTTGATGTTCAATTCTGCCGATTATGATTTGTAGCTAACATGACTCCGATTTCTTCATCATCAATATCAGGTTTGGAAACTATAGATTAATCCTTTTGATTTGTGCAATTGTTTTAATTTCATATTTGAATCTGAATCAGGATCGCCAACATGGGTACTTTATATGGTTCATTCTATTGATATCAATTAGCTTCTTCATTTTCGGATGACAATTCCACACAAACTAAATTTTGATTTGAAGATCATATTTCTAATGAGTAATCGTGAAGAAAAATATGGTCAGAAGCCTATTAAGGGTACTCCACATCCAAAGGTACTTTTGTTTTGGTTCTAATTACTTCATTAAACCTTTATATGCTAACAGTAAGTGGATTAAACCTTTAAATTTACCTTTATAATCATTAAACCTTTCAAATCAAAGATTTTTCGATCGATTTGTTTATCTAGGGTTCAACTGAACATGTATACATGTCGTGATTGAATTCATACAGGACATTTTCAGATAAGTTATTTGCATACTTTTAATTATAGATTAATCCTTTTGATTTGTGAGCTTGTTTTAATTCCTTATTTGAATCTGAATCAGGACATGTGAGTCTGAATTAAAATGATTACAATGATATTTAAGGTCTAATAATTTTATAACAGTGATGACCAGTGAGGTGATATCTTACATATAATGATATATAAAATAGTTGTAATTTTTATATAGTTTCAGTGGTCGGCTATTATTTGTGAGTCTAATTTATTATATAGTTTATGCATACTGCAGGTCTATTTACAAGAGGAAGAATTTGATTAAACTTGTGACAGGTATTCCTAATCTCTTAGCATATATTGTCATTGATTTATAATAAATGCATATAAAGGTTTAATGTTGCATAATTTTAATTATATATCAAATACGCCTAAAACATAATCACAGTTTATGTGTGTGTAATATATTGTTTATGCATACAGGTCTATTTACAAGAGGCAAAATTTGATTAAACTTGTGACAGGTATTCCTAAACTGTTAGCATATATTGTCATTGTTTTATAATAAATGCATATTAATTGTATAATCTTGCATAATTTTAATGATATATCAAATACGCCTAAAACATAATCACAGTTATTTGTGATTTGCAGGAAAAATAAAATCTACAGCCATATTACAATTATTCTGCACTATTTTTGGTAATTATATGCTCCTAATTAACTCAAAGAAATCTTTACAACTTTTAAAAATATCATTCAACCCACTATATATAGATATGCCAATAGACCTGCTATTCACCACACATTCAATCATTTGGCAAAATCGTGCAGAATGGACAATATAGTGCAGTTCACTGACTTGAACAATTTACATCCTGGAATATTAAATCCTAATGTCCGAGTCAAGGTATGGGCAATAACGAGAAAATTCTTTTGGAAGACTCCGGCTAATGTAGTTTCTTTGGAGGTTGTGCTAATTGATCAACAGGTACTATCATCATTATGTTAATCATTATAAAGAATGTATATACCTAATAAATGTTATTAGATATTACAGGAACCTTCACATGTTTCCAATCCAATTTACAAATTGTCACTAATAATTATTTTAAATAGGGACATAAAATCTTTGCATCCATCAATCGGAATTTAATACCAGTGTTTGAAGGTATCTTAGTTGAAGGTCATTTTTTTGACATATCGGGTTTTAATGTGGTTCCATATGAAGATCGTTATAAGTTGCTAGATCACTTGTGGAAGATCCAGTTTCTACTTCACACCAACCTTCAGCCATGTCCACCTTTTAATCTTCCAAATGATGGATACCATCCTGTTAATTATCCTGACATCCTCTCGTCGGTATTAGATCCAACTCTTGCTTTTGGTATGATTTCTATATTTCCTTCCAAAATATATAGATACATTCCAATTATATTGTATTATATTAAGCGGAATAAGAATATACTGTTTTATATTTTTTTAAATTTAGATGTTGTTGGACAACTGGTCGAACTAAGACGTCTACGTGTGGCAATTGTGAACGGACACCCTATGCAGTATATTCGATTTACTCTCCAAGATTTAACGTATGTTTGAAATTTTTATGCTGATGTTTGAAATTGAAAACAACAATTTTAAAATGTCTTAATCATATGTGTGTATGCATGACAGTGGTCATAGGATCACAGTTTCGTTTAGTGGGACCAACGCGGTACAACTGTATCATTATGCAACAACTCATGGAGATGCTGCAGTTCCAATAATCTGCTTGCTTAACAACTGCTTCATTAAAGAGTGGGAAGGTAATCACATTTATATTTATATAATTATATAATGCCTTATAAATTTCTCATTTTCAATTACATATAAATTAGACCTGTAACCATTACAACAGGTTAAATTCAACTTAGCCCCTAATGTAATTGTTTCTAATAGGTGGTTCTGTCGTTACTAACCACGTTTGGGGTACTCGCCTTTTCATCAATGAGCCTATCGACTCTATAGTTGACTATACGGCAGTGTAAGACATATTATATTATTTCAAATGTTTTCATTTTCAGACTTAGATATTTCCATAAACAATTACATTACTAATAACTCTTATATTTATAAATATAGTCTACAAAACCTTGGTGGTGAAGGTTTCGTTGATGGTGTGAATGAGCAAAATGGTGGGGTTGTTTTTCTTGAAGATTAGAGCAATGAAGGCAATGAATGAAGGCAATGATTGACCAAAATAAAGCCGTCCTAATAAATGAAGTTTATTTTTCAATTATGTTTTAGCATTTTGCTTTGATAATCTCATTGTTATGTTATTATGAAACGTTTATCTATTTTGTTTTTAGTTATCATTTATATTTATATTATGGTGTCAATCAATTAAATCAGTGGTCCTTGCATTTGATTTCATTTCATTGCTAAACCAAAAAAAATAAAAAATGCACCAACATGCTATCTACATTAACATCCACAATAATTTGTGATTCGCTGGACTTAACCATGTTGCGATTTCATCTAATTATTATCCCTCACTGTATGCAATGTCATTTAATTATTATCCACCATGTTACTTATTAAAGATCTCTTCATCATCCTATAACAAGGGTCAGATATCTCGATTCCGGTTGCAACACTAATTTAAACCTTCAAATAAAACACTGAATTAAATGACATTGCAACAAAGGTAACACGCAGGATTCTCAAATTCGAACTATCTATATTTGGTGACTGAAATGTAAACATCGTATTCATTCTATCCTCATCTAGAATGCGCATAATTTATGTGGTTCTGTGGAAGTTTTGTTCATAAAACTGAAGGATTATAAGTTTTGTTCCAGATCCTATCCAATTGATGATCATCAAAGTGGTCCTGTATATATGGTTAATTAATATTTGGTTCCTTCAATAGCCATTTTCATTCCTTGTGAATATGTTTTTCATTTCAATATAGCAACAAATGATCTGGAATTAAACAAATGGTCTGGAATTTCACAAATCAGCATGCTCAAGTCTTCATCTTGCGAATCACAGAATTATAGCAACAAAGTTTGTTAATTGTTTTTGATTATTTTTCACATTTTATTTATTCATGAACCAGAAAATAAAAAAATTTGTTTATAAAAAGAGATCTAAAAACCAAAATTAGAACTTATTATGGATTAGTACAAACCCATCTACATCAGATATGTTTTTTTTTTGCTTTCTTAATTTTAACGAACATAATAAATATAATGGTTTTTTTGTTTTCTTATTTTTTTTGTTCTACGATTATTATGTATTAATTAAAATAATAAATGTATGTTAATATAGGTTTGACTAGGAAAATACCAGTTACACACAATGCTTAAATATATTCTGATTCACACAATTTGAATTATTTTTTAGTGCTTTATTTTCTAAACCGATCCCCTTGCAATCCCTAAGTAATCGCCACTCTTTTGACCCCTATTATTGCCATTCAATTTTAACAGTTGTATACACGCGTGCACAATCCCTGATTAACCGCCACTAAATTGAATCCTAATTTTCAAACGGGTAAGGTAAATAAACAATGATTCAAATCCATTTGGATTAATTTATTTGTGGTTTCTTTTTCATAACCGAACCTCTCTCTTCTAATCCCTAAAGAACCGCCAATCCCTTAAACCCTAATTATGGCATCCGATTTCAACATTTGTATACATAATAAGTGAATAACAATCGTCGTTGCATATGAGCATTTATAACCAAATCCCTTAATTGTCGGTATTGATGGCAGATTAACAAACAAAACGAGTATATTCATGCCAATCTTGCCTTCTAATTTCCATTAATTTCACAATATCATACACAAGTTCTTGATCTTCATTGCAATTTGTCAAACATTCCTAAATTTCAAAAGCTCTCTTTGTGCTATAAATACAGCTTTACTATTTTCGTTTCTTCTCACAAACCTACCATAACAATCATACACACACACAAACTATCCTGTTACAATGGCTGATGTAGTTGAAATTACCCCACTTAATTTGATCACCCAGGAGCGTGACGATTGGAAAGTGCGAGTCAAGGTGATCAACCAATGGAGCAAGACTGCGTACATGAAGCCGGAATCGATATTTTCATATGAATTTGTTCTTGTCGATTTTCAGGTAATAAATCAATTTACATTCAACTTAGTTATTAGTTAAATGCATTTTATAAAAGTAAATATAACTCACCATATCTTAATGATCATTTGAATGTGCAGGGACACAAGATGAGGGCATCGATTTACAAAAATCTAATGCCCTTTTTTGCTCATACCTTTAAGGAAGGTGGTTTTGTTGATCTTAGTACCTTTGAATTGAAACTGAATGATGATGATTGGAAACTTGCTGACCATGATTTAAAAATCTGTTTCTTGAGAAAAACTACTGTCAGAAGGTGTCCCCCTTTTAAAATTTTAAGAGATGTTTTTAACTGTGTTGCCTATAAGGATGTTCAAGATTGGGTTTTACCCAAGGACTCTGTGTTTGGTAAGAGATGTACTAATTTTAAAATTTATTTGCATTATATTTTAAACAAATATGTGTTACTCCCTAATCATCCATTTTTATGTTAAATTGACTAACCTAACTTAATCTAATCGTATGCCTAGATATTGTTGGCCAGTTGGTGAAACTGAATAGGTATAAGGTGGATAAAGATGATAATGGTGAGAAGAAATCAATTGAGTTTGAACTTTCTGATGCAAGGTATATATGTCTTCTTAAATCTCTGCAATTCACTATAATACATGCCTTTCAAAAAAAAAAATACCCTATAATACATATGAATTTACAGCCAGTTGTTTTAGTACACTTATGCATTCTGTTTCTTATTTACCAGTGGAGAGAAGGTGAGGTGTAAGTTATGGGGTGCACATGCTGAAAAGTTGCACGATACTTTATTGTCTGAATACAAAAAAGATGAACCAGTTATACTCATGCTTCATAACTGTCGATATAAGGACTGGGAAGGTACATATGATCCTCATGTCAAACTTACTTTTGTTACATAATATTAGTTCAATTACCATAATATTCATATATATGTTTGGATAAACCATTTAGGTCCTCAAGTCAATAATCTCTTGTGGGGCTTTAAACTGTTCTTAAATGAACCAATTCAACCAATTGAAGAATTTAAGGATGCGTATGTCTCATACCTTTACTACCTATTTACTTAAAATTACAATGGAGATTGTTATTCAGTTTCACATTTTAAATAACATGTTTGGATCTTAGTATTACATGTTTTAGTCTAAAACAAATATCAATCCGTACACAGCTTGGCAACTGCTATACGCGAGGATGATAAGTATGTGAAACCTGTGGTTGAAGTAGATCTTGGTAAGGATGAGTCGTCTGCTCTTACAAAATTTACTGATCAGGAAAATAATAAAGCATATATAATCGATGACGTTCGTCTGTTTGAGAAGGTATTTACATACAAAATTACATTCAACCTCGATTACAGTGTATCTCAATTGGGCTACTTATTAACAAATGTCTTTTGAAAATGCTTTTAATCCACTTTGATTTATATGTTAAAAAACATGTGACACAACATAGGTCTGCACATTTGTTGTCCGAGGACGTGTGAGCAGTTTTGCTGAAAAGGAAGGATGGTTCCAATACTACTGTGGAACGTGTGATAAAAAGGTGCAGAAAACCTATGATCTTGAGGAAATGATGTATTTGTATGATTGCAAAGTCTGCAACACAACGTATAAAGAAGCAAACCCAAAGTAAGTAAGATTCATTTATAATGTGACATACTTTATATTTTATTCTTCACATATTATACATTTTTTAAATTACGTTTAAAACATCATGTATAATTAGGGTTCGTGCGACGATCTATGTTCAAGACATAACTGGGGGATGTGAGATGTCACTATTTGATGGACAACTATCAAAGATGACACATCGAAGTGTTCAATGGCTCAACAATGCTGCAAAAAATGTGAGTTGACTACTTTTTTTTTAATTCCTTTTATTTTTATTTTTTTATTTTTATTTTATTTTACTTTTTTTTTTTGACATTGTACATTAATAATTAATAAATGTGTTCGGATAACGTATTAGTCTAACACTTGAATGTGGAATTAGGCTTCTGATATTTGTGATTACCCATTGGAGTTGAATAAACTTCTTAACAAGAAGTTTGCCTTCATTGTGAAACATAACTTGTATGGTGATGAGAACAAGTTGTCCGGATATACAATCTCTGATTCAACTGACAATGCTTCCGTTTTAAACAAACTTGATGCAATCCTTAAGGATAAAGAGGCAGAATATAGTGCTTTTGATGAGGACATACTTGTGTCTAGCACTCCAGATGTTAAGAAGGTAATATATAATCCCTCTAATTATAGAAATTTCATGCATTGAAAATTTGTATTCAAGTGCCTACTAACACTTGATGTAATAAATATTCTTGATAGATCCCCAAATTTGAAGACTCTGGTGTTGCTTCATCCTGTTCCACAAGCACTACTCCAAGTAGTATTGGTGTTAAACGCCCTTCTCCGTCGCAATCAACTAAAGATGAAACGCCAACCGGAGGGACAACCTCTGCTTTGGGTGATTTGAAAATCCCCAAAATGGAGAAGCTTTGAAGGATCCACTAATGGCCATCATTATAATATGTTTTTCTTGATTTTTCTTGACAATAATGCCATGTCTCATCTTTGTTGGTGAGATATGTCTAATTCAACCTGATGGTTGTCTTAATTTTGTTTTTGGTTGTTCAATTGTTAGCATTTAAACTTTGTGTTTGTTCTTTTTAAATTATGCAATTTATGAATGATGGCTTCTAATAATATAATGAATTTTATTTGATGTGTACACTTATTGCATTCTATTCTAGCTTTGTTCAACCTTGTTTAATTGATAGATATTTGTTCAACCTTGTTTAACTGATACATAATTATAGCTATTGTTAATATTAGAAGTTTATACTTCAGCCCAATAAGATTTGTATAACCCATTAAACTACCTGCTCCACTTGGTCAAATTATCATACGACTTTCGAAATTAAAAGCAAATAGTGAGAGCAATGGTAACAAATGGTAACAACAAAAGTCAATAGCTTGACATCAAATCTACCTTCTTAGTAAAACAAACACAGTTGACTATTTTTGTTTGACTAACAAACACAGTAAAACAATCACATTAATTAACAATTAAACGATGGGTGTTCTCACTATCAGAAATTGCCTCACCATCAACACCAACCACAGTTGAACGATTTTTATTTTGTTTTTTTTTTTTTAAATAATTATATTAATAACAAATAAATGTACAACTCATATAAAGAGTATGATCTAACACTAAAACCAAACAAAATACATCTTTCTGTGTAAATAATCCCATTATGGAACCGAAAACAAATGGAGCATACCTTTGCATATCAAGGACACAGTTTGGTCATCAAATGCACCATAAACCCATTATGGACCCGTAAACAAACCCAATGTTAGATTAACGTTTTCGCATCTTTCATTACATGATAAGACATAACTGCCGCATACACAATCACATACTATAGCATCATATCCAACTCTATTTCCAGTTTATCTCAGTCTGCTGCACCATTTGTGAATGTTTGACTTTTAAAGTCCACAGGTTGACTTTAATCGCACTCTACTAAAAAAACGAATTCTACCCTAAGAAATCGCCACATAATGCAAAAAAAATTGTCCTATCATTCAAAAAAAAAAACAATTTATCAATGATGCACACGAGTATATTGTTTATAAATGTTGCTTTTTTTATTTGAACTAATGCTGCACATAATCAGAAAGGAATACAAGGAGCCTTTAAAATCCAATTTTTTCTTTATGTTTTAATCCCTAAGAATTCGCCACACAATTGTACCCAAAATTTGACTGCCGATTTCTACAGTTGTAAATTGATTGGCATTAATAACATTCTTATAATTTTCCATTCTCTTTCTCAAAATTCCTTTCAAATCGCCATTTATGAATGATGCAGAGGAGTAAATTGTTTGCAATTTTTTTTTAATTTTAACACAAAAAACACAGAATCAGTAATAAGTCAAACAATCCGTTCAAATCCAAATTCTTCTTTATCTTTTAAACCCTTAGAAATCGCCACACAATTCTACCATAATAATGGAATCCGATTTGTAACAGTTATAAGAATCAATTAGCACAAATAACATTCTTAAATTTTTCAAATTTCCCTCTCAAATTTCCTCAAACCGAGTTTGTTTTAAAATTTTCAGCCTCTATATAAACCATCATTTAGGTTTGATTTCATCATTCAGAGTTCTCACATAACCCAAATCAGATTGTAGCGTCGTTAGAAGTATAGCAACGGCCGGGAGCAATGTCAGACAGGAAGAGGAAGAACAATACGTTTGAAAATAAAGAAAATATCATTCCAAATCAAAATTCACTTCATGAGTTTCATCCAAATACCACAGGTATACTTATATCGATTTAACAGTTCCATCATTCTGTTACATTCAATATTTAGAATATTTGATCAATTAAAAATTTGTATTTTTACGTATATGTTGTGCTTTAAATTCATGTGCAAGGTATGCTTTTAATTGTTGCTTACCCATACATTGTTAATCAAACTGCAGCATCCCAAACATACTCTCCAAAAACCCCCCAGTATCTCAATTCAAGATCTAACAACATACAAACAACGCCGCTCACCATATCTGGTATTGTCAACAATTACTTTCATAAACATTGTTATTTGTTCTTTACTCCCATAAAAGGCTGTATTCACATCGGGCACTAAATATACGCTCTTTACTTTTAGGACCTAATAAAGCAAGGAAAAAATATAATTCAACCAACACTACGAAAACTGCTCACGCAAAAGGACAAATGGGTAGACCCCCAAAGTACGAACTTGATCCAGATGACATCCCTCTCACTATGCCCACTGCGTCACACATTGATTGTGGTAATTCAGGTATTATTATTTATGCAACTACTTGAACCATATCTACTATTGTGCTATAGTTATAAAAAATATTGGAATAAAAACTAATGCAGGCAACCTACCGGATTCCAACATTGACAGCATGAGAACAGTTCTACAAACACATGCTGGAAGGGCACCCATTTTAGCATCAAACAGTATTCATTACGGTTTGTACAAGTAAGTACAATTCTTCATAACACTGACTAATCTTTAAAATTCAATTACTTGCAGATATAATAACAAATGGCAAGTATTATGACAAGGCAACAGAGGTTGCATCTTCATCTCGTCCTAGAGGCAGGCCTACAAGTAATGTTACAATTAAAAATAGAGTCGTCAACATTTCAGAAGAGAATACAACATCTGCAACCGGTATGACGTACATCCAACCCTTTAATAATTCATGATTAATAGATATTTGGAGTATATGTAGAAAATCGGTATGTTGTAATCCTTGTTTACTATATAATATAGGCAAAATTGCAGTAAAAAAGGAATACACAAAATCCACTACAAGCACTATAAGTAGAAAATCGAAAACCGGTAAACCGAGAGGCAGACCCCCTAAATACACAACTGTTGATGAAGATTCTGGAGCGCAAGTTTATTTGGGAATACACCATGGTAAATACATTATCTTTCAACAAGTTAAACTCTTCAAATTCTTGGATTTTTTTTTCCTAACATGGATTTTGTTTACAAACAGAGTATAGACACATAGGTGATCCTGAATACATTTGTAATGATTGTCATGCGAGGTTGTGGAAATCAGAGGCACAACGTGGAAATAAATTTTTGCGAAAAAAGGTTTACTCACTTTGTTGTTATAATGGAAAAGTTGAATTACCAAAACTCAATCAACCACCTCATTTACTGCTACAACTTTTGAGAGGTGATTCCAAAACAAGTAAGAATTTTATTGAGAATGTCAGACGATATAATATGATGTTTAGCTTTACATCGATGGGCGGTAAACTTGACTATAAAGTAAATTCTGGTAATGCTCCTTTTGTATACCGTATGCATGGTCAAAACTATCATTTGTGCGGCAGCTTACTACCTCAAGATGGTGAAGATCCTAGATTTTGTCAACTTTACATTTACGACACTTATAATGAGGTGGACCACCGGATAAATGCTTATGGGTTCGGATCTATTCCAACTTTAACATTCTTTTAAACTTTATTTTATGCAATTATACGTGTATTTTATGAACAAATTTGCTTAATTGTATCTGTGTAATTTATATTGAATGTTTACTAATCAATATGATCTCGACTATTATCTAACAGTAATTCAAACAAAGCAAAGCCAAAGAACACGCGTACTGACATTGATAAATCCATTGTATTTCAACTAAAGGGTCTATTGGATATTACGAATCCTTTAGTTGAACAATTCCGGCAGGCCAGAGATAGGTTTGACATGAATTCATCTGAACCTATACGTCTTAAGATAATAGGCAGTAGAAGCAAGGATGGACGTACACATAATCTACCAACAGCCCATGAAGTTGCCGCTTTGATAATAGGTGATATAGATGGCACGACTGACAAAAGAGACATAATAGTCGAAACTAAATCAAAGCGATTAGAACGTATCAGTGAGTTACATCCTTCTTATCTTGCACTACAGTACCCCTTATTATTTCCATACGCAGAAGATGGATATAGGCCAGACATTTATCATAAAGGTGTTGAAATAGAAGATGCAGTTGGTCACGCACGTCTTACTATACGAGAGTTCTTCGCATATCGTCTGCAGTTTAGAGATTCTGAAACTTCATTATTATTAATTTCTCTGACACTCTTACAGCAGTTTCTTGTCGACGCTTATACAATGGTTGAAAATACGAGGTTGAATTACATACGTAACAATCAGAAGGCATTCAGATGTGCACAAATTTCAAGTCTTCATGATGCTCAAGAATCTGGACAATATGATGTCTCAATCATGGGAACAAGGATTACGCTTCCATCTTCTTATACTGGTGGTCCTAGGTATATGAGACAAAATTACTTGGATGCCATGGCTATTGTTAGGGCTTACGGATATCCATCTCTCTTCATTACATTCACGTGCAATCATAACTGGCCGGAAATACTTAGGTATCTGGCCCCACTAAACTTGAAACCCGAAGACAGACCGGATATCAGTACACGCGTTTTTAAAATCAAGTTGGATTCGCTCATTCATCAGATTAGGGATGAGAAGTTGTTTGGTCAAGTTATTGGAGGTAATTGTAACTTTAAACACAATTTTATTCAAGATATTTTACTAATCATATATTTACTAAATGTTGATCATACATGATTTAATTGTATTTTTCGTAAATACTTGCAGAATTGTACGTAATCGAATTCCAAAAACGAGGTCTACCACACGCTCATATATGCTTATTCATAGACAGAAAAGATAGAAGCCCTAATGTAAATGATATAGACGATGTGATATGTGCTGAAATCCCAAATAAAGATGATGAACCTGAATTATACCAGCTTGTCTCAGATTTTATGATGCATGGACCTTGCGGGCCAGAACACCCATCTATGCCATGTATGAAAGGTGTTGTTAAAAAATGTTCCAAACGTTTTCCAAAAGATTTTACAAATGAGACGCACTTTGACCCTGAAGGATATCCATTGTATAGGAGACGTGATGATGGTAATTTTATCATGAAATCAGGCGAGAAACTAGACAACAGGTTACAAACCACCAAACTTTATATTATTAAAATTCGTAAACTTAATTTACCTATCTCATTAAATTTTTGAATTTTTCTACACTATAATTGTATTAAGCATACTTCATACACACTTCTTTTTGTGTTGTTCATTTTCATAACAGACATGTCGTTGGCTACAACAAGACTCTGCTAAAACAATATCAAGCACATATCAATGTGGAGTGGTGTAATCAGATCGGATCCATTAAATACTTATTCAAATATATCAACAAGGGTCTAGACCGATTAACTGTTGGATTTGTGAAAAACAACTCTTCAAGTTCTACCAATAATCCCTCAAAAAGTAATGATGAGATTGCTGAATATTACAGCTGTCGTTATATTTCAGCATGTGAGGCAGCATGGCGGTTGTTTGAATACGAGATTGTACACAGAACACCAGCTGTTTATAGACTCTCCTTTCACTTACCCGACCAACAACCGATTGTGTTTGATGCAGAATCAGTCATGGAAGTTGTACTTAATAAACCATCTGTTGGTGCATCACAGTTTTTAGAGTGGATGAACCGTAATAGGATTGATCCAGAAGCACGCCAGTACACTTACATTGAATTTCCTCGCCATTATGTATGGAATGGACCCGCCAGAAAGTGGACTAAACGTAAAGAGGGTAGAGTTGTTGGTCGAATGCATTTTGTACCACCAAAATCAGGTGAATGCTATTACTTACGTATCCTTCTTAACAAAGTGAAAGGGCCAACTTGTTATGAGGACATACGCACAGTAAATGGAACCCTCTACAATACTTTTAAGGAAGCATGCTACGCTATGGGTCTATTGAATGACGATAAAGAATACATTGCTTCTATCAAAGAGACCCATCAGTGGGCTTCCGGTGAATTTTGTAGATCCTTGTTTGTCTCCTTGATAACTTCAGACAGTATTTCATGCCCTGATCGGGTATGGAAAGAAACATGTAACCTACTTTCAGATGATTTGAACCATGAATGCCCTGAACAACTTAGATCTAATGGTATCAACTATTAATTCAGTATCTTCTAAATAATTTTATTCACTAGAATAGTCATTATGATAGTATACAACCATCTAATTTTTTTTACTTAACCTTTAATGTTTCTCAGATCCAGAAATTTTGAAGAAGGTGTTGCACAACATTGCTCTTGCGAAAATAGAAAGGCAGTTAAACAGTTGTGGGTCCACTTTGAGAAACATACCAAATATGCCTTTCCCGGATTATGAGTTTATTCAACAATCGTGTAACATGCTTATTCAAGATGAGTTGGCATATGACAGAGCTGCTCTACAGGAGGAACACCACACTTTGCACTCAACATTGACCCCTGAACAGAAAATTGCTTATGACACAATAATTGATTCAATTGAAAAGGATGATGGTGGTCTTTTTTTCCTTTATGGTTATGGAGGCACTGGGAAGACATTTGTCTGGAAGACTCTTGCAGCAGCTGTACGTTCACGTGGTGATATTGTTATAAATGTCGCTTCTAGTGGTATTGCAGCATTACTTTTAACAGGAGGACGCACTGCACACTCACGGTTTGCAATACCTATTAACGTACTTGAAGATTCTTTTTGTAAAATACAACCCGATAGTGATTTGGCTGCATTATTAAACCAAGCAAAATTAATAATTTGGGATGAGGCACCGATGATGCACAGGCATTGTTTTGAGGCATTTGATAGGACAATGCGAGACATCATTAAAGTCGAAGGCAGGGATTGTAGTTCCTTACCGTTTGGTGGTAAGGTTGTTGTTTTCGGAGGCGATTTTAGACAGATCCTGCCTGTTATTCAAAGAGGAACCCGTGCTGAAATTGTAGATGCATCACTACATTCTTCCCATTTATGGAATAAATGCAAAGTCTTGAGGTTAACTAAGAACATGCGGCTTAGAAGTGACAATGATAATTCTAAAATCAATGATTTACGCGCATTTGCTGACTGGATTTTAAAAATTGGTGAAGGGAGATTAAATGAGCCAAATGATGGTGAAGCTGAGATTGAATTCCCAAATGAGCTTTTGCTAAAATCTGGCTCAAACGCCGTCGAAACTATTGTTAGTTCAACATACCCGTCACTTCATGATCACTTAACAGATCCTCAATTCTTTCAAGATAGAGCCATACTTGCTACAACAAATGAAGAAGTAGACTCCATAAACGAGCATATTTTATCAAACATACCGGGTGCAGAAAGAGTATACTACAGCTCTGATAGTCTATGTCCTGATGAGGAAAATGACGTATTTGCACAACAATTATACTCAACGGAAACTCTAAATACGCTCAAAGTCCCAGGTGTTCCTAACCATGTTCTTGCTTTGAAACCAGGAGTTCCGATAATGTTACTTCGTAACATTGACCAAACAAAAGGATTGTGCAATGGGACAAGACTACAAATTGAAAGGTTAGGTGAACATACCATTGAAGCGCGGATTATTACTGGACATTGCTTTGGTAACCTCACCTATATACCAAGAATGATTGTTGCTCCATCTGACAATAAGATTGCAGTCAAGTTTCAACGAAGACAATTTCCAGTAACAGTTTGCTATGCAATGACCATCAATAAAAGTCAAGGTCAATCACTATCTAATGTTGGATTATACCTACGAAAACCGGTATTCACTCATGGTCAATTGTATGTAGCAGTTTCTCGTGTCACTACAAAAAAGGGATTAAAAGTCATCATAATGGATGACGATGGGAAAGATTCAAATATAACCAAAAATGTTGTATACAAGGAAGTCTTGAGACGTATTTGAGTTATATGTATATGTCTTATGTTTTTTGATCAATTATTTTTATTTATTATATGTTTGTTAACTCAAGAACTTTTCAATTTGTTACCAACCAAAACATACATAAAGTCTTTAGATTTTGTTAACATTTGTTCAAGTAAAGTCTAAATGGGCGTGATCATTTTGTAGCAACATGTATCGTATGGAAAATCAAATGGAGCAGACAAAATATAACCAATTTAAAGCCTGTATATGGACTGAAAAATCTTTGGCCCAAGCCAGAAATTACAATGGGCTTTGTTAGTCCATAAATTTATATAAAGAAGGCACAGAAAATTAAAATCACAAGTATCTAGCGTATATAGTTGGAGAAGAAGTTATGCATGTTTAGTACACTTGAAAAAAAAAAAAAGGTATAATGTTTCGGATATACTTCAACTTATAATACCCGTTTTATTATTTAGATATCTGTTTCACAAGATGAACATCGATAGACTAATCAACACAATCTCTTATACTTCTAATTTAATTTCCGAAATTTATGGCTAATAGTAGCAAAAATCGGATATACTTTTAAGTTGTACATATCATGTTTTTTTTTTTCCAAATATTTTGTTTCTAAAAATCAATGACAGTCGGATGGAGCATTTTCGGCTGGAATTAAGGAATATATATGTTACAAAATAAAATAAAAAGGGAACGAAGTATATAAAGCAAAAAAACCTCAACCGTAAAACAATACAGGCTGCTTATCATAAACAATAAAAGATAAACAATGGTTGCAAATACAGGCGTGGTACAAGAACAAGAAAAGGTAAATGTCTTCTGCAATTTATAACATATTCGATTACTGTATTGAATCCGTTGTGTATAGTGATCCCTGGAGTTATCTTTAACTGTCTGATATAGTTTGCATACCCTGTAACAATGGCGGAGCTACATGGAGATGAGGGTGGGCCTGTGACACCACTCATCAGTCCAAATGCTCACAGGCTATACATATTCTTGCAGTGAAAATTTAAGAATAGTTGTTGGGTGACACCAGTTGACCTTCTTAGGACCTCATTCTATTATTATTAAAGCCCAAAACTTTGATGAAAAGATCCAATAGATGATGAAAGTCAAAAAGGCCCAATACCCACCAACAATTATCACTAATAAGTACGGAGCAATAACCAAATACTCCGTAATATCAATTTATGAAAAACCAACGTTGCATAAGTCAGTTAACAATTAGATTTTGTTTAAATATATGTAATTCACAAACTCTTTTGATAGTGGCTGTCTTTAACTAATGTTGTATATTTAAATGTATTTATCCTGAGTCAATGCATTGAAATTACGTGTGACATCTTAATATAGTTCATAATGCATGTTCACAGTTTAAACCAAATATACAATCATGAATAATATGTTGTCTACATTTTCTCAGATAGAAAAGAAAAAAGCTAAGAATAGAGAAGCAGTTATGAAACACCGCCTCAAAAAGCAGGTTTTATGTAGTTAATTGACAATAGAATTTGTTAAATAGAAAACGCTATAACTAACATGCTATTAGCTTTTTATAAATGTAGACATACTTGAATAAGTTGGAGCTTAAAGTTATACAACTAAACAAGGATATACAACTGAAAAACGAACAACTACATCAGGTACTTTTACTAATATATGCTTGGAAGAATTATTGTAAATCTAAATCATATTTTTTGATTCATCTTTCATTCAATCTAATATTTGTAATCTAAATTCATATATATTACAGGTTGCCAACCAGCAAGACATCAATCGTGGTAGAACTTAATTAAAATCTATTATTTTCAATTTAACTTCATTTTTTGTAGAACTGCTTAACTAACTATTATTAGCGTCTTCATATTAACTTGTTATAATTTTTCATGAAGATCCAATTAACTTCAACAAACAATATAATGATTGGTTTGTTGAACATCATCAACGTATATTACACCTTCGTAGAAGATTGATTGGAGAATTCGTTGAAGACGACATTCTACCGATTGTCGAAAACATATTATCACAATTCTATACTATATTCAATATTAAAAAAAATGCTGCAAAAGTTGATGTCTTTAGTATTCTTTATGGTACATGGATGTCTCCTGCTCATCTGTCTACAATGTGGGTTGGTGGATTCCGTCCAACTGATATGCTAAAGGCAAGTACACGAGACTTTTACTTTAACTATTTTACTATTAATTATTAATTATAATATATAAACTGCTCAACTTAACACCTTTACAATACTTTAAATTCTATATTAACAACAATTATCTAATGTTTGTCTGTGGCAGTTAATCAGCAACCATATCGAGATTTATGGACCTCAAATTGAAAAAATGAAATTTTTGAATTCTGATATTATGAACGAAGAGATTGCACTAACTACAAAGTTTACAAATTTAGAAGCCAACATTTCAAATACTTTAACTGGCAAAGAATTTGTGAATAAAGGTGATGAAGCAGCAATGTCAAGTTATGCCAACTCTATGTCATCTTTAGTCGGAAAGTTTACTATTATGCACAACTTTTTGAATGAGGTATTATAAATAATAAACATTTTACTTTTTATAAATTTTATGAATAATTATACAACTACATGCATATGCTACAAAATATATTGTTTAAACACATGATAGGCTGACGAGTTACGCCAAAAGACAATATCAGGGATGCACGAAGTACTAACAACAAGACAGAGAGTTACTGCATTATTCGCAATTCATGATCACCTCAAACGATTGTCTACATTGTCGAATATGTTGCTAAGTACAACGACGATTTGAGATGAGCATCGACAACTATTGAGTCAATATCTTTCAACTACCTCAACAAATAAAAAAATTTTTATTTATATGCAACATGTTTCGTTTATTTGTAATAATTTTCATAGATTTTCATACTATTATAATTTGCAGCGGGTAAAAAACATTACATGGTATTTTGTTACTATACTTTGTTAACAAATATTTCTGTCGTATTTAACACATTCTTTATCTTTTAAAATCATAACTACATAAACCCGCGATTTCGCGGGTCTTTAACTAGTAGGTATATTATTACACACACATATTTACAGATACGCATATGTATATCCATCCATATGGGGCATACATATGAAGCAACAAAATCTGCGGGGAAAAAAAAAGGAATGAAGAGAATTGTAGAAACCTCTCGGTGGCGTGCATTTTCTGCATCCTCTGTTTCATTTTGTTATTTGTTCAGTTTCAAAATTTCATCGTAAAATTTTTGTTCAAACCCTTCATAAGTTAGGGCTGAAACATTAACCTCATAACCTATCTCCATATCTGCCTCACGAGACTGAGATCAGAGATCATTACCCTGTTTTTCAGAGTTTAAGCTTTGTTCAGACCTTTGCCCTTGACTCGGGTAATAAGATCTAGACGCATCTGCCCCTTGTCCTAAATATAATAGCATGACCAAGTATAAGAAGCCAAATAATGAACAATATAAAATATAATAATCTGACTGTTAACATCATAATGTTCATGTTTTGAATAGTAAAATCACACAATCAAAAAATTCTAGCAGAATCATAAGGATGTCAAAATATTTTTTTATATTAATAATTAAATCTCAGCTTCAATTTACGTTTTTTGGTAAATTTATATTTAAATGTCATTACTTATTTTTTTATAATATATTATTTGGGAATATTTATAGAATAGTTGTATTCTATGAAAATTAGCAGTGACTATGGGTGTAAAACTAACCGTCCTGCTGGACATATGCAGAGCACACAACTATAGATGGAAATTTGGCCCTTTTATCGATTTGGGTTGCTCTTGGGTTAAACACATAAAGAGATAAAAAGGAAATAAATCAAATATATAAAAAAGTTATTGAGATGTATTTTTAGTTCATTATAAAACCTCCTATTTAATTCTCCTAAAATGATTGCAACCATATCTACACACTAATTGCATAAAAAAAGAATATCTGTTTTAAACAAGATTTTAGCCAGCCAACCACATCCTAACTAGTGTTCATCAATAGATACTAGGCCATTAAACCCAATACCATGCAGGATTCTCGACGAGTAGACGCCGAGTTCTCGGTTTTAAGATCGGTCCGAGTACTCGGTTTAATTACTTGGTGAAACTTAGTCAAAACTCAGGATTAATAGGAATTACTTGGTAAAACACAATCAAAACTCGGTTAAACTCGGCCAAAATTCCGGATTACTTGGAAAATTGGTCAAACAGTCAAAATCGGTCAAAATCTCCAACCTTGATACGAAATGAGTTACAAGTTGGTGACATCTACGCACAACTACATCTAGGACAAAATATATAACAATAAGAAATTACAGTAAATAGAAAGTTAGAATGGTAGTGTGTACCTTGATTGAACAAACAAGATGATCCATCCCGTTTTAAACCGCCACACGCCACACGACTTCACATTTTCAGCGTTGAGATGATCTGCTCGCCCTTGATAATAATTCGATTTCTGCTCCATTCTTTGACCAGGCATATGTTGCATTTGAGCAACAGCACCATATGCATTATTACCACCAAAATCAACGTACTGCCCAGTTTTTCTCATCTCTTGTGTATCGCCTAATGATGATAATTAGCAAACATGATAATAAAACAAAATCAGATACGGAAGATTGTAAATGCTTAAAGAGTTTTCAAGAAATATTGGCTACATGCCTAAGCAAAAAAAATTTACTCCATAAATTTAAAAGGTAACATCACAAGATATTAAAATGTTTTCTCTTCATCTTTTTAAGGAAGAGTATCAATGAAATATACTATTGTGATTTTTCTGTATTAAATTATTGATATTAATATATAATATAGTATATTAATTAACATTAAATTTTAATTAACTAGTATTTGTCAGCCATTTGAAATATAATCAATATAAATTATAAGATTAAAATTGTATAATCGTGAATACCAAAATTCATGAAATATAAAAATTATATATACAATATAATTATATCCTAATTACAGTTGGTTACATTCAATTATTATCAAATTTAAAACGAGCCTCTTTTATAAGCTAAATTGGATAAAACCCTAACTGAGGTATACAGAAGATGATTAAGATTAAGATTCAAATTAGAAGAAAAATACGATTCAAATTAGAGAGAAACTAACCGTTAATTTTGAGACGACCCGTCCTAATCCATAAGGACGAATACAATAACGTATGATTACATCGTGAGGTAATTGACCTCTATATGATACATTTTACAAACATTGCATTCGTTTTTAAAAGACAAACTTTCATTTCATCGAAAGTTGACGGTATGCATACCATTTTATAATATATCTAACTATAATTGATTTAATAATAATCTTGATGAACTCAACGACTCGAATGCAACGTCTTTTGAAATATGTCATGAATGACTCCAAGTAATATCTCTAAAATGAGCAAATGCACAGCGGAAGATTTCTTTCATACCTGAGAATAAACATGCTTTAAAGTGTCAACCAAAAGATGGTGAGTTCATTAGTTTATCATAAACAATCATTTTCAATAATATAATAGACCACAAGATACTCATAATTAGAAAACAATCTGTGCAGGTCTATTCCTGCTGTAAAATCATTCATATGAAGAACACCGGAACCTTTCAAACAACTCACCAACGGTAGCTAATGCGTAGTGCAATGACAAAATCATCTCACCGTGGTAGTTAATACAATATAATTCTTACAACGGGGGCTAATGTGTACGCAATGCAAAATCATCCCTCCGAGGGTAGCTGAAACGGGGGCTAATGCGTACGCAATGCAAAATCATCCCTCCGTTACCAACTACAAAGTCGACTATAACACAATACAATACAATACAATACAATACAATACAATACAATACAATACATCGGTAGCTAACGCGTAGTGCAATGACGAAATCATCTCACCGATGATAGTTAAAACGGTAGCTAACGCGTAGTGCAAAGACGAAATCATCTCACCGTTACTAACTACTAAATCGAACCTCTGAATCCAAATAATTCTATCATAGAATGTAGTTTTGAATATTTGTGTCTATTTCGTCAATCATTTATAAAAGCAGTTCATGTATTCTCAGTTCAAAAAAATATATCTCAAAAACATTTAGAAAACAGTTATAAAAATAGCGCATGTATTCTCAGTCCCAAAAATGTAAAGAGTAAAAGGGAATCAAATGAACTCACAATACGATATTTTGTAGTAAAAATATGCATACGACGGAATTGAGCAATGCAAGGTTGGCCTCGGATTCACGAACCTATATCATTTATATATATATTAAAACATATAATCGTAATCGAACAATTTTGTTATATATTAGGATTAATATTCTTATATATAATTTATTAATACTTGTAATATGCTATAATACTTCGTTGATATATTATTTAGTTAACGTTATAATATTATATTTGTTAAAACATAATATTATGTAATATTATCATAAATATATTTATATACATTTCTCTTGTTTGCAAAGTATTACTTATAATAATACTAGCATGAGGATAATAATAATAATAATTAATAATGATAATCAAGATAGTAATAATAATAAAAAAAAATAAAAATGATAATTTTAATATAAATGATAAGATAAAAATGATAATTTTAATAAAAGTAATACATTTATTAATAAGGGCAGTGTTAATAATAAATATAATTTTAATAGAAATTTTAATAATCATATTAACAATACTACTAATATTAATACTAATACTTATGATAATAATAATAAAAATAATAATAAAAATCATAATCATGATAATCCTATTAATAATAATAATAATAATAATAATAATAATAATAATAATAATAATAATAATAATAATATAATAATAATATAATAATAATAATAATAATAATAATAATAATAATAATAATAATAATAATAATAATAATAATAATAATAATAATAATAATAATAAAAATAATAATAATAATAATAATAATAAGAAAGAAAACTACCTTTAAAGGCAAAAAAAATTAATAATCTGCCTAGGCCGGGACTCGAACCCGCGACCCTTTGAATACCCATACGCCCCTCTAACCAGCTAATCTGTTACCATTGTTTTTTCTGACTATAACTCCAAGTAAAAAGTATTTAACCCGTATCTATTTTAATTCAACTTCATCTTCCTCGCTTGATAATTCCATCGGTCAAATTCAAATCATCATAAAAATGATTTTTTTTTACACTTCAAAATAATAATGATTAATAACTATTAAGTGATTGTATTGTTTGAAAAATAAATAAAAATAAAATAAAAAGAAGTTAGTACCTGTGCTCGACGAAATAAAGAAGATGAACAAAAACTGGGTTTTTGATTTTTAGACGTTTTTAATTAAAACTTTCAACATGAATTGTGTTTGGAATCATTTATAGAAGCTTTAGAAATTATCAATTGAATCAGAAACCTCATAACGAATTCGAATTCCTTTAAAAATAAATTGTTTGACTTTTTAATTGAAAATTTTGACTTCAAAATTAAAACTCAGTTGAATGAATTGGAGTTTGAGAGTTTGCAGTTAGTTCAACTAGATGATTTCTAACAACACTGCAATTTTAGATTTTGAAATAAGTTTTGAAATTGAGCAAATGTATAAATGGGTCACGAACACAGAATAGAGACTGGTTCATCCCTTTTTTTATTAATTTTCAATCTGTTACAGACTGTAATTGCTTTAATTGATATTGAAAATGGAAAAACTGAATGAGTTAATCCGTAACACTGTACAATTCGTGGGTTAAATATAGATGGGTAGTCATCAGGATAATTGAACCAGGAAGAACACAACAACAAAAATAAAAAAGAAAAAGACTGGTAACCGAATTCAAAGAAAAAAACGTACGCTTGATTTCAATCTGTGACCAATTTAGGGACAATAATAAAATTAGTTACAGTATGTTAGATGCTTTATATTGATTCTGATTGTAATTGTATATATAATTTTATATAAATAATATTATTAATTAATTATTATAATTATATTATTAGTAATCAAAATTCTGATAATAATAATAATAACATTAATATTAATAATAATAACATTAATATTATCAAACAATACTAAAAAAATGATATTAATAATAATTTATGATAATAATTATTATTATTATTAGTGATAATGATAATAATATCAAAGAATAATACTAATAATCATAATATTAATAATAATACATAAATGATAACATTTATAATAATAGTAATAATACTTATAAAAATACTAATGATAATAATATTTCTAATGCTTATAATATAAATGTGATAATTGTAACAATAATAATTATAATACTAACAATAACAATGATAATACTAATCATAATAATAATGATAATAGAATAATAATAATAATCTTATTAATGATTTTAGTAATAATACCAATTACAATAATGATAATAATAATATAACAAGTTATACATATCAAATTATATATATATATATATATATATATATATATATATATATATATAATTATAATTATAATTATATTTACACATTCATTTACACAAAATTGTTCGTAAATCGTCGGGAATGGTCAAGAGTCAATTGAATACATGAACATAGTTTAAAAATTTTGAGACTCAACATTACAGACTTTGCTTATCGTGTCGAAATCATAATAAGATTAAGTTTAAATTTGGTCGGAAATCTTCAGGTCGTCACAGTACCTACCCGTTAAAGAAATTTCGTCCCAAAATTTGATTGTGGTCGTCATGGTTAATAATAAAAATATTTTCATGACGAATACGAGTTGATAAATAGAGTTTTATCATCATTGAGTAATACAGATAAAATAATTCGATTACTCGAATAGTGCGAATGAAGCTATCACTAAATAGTGATATGAGAAAGACATGTTTCATCATAACTTTTGACTAGTCATGGTTGAATTCCGGAATTCAAGGGATTCAATAGAAAATCTTGGAAATCTATATGATCTTATTCTTCGAGATTTAAGGAAATTAGGATCTCTTTAATTAAATACGATGATCTGTCCCGATTACTACATCTGATATTTCTATTATAAATTCACCTTTTCCGTTCCATTAGTTTTCACCACTTCTATACTCAATTCTCACATTCAAAAGATTGTGAAAATGCTTAATCCAGTTCTGATCCTTGTCCTTATCCTTACTATCACAACAATCACTCTCCTTTTCCAACTTTCACCGGAGGAATCTTTTTTTTTTTCCTACTTCGCCCTTGGGGTTATAGTGTTTTTTAATCCTCCCGTGTCTTTATGTTGCGATAAATATTGATATACACGGTTTGTAATTTATGTGTTGTTATCGGGCTTTATATTCTCCCTTATATTTCGAAGCTCTATGCTTTTGTTTTCTCTTCCCGATTTTAACTTGAACGAATAATAGTCCAGAATTCGTAGATACAAATTTTAAAATGAACAGAGTTAATGTTCTAAGAAAGAAATGGTAATAGTACAATTTGACTTGTCAAATTACCAGAATTCAAGGGAAAAGGTAAAACTATCAGGAAGATATGTTCTCGATATGTTTGGAGTTTAGATAGAATGTAAGAGTCGTGTAACATGGCACATGATGACGTTATGGTCTGTGAATCATCACGTTTCATTAGAAACTCAGCATGACTTACTGTAATATAATCAAGTTGATCAAGTGTCATTATATTATACTAACTCATGATTCAGTTCCAACACTACTTCAAAAACATTCATATTTTAAATTTGAATTTTTCAGAATTTAGAAACCAAAAATAGTTTCCTTTTTGATGTAACACTGATATCGCGAAGAGATAAATGATTTCAGATCAGAATAGTTATGAAAATATCTTCAGAAATATCGAGGATATTTATAATGAAAGATACGATGATATCTTAAAATTTCTAATATCGATGGATGATGAAGAAAATCTGTCCGCAAGAGTTTAAAGTCAGGAGTAAGGTATTCGTTAATGACTTCAGCAGATACTAAATCATTTGGATTCTTTAAAGGCATGTTTAGTCTTTGTGATTTATTCACGACTTCCTTCATAGTTTCGCATAATCCGCTTTTCGGTACTAAATTTTCTATTGAGTTTTTCCAACCTTCCATTCTTTTCTATCAAACTTTTGGCAGTTTAGACCATCTACAATTTTGATGTTTCCTCTGTATTTAATGCTACCATAACCGAATCGTCAGTTGTCAATTCGAGGTGGTTTCAAGTGAATTGTGTTTTTAGATGATTAAACGCTGATGGTAATATGGTGGAATATAAAAGGTTCCCCGGTAACAATAAAAGAGCACGCAGATATATCAAGATTATAATAAGGTTGTTTCGAACGTAAAGTCGAAGTTGACTTGCTGGAGTTGTGACAAAATTGGCGAATTTGAAAAAGAATGAAAATGTTATTTTGGGAAATAATAACACTAAGGAATTAGCACAGCTACGTGTTAAACGTTTACTCAGGTTCCGAGTGTTTTCAGGTGTATAACTATATGCATCAATCTTTTCTTCCGTAAATGAAGTGCGGTTGGTTCATTCTCTCGATTGAGGTGTTTTCAAGAATCATAAAAGGTTTGAACGCAGATTGTAATCGTCAAGATACAAATGAAGTTTAGGATGAAATCAAGTGGCAAACTTGAAGAAATGTTTAGTTTCATATGTTATAATCAATATTTTAATTCATTTTAACTGTCCAATGTTATTAGTCCACAGTTGTTAGTCCACAGTTAACAGTCCAATAATTTCATATATAGTTTAATATATAATATTCGAATTAATTAATACGTATCGTGACCCGTGTACGTGTCTCAGACTCGATCACAACTCAAAGTATATATATTATTATAGAATAAACCTCAACCCTGTATAGCTAACTCCAACATTACTGCATATAGAGTGTCTATGGTTATTCCAAATAATATATATATAGATGCGTCGATATGATATGTCAAAACCTTGTATACGTGTCCCGATATTTAAAGTGCGTAAAATAAATAACAGAAATTAACTGACGATAAATAAAATTGCGATAAATAAATTATGATAATTAAATTGCGATAAATAAATTGCGATAAATAAAATGTAATATGGAATTAATCAGTTAGCTAGGAACAGTTAGCTAGGAATAGTTAGCGTGGATTCTTATCAAAATTCTTCTCATAATTAAATTGTTTGTTTCTAACAAATTTTATTTTGTCTAATGTTTTCTTCATTATGCCACTTGTTGGATTCTTATAGGTCAAAATCTAAATATGAAATTGAATAAAAATGGTTATTCTGCGGTGAACGGATACGTTTATCTGTGGGTGTAAGTAGGATAGTAAATGACTGTTAAATCAGATTCGAAGAATGTACAGTGTAACTTATTAATGTGAAATCTAAATATTTCTCGGGTATTACCTACCCGTTAAAATATTTTCACCATTAATCGTTTGTACAAAAGAATTTTTAATTACAATCTTTATGAAAATATACTTACATATATATTCTCTTCAGATGTAATCATGGATTTAATGAGTCAATATGATATTAAACTCATTTGATTTACTGTTAGAACAAGAATATATAATCTCTAGAACATTAGAGATTACATAATAGTCATGTTGTACGAAGATAAATGATGTTGAACGTCATGTAGAACGATGATTATGCTCGCGGTATAGATTGCGATGTTGAGGTGTGAGATGTGGAACTTGGGTTGTTGGTGGTACTGGTATTGATGTTGATGGTACTGTTGATGCCGTTGATGTTGCTGAAGCTAGTACGTTTTGCACCATATTCTCCAAATTTATTACTCGAGCGCGAAGTTCGTTAACTTCTTCTATTATTCCGGGATGATTGGCGGTTGGAACAAGCGGATGAATAAGATCTAGAATTGTGGGTAGAGTATAATCGTGTCGAGCTACTCTGGAAATGAGAGAGAAGATGGTATTACGAACAGGTTCGCCGGTAAGTGCTTCGGGTTCTTCACCAAGAGGTGAATTAGGTTGGTGGAAAGGATCGCCTTCTTCTTGTCTCCAATGATTTAGTAGACTACGAACCCATCAGATGAATTGGGGATGGCTGATTGGTTAATCCATTCCGGTCACACTGCTTTTGGAGCTCGAGTGAAAATCCATATCGGAATAGCTGTCGGAATCCGAGGAATTCGAACTGGTTGAGGGATTCATCTCGTACGATCAGATGAAGGATTTTCGATAAGAAATAGATTATAGGATGTAGATTAGTACCCTACAATACATAATTTACATATGCATATATTATACTAAAATCCCATAAGTTACGGAGGAATCTACGGAAGCTGTCAGGCAAAGGTAACAATAACAGATACGCTAAGATATGAATTTTTGTCTATACACTATTCATGCAATCATTGCAGTAAGATGTGTCTAGACTAAAAATAATAAGCAGGTAATTTCTTAAGGATGATAAGCAGGTAATTTTCGACACAAAATGATAAGCAAAAATTTTGACATGCAGACACGGTCGAAGTCCAGACTCACTAATGCATCTAAACAACTATCAGTTAGACACACTAGTGCAAGACCTGGTTCGCTAAGACCACCGCTCTGATACCACATGAGACGACCCGTCCTAATCCATAAGGACGAATACAATAACATATGATTACATCGCGAGGTAATTGACCTCTATATGATACATTTTACAAACATTGCATTCGTTTTTAAAAGACAAACTTTCATTTTATCGAAAGTTGACGGTATGCATACCATTTCATAATATATCTAACTATAATTGATTTAATAATAATCTTGATGAACTCAACGACTCGAATGCAACGTCTTTTGAAATATGTCATGAATGACTCCAAGTAATATCTCTAAAATGAGCAAATGCACAGCGGAAGATTTCTTTCAAACCTGAGAATAAACATGCTTTAAAGTGTCAACTAAAAGGTTGGTGAGTTCATTAGTTTATCATAAACAATCATTTTCAATAATATAATAGACCACAAGATACTCATAATTAGAAAACAATCTGTGCAGGTCTATTCCTGCTGTAAAATCATTCATATGAAGAACACCGGAACCTTTCAAACAACTCACCAACGGTAGCTAATGCGTAGTGCAATGACAAAATCATCTCACCGTGATAGTTAATACAATATAATTCTTACAACGGGGGCTAATGCGTACGCAATGCAAAATCATCCCTCCGAGGGTAGCTGAAACGGGGGCTAATGCGTACGCAATACAAAATCATCCCTCCGTTACCAACTACAAAGTCGACTATAATACAATACAATACAATACAATACAATACATCGGTAGCTAACGCGCAGTGCAATGACGAAATCATCTCAGCGATGGTAGTTAAAACGGTAGCTAACGCGTAGTGCAATGACGAAATCATCTCACCGTTACTAACTACTAAATCGAACCTCTGAATCCAAATAATTCTATTATAGAATGTAGTATTGAATATTTGTGTCTATTTCGTCAATCATTTATAAAAGCAGTTCATGTATTCTCAGTTCAAAAAAATATATCTCAAAAACATTTAGGAAACAGTTATAAAAACAGCGCATGTATTCTCAGTCCCAAAAATGTAAAGAGTAAAAGGGAATCAAATGAACTCACAATACGATATTTTGTAGTAAAAATATGCATACGACGGAATTGAGCAATGCAAGGTTGGCCTCGGATTCACGAACCTATATCATATATATATATATATATATATATATATATATATATATATATATATATATATATATATATATATATATATATATATATATATATATATATATATTAAAACATATAATCGTGATCGAACAATTTTGTTATATATTAGGATTAATATTCTTATATATAATTTATTAATACTTGTAATATGCTATAATACTTCGTTGATATATTATTTAGTTAACGTTATAATATTATATTTGTTAAAACATAATATTATGTAATATTATCATAAATATATTTATATACATTTCTCTTGTTTGCAAAGTATTACTTATAATAATACTAGCATGAGGATAATAATAATAATAATTAATAATGATAATCATGATAGTAATAATAATAAAAAAAATTAAAATGATAACTTTAATATAAATGATAAGATAAAAATGATAATTTTAATAAAAGTAATACATTTATTAATAAGGGCAGTGTTAATAATCAATATAGTTTTAATAGAAATTTTAATAATCATATTAACAATACTACTAATATTAATACAAATACTTATGATAATAATAATAAAAATAATAATAAAAATCATAATCTTGATAATCCTATTAATAATAATAATAATAATAATAATAATAATAATAATAATAATAATAATAATAATAATAATAATAATAATAATAAAATAATATTAATAATATTAATAATATTAATAATAATAATAATAATAATAATAATAATAATAATAATAATAATAATAATAATAATAATAATAATATTAATAATAATAATAATAAGAAAGAAAACTACCTTTAAAGGCAAAAAATTAATAATCTGCCCAGGCCGGGACTCGAACCCGCGACCCTTTGAATACCCATACGCCCCTCTAACCAGCTGATCTGTTACCATTTTTTTCTGACTATAACTCCAAGTAAAAAGTATTTAACTCGTATCTATTTTAATTCAACTTCATCTTCCTCGCTTGATAATTCCATCGGCCAAATTCAAATCATCATAAAAATGATTTTATTTTTTTTTTACACTTCAAAATAATAATGATTAATAACTATTAAGTGATTGTATTGTTTGAAAAATAAAAAAAAATAAAATAAAAAGAAGTCAGTACCTGTGCTCGACGAAATAAAGAAGATGAACAAAAACTGGGTTTTTGGTTTTTAGACGTTTTTAATTATAACTTTCAACATGAATTGTGTTTGGAATCATTTATAGAAGCTTTAGAAATTATCAATTGAATCAGAAACCTCATAACGAATTCGAATTCCTTTATAAATAAATTGTTTAACTTTTTAATTGAAAAGTTTGACTTCAAAATTAAAACTCAGTAGAATGAATTGGAGTTTGAAAGTTTGCAGTTAGTTCAGCTAGATGATTTCTAACAACACTGCAATTTTAGATTTTGAAATAAGTTTTGAAATTGAGCTATTGTATAAATGGGTCACAAACACATAATAGCGACTGGTTCATCCCTTTTTTTTTATTAATTTTCAATCTGTTACAGACTGTAATTGCTTTAATTGATATTGAAAATGGAAAAACTGAATGAGTTAATCCGTAACACTGTACAATCCGTGGGTTAAATATAGATGGGTAGTCATCAGGATAATTGAACCAGGAAGAACACAACAAAAAAAATAAAGAAGAAAAAGACTGGTAACCGAATTCAAAGAAAAAAATGTACGCTTGATTTCAATCTGTGACCAATTTAGGGATAATAACAAAATTAGTTACAGTATGTTAGATGCTTTATATTGATTCTGATTGTAATTGTATATATAATTTTATATAAATAATATTATTAATTAATTATTATAATTATATTATTAGTAATCAATATTCTGATAATTTTAATAATAAAATTAATATTAATAATAATAACATTAATATTATCAAACAATACTAAAAAAATGATATTAATAATAATTTATGATAATAATAATTATTATTATTAGTGATAATGATAATAATACTTAAGAATAATACTAATAATCATAATATTAATAATAATACATAAATGATAACATTTATAATAATAGTAATAATACTTATAAAAATACTAATGATAATAATATTTCTAATACTTATAATATAAATGTGATAATAGTAACAATAATAATTATAATACTAACAATAACAATGAGAATGATAATACTAATCATAATAATAATGATAATAGAATAATAATAATAATCTTATTAATGATATTAGTAATAATACCAATTACAATAATGATAATAATAATATAACAACTTATATATATCAAATTATATATATATATATATATATATATATATATATATATATATATATATATATATATATATATATATATACACACACACACACACACACACATTCATTTACACACAATTGTTCGTGAATCGTCGGTAATGGTCAAGAGTCAATTGAATACATGAACATAGTTTAAAAATTTTGAGACTCAACATTACAGAATTTGCTTATCGTGTCGAAATCATAATAAGATTAAGTTTAAATTTGGTCGGAAATCTCCGGGTCGTCACATAATTGAAGACACAAACAACAAATTGCTACGATTCATCTCGCTGCTCTGCTTTATTATAAATTTGTATTTGTATTACTCCGTAGTGTAGTTGTATTTGTATTTGTATTTGTATTTGTATTTGTATTTTTATCTGTATAAACTTCAAAAACAGTCACTGAATTTTAGTATAAACTAGTCGTTAACCCTCGTTTCGCGCTGGAGGTTTTCAATGTATTTTATTGCGTTTAGTTTGTAAAATTATTTTGTGGAATGATGTCGTTGAAACGCAACTCGAGTCGAACTAAAAGGTATAACCCGTGAAAGATTTAAATGTTATTTTAAATTAACAATATATGTCCATCTCCGCGTTTAACTATGTAATTATCGACTTTTAAAAATTTAACGCAAAATCAACGTGTGTGAAAAGTACCCTAGATATTTAGCGTTTATTAAAAAGCGTCCGTTTTGCGTATAGTTAGTGACATTGTGTTCCTAAAATTATTTCGAGTTTAACGATGGTGTCGAAAAAATTTAACTCGTTGCGAGCGAGAAGATATGACCCGTTGAATATTTGGGTGGAGTTTATTTAAGATTTTTTATGAAAATGGTTATTTGACACTTTAACTCCCTGTTTGGGGGTCGATTTGAATATTTGAAAAAAGTGTAGGGGTCTTTATTGGTGTATTGAAATTTAATTTAGAATTTATAAAAAAAGGTGAAATGACAAAAATGCCCCTAGTTGCTATTCACCATTTTTGTCTATCAGATAATATTGTAATTTAAACGAATCATTCTTATAGTTTTATAAAGCACGCACATGTTGTCCTTTACTTTTTACTTGTCTCGTTTAAATTCTTTTAGATGTAAATTAAAACACCGATAGTTCTTTTAACAGCATTTGTTTAATTGTAAGTTTGGTGTCGTTTAGTTTAGGTTAAGTAAAACTCGGTATAGATAGCTTGTTAGTTCGTCGTTTTCTGGATACGAGTTTTATTGGGGGTCCTCTATTAGACTTCTTGTTGAATTCGTATTTTTTTTTTTTAAAACATTTACATTTTTATAAAAGTTTTCGATATTTTCATAAAAAATACTAATATATAAAGCAAATTGTGGACACCCGGTAAAAATGATTAAATGGCTTTTATACATGTTCACATTACTTTTCCCTTTTTGATGATGGAATTAGCTTTAATTTATTATTCTTTCCATTCTAAAATGTATTTCTCATAAAACTTTTATTGAATTTTAATCAAATATGTTAGATGAGTATTAATTTTACTTTTATATTCATACGACCAAATAGTTGTCAAAACTATCTCCTTTCCAATTTAATTGTTCAGGTATTTATACAGTTATATATATATTATTTCAAATTAATTGTCCAAATAAATAAACAAGAATAAAATAACAAGTTTCCTTTGTTTATCCTATATACTAAATGTCGTCGAGATTTTGGTCGGATTTTACATTCCCGATTTATCAAACTGACAATCAACCAAAACTTACAGAACAGCTCTCTAAACTATGATACAATCTACAACTTATTCAGGGTATAACATGTAAAATTATTATTTTATTAAAAACTTTAAACCAACTCCACCCAAAATTTTTAACGAACCGTATATTTCCGCTCGTGGCGAGTTAAATTTTTCCGATACCACCGTTCAACTCGAAATAATTTTACGAACACAACGTAACTAACTATACGCGAAACGAACGCATTTTAAAAAAAACGTTAAACATTTCGGACTATCTTTCATACATATATATACACATATAATAAACAACTTAAACTAACTACATCATATCAATTGTGAGACTTCTTAAATTCTTTAAATTTTTAAATATTTTGATATTTATATGAATATATGAATGATTACCAAAAGTTACAACGATAAATTAAGAGTGAGGGGATGATGGAAATCACGATATTTGAGATGGAAACTATTAGTTAAATTATCTCATCATCAAACTCTTTTTAATCACCATTATATTCTAATTGCTATAGTTGGTAATTTTAGTTATGATTGATCATAATTTAGCTTTCATATACAACAAAGAATAAGTTTGAAGTGATTTAAACCGTATGCAGTGAAATTACATTATACGAGTAGCAAAATTCAACCCAATTGGTACACTTCAATTTTAACTAAACTTCAAAAATTGACCTGTCTTAACCCAGAATGACCCACTCATGATAGTCAAATCGGTAAAATTACCATTATATATCATCAATTAGTTGATATACCGACAGAAAATAACGAGATAAATGAAGTTATAAATTAAAACGATTGAAAGTGTAAATCATTTGTAGCATTGAACAGATATGTAACTTTACTTCAAACAAAATGTAAAATATTGGTATAAAACAGTATCAGCAGATTCTGCCTAATGCCCACACAAAGCTGCAAGTATTTGATAGTAGCAGTTGAGCATGTAATACCTAATCTTAGACTCTTCAATATCCACAATCTACGGCGGCTACTGCTCATTGTATTTTTGTTCGTCACAATTCGCTTGAGCATTTGTACTGCTTTTCCACTTTACACCTTTTGGCATGACTTGTTCCACACACCAAACGAATTCCCGCAGCACTTGGGCTTCACACACGTGTAAACTGTAACATACGTACAAGATAAGTATAACTTTAAACAAGTTATGAACAAATACTTGTTTGGAAGTTAATTTTTTGGACATGGTTTTACATATGTGTGGCGATAAGTCTACACGCAAAACCAGACATGCGAATAACCTAGATTACTCTAATAGTAATCGTCCAAGTATTTTTCTAATACAAAATTTTGTGCTTGGTGGTCCAAACATTTGTGTGATTTGAAGGTTTTATATAATTGCAGATTCATGTTTACAAGTCTATAATCAAACTAATCAAGACTCTAGAGATAAAATGTGTAATTATTCGTATATTGTGAGTTTTGGACTTAATCATCTCATTATTTGTTTTTTAGTGTTTGGATTCAACAGATTCTGCTACTAAAAATCAGTTTGATACACAGTTGTACAAAAATTAATTATCTAATGTTAAAACCTAATTTCAAACAGCAAAAGCAGCAGCAAATACAATAGTCTACAAGCCATTTCATTACATGTGATTATCTGATTCTTAGTATCCTTGTTATTAGACCTCCATCCCTATTTACTCAAATACACATGGAAGCATACCTATAATAATGCGAAAGGCAAACAGAATAAGACAAAAATGGTCATGGCGTGCAGCTCTTTCAGTTATACTAAGCAAACGGAACAGGTTAAGCAGCACAATACGATTAGGCCAATAGCCCTTTGGTAACGTTTACTGAATATTAGGAACCAAGAAAAAGAAGTTTTCCTTTTTTTCTTCTAGTTGGCACATATGCCTTTTGTTTAACCAATTCCTAATACAAGAACAAGTGGTACGAAACAAAAACAATAAGACAAATGAGTCACACTACATAACACAAATCAAGCAGACCAACAAAATAAGTCACTTTCTAACATAACACACCCAACATGTTTGATCACCAACCTAGCATTATCTTCACCTTTCAATAACATCTACTTTATCATCATATTAGAAATAAATCCACGCAACAAAAATGAGAGTAATTACCAGAAGAAATCAGTCGCGAAAAATGACCTCATTAGCCATATTCATCAACGGCTCCAAACAATCAGGGGAAAACTTCCTAGCAAACATATACGGTTTCGTAAAATTAGACTTCCTAAGCTCGTATATAAGCTCTTTCGACACCTCATTAGGATAATACGTACGAGGATGTCCATCAACACTATCCGTCCAATTCACACGAGTCAATGTATAACTAGTACACCCTTTTAAATCCTCCATTGACAACAATGTTGGAAAATAATGTTCTTCAGGGTAACAAGATTGCGGCCGCAAACAATTTATCCTAAATTTCTTCCATAACTTCCTATCACCAACAACCATAACTGCATGCCTACGCGTCAATGTAAAAAACTGTGAACCCATTCGAAATTTATCAAATGGAACTTCAGGCACCATCACATTTTCTCCTCTAGCATTATACCTATCTAAAATATATGGATCTTTAGATACAATTTCAATAAAACTTTTATACTTCAAGTGTCTCAATTCAGCTACTTGATGTGTATTAACTTCAAAAAGGGTATCATAAAAGTACTTAAAGGAATGAAGAGGTATACAATGTTGCGAAACAAGAGTAAAGAATGCGTTATTCGGGTCGTCAAGAAGCGCGGTGGCAAGAAGGCGGCGAGCGGCGGCAATTAGTGTGGCGGTACCACGGCGAGTCTGTTTCGCCCGAATAAATCGATCGTCTGTAAAAACCCCACCTGGGATTTTGACTTTAGGGTTTACAGTTGGGTCAGCATGAACATAAATAGTAAAAAGATCAAAACTTTTTGATGAATTAGTGTTAAAAAAGATTTCCCATAAAGGGGCAAATTGTAAATCTGAATTAGTAAGGAATAAAAAAGCAATCTTGGGTTTTGAATTGGTGGAACCAAGACGTATGGGTTTGGATTTTGAAGGGTTGACTGAGTCAACGATTGTGGCTCGCCGGAAAAGTGTGAGATCTTGGAGTTCGTCCGGGAAAGTGATGGGCGGTGGTTGTGGTGGTGGGAGAATGTGTGGGCCCAAGTAAAAGAGGATTGGTATACAAAGAATAAGAAGAATGATTGCGGGGATTAATGGTGATGAATAAAACATTGTTTTTAATTTTGTGAAGAAAAAAGATTGATTTTTTATTTGGGATTTTGAAGTTTGAAGTGATGATTTTATTAGAGGTTTTGACTAGATGATTGTGTTAATGGGTTGTGTGTAGGATGAATGGTTTTGTTGGAGATGATGAGATTTCTTCAAATTGTATATGTGACGGTGACGTAACTTTTTATATTTTTTATTATTAATAATTTTAATTTTAATACAATAATCATCATCTCTCATCATATAAATAAAAAAGAACATGTTAGCATCTTTTGAATATGGAGTTTTTTATTTTTATTTTTAAGATTATATATAAGATTATATATATTACGGAGTACAATTTTGGTCTTTATTTTTGCTTGTTAGACAAAGATAACGCACCGCCATCCACATGTCACCACAAACGCCGCCACAAATACCGGGAATGAGCGTTTGTGGGCGTTTGTGGTGCGGCGTTTGTCGGCCGATCACGGAGGGAGGGAGGGACGGTTTGGGGAGGTGTCGAGCTGTGATTGGTGGATGAATTCTAGCCGTTGGGTTTTTTAATTTTTTTTTCTTCTCCTATAAATACATACACATTTAACCTTAATTTTCATTATTCATTTCACACTTTTCTCATACTTTATACATACCAATCCAATTTATATCAACAAAAAATGGAGTTTTTAGCCGCGAGTTTAGATTTGTTATTCGATAGCACCTCGTCCGACGAAAAAGAAGAAAACCCACCTAGAAGAACTCAGGTGCAACAAAACCCACGACGTTTTATTAATAGAGATCGTGAACATGCAGGTATTAATTTGTGGAACGACTATTTTTTCTCAAACTCCGACGTAATCACATGACATTTTCAAGAGACTATTTCGGATGCGAATTCATTTATTTCTCCGTATCAAAGACGGTATTCCCAATCACTCTTATACTAATAATGCTTCTAAACACTTTGTATTTTTACAACAACGTCCGGATGCACTCGGACGTCTTGGTTTTACTACGTTTCAAAAAATTACTTGTGCGTTATGCCAATTGGCGTATGGATCATCCGCTGATATTTTTGATGAATATATAAAAATGATGGAGAAAACGGGTTATGTTTGCTTAAATAGTTTTTGCAAGTGTATTATTGATTTATATGGTAAAGAATATTTGCGAAAGCTGACGGCAACTGACGTTACTCGGCTGTATTCGACGCACGAGGAGAAACATGGTTCTAAACGAATGTTAGACAATATTGACTGTATGCATTGCGCTTGGAAAAATTGTCCCGTTGCATGGAAAGGTCAATATACTAGAGGTGATCACGGTCACCCTACGATCATGCTTGAAACGGTTGCTTCATACGATATGTGGATATGTGATTCGTTTTTTGGGATGGCTGGTTCAAACAACGACATATATGTGTTGAATCATTCTCCGTTGTTTGATTCACTCAAAAAGGATAGACCTGCACCGTCTCCGTTTGAAGTAAACGGACACGTCTATCCCTTTAGTTACTACTTGGCGGACGGGATATATCTTGATTGGACAACCTTAATAAAGGGATATTAGACCCCTATTGATGAGCCACGAGTCAAATTTACTAGATTTCAAGCGAGTGCTCGAAAGGACGTAGAGCGTACATTTGGTGTTTTACAAGGTAGGTTTTCAATTTTAAAAACTCTGGCACGAGTTATGAGCGTTAACAAGATGAGAAGGATAATGTACAGTTGCATTGTTATGCACAACATGATACAAGAAGATAACAGTTTTGCCTTGAGTACTTGGGAACAAGAATGGTTAGATTAACCCGAAAACAGGCCCCGTCGTAATATTAGGTGTAACGACCCGACTTTTTCTACTTGCTTTTGTGCTTTGTGCTTTCACGAAACTGCGTATTTGTGGATACTGAGCTATACTGTACTCTGGGATCTTACTACATGTGGATTACTTTCGTTTATATATTAAAATGTTCCTTTAAGTACGTAGGTTACTTAACTTGAACCCTGGAAGCCTTTATGACCGTTAGTGTCACTTGACGTTTAGAACGAACTGCGTACTGTGCACACGTTTAACTTTTTGTCGTAACCGGAATATTACGACTACGAAATACTAATTGTTATTTTATAGTAACAATTACTTGGGTTTTTGGATGCTTAATTACGCTTAGTAATTTACTAGAGCACACTAGTTAGTCTTGTTGGACTTTCTACCTTTTTGGACTTTAGCCCACCCTACACTAGCTAGTGGACTATTTAATTAGCGCAATTTAAATAAGTTAGTGACCCATATTAATGAAAGACAAATGTCCATTTATTAGAGGGAACATACAAGCATTTTTGTTAAGCATTATCCTTAATGTTGCATGGGATCCTAACATAAGCAACTACTTTAGACAACCATTAACCAAACAGCAAAAGTTTGTCCCCTTGTCCCCCACCAATACCCACGGCCACCATCACCCTCCCACCTCCTCACCACCTATAAATACAAGCCTTATTTCACTCATTTCACACTTGATCTCATTTGCAATTTACACACACTTACTCTCTAATTCTCTCTCTAGTCTTTCTCACTCTAAAAAGTGTAAGTTTTTGATTTATTTCTTCTTCTTCTCCCCTTCATCCACATGACATCATCATCATCATCATTTTGTGAATCTAGCTTTTAGCTTTTGATCTTGTTATATCTTAAAGATTCAAACTTGGGTTTGAATCCTTCAAGAACATAGAAGATTCAAGCTTTCTAGCTTTGAATCTTCACTTATTTTGTAGATCTAAATCTTTTTAGCTTTAATCTTGTTATTTTGTTATAAAGATTCAAACTTGTGTTTGTAATCTTCATGTATCTTAAAGATTCAAGCTTTATGCTTCAAGATCTTCAAGAACACTAAAGATTCAAGCTTTTTAGCTTAGGGTTTCATTATTATGTTAAAGATCTTAGCCTTTTAGCTTATGGTCTCATTACTTTCATTATTTTGTTAAAGATCTTAGCTTTCTAGCTTATGATCTCATTAATCTTGTAAAGATCCAAGCTTTCTAGCTTAGAATTTTCTTAATACTTGAGATCTAAGTTATTATTGTAGAGCTCACTTACTTGAAACCTTTTTGTGTTTTATTGTGATGATAAAGATCAAGTCTTCATCATCACATATGATATAGATGCATGAACTTGTGTAAAATGGACAAAGGTTGAAGCTTTATTGGATTTATGCAATAAAGAGGCAATCTTGATGTTCAAAACTTGTAGAATGATAGATTTTACTCTTAATTGTGTGTTGATGGTTGAACCTTGGTCAAAATGATACTAAAACATTAAAGAGTTGCACACTTGAAGCTTACAAGCATCAAGGATGAGAACCGTGATAAGCATCAAGCACCGAGAACCTCACCGGAGCACTTGTTTGCTATTTTTCGGGGTCTGATCAGACTCCTGGGCTTCTGAAAATTAATTTTCAGATAGTTAGTTTCGAGTAGATGACTTTTCGTTTAGGCCTCGACTTAATCCGATATACGGTTTAGGATTTATGGCCTTCCGAAAGTCACTACGCCCTTGTAACGTTGTGCTGAAATTTCTGACCTACTTGCACTTAAACCATCGCCATGGTCAAACGAAGACGAGTTAGGTTATGAAAATTGGTCAGCAGTTAGAGGACTCACATACGGAGCAATAGCCACTGACTACGCGTCTTTTAGATTTGTATAGAGGTCGTAACAGCTGTCCGAATTCAGCCTTTTGTTTCGATCTCTATTCTTGTTAAACTTACCTTAGTGTTGATGAATGATGATGATAATGACGATGTCGATGATGACACTTAAACTTAATTTATTCACTTTTAAACCTTTTGGGACAACAAATTGACCTAGTGACCTTTGACTTAGGTTGACGACCTTTCGGACCGACTTACTACCTGCATACATTTTGTATCGACTTTTACTGCTTATTCACTGTAAGTTATAGCTTCCCTTTTTAGTTATACTATTTTTGGGACTGAGAATACATGCGTTTTTTTTATGTTTTACTTACTTGACATGATTACTTAAACTTTACATATGTGTGGGTTATATAACGGCATAAAGATTCCCCTTAGCACGGTAATGTTTAATCATTGGTTTTGAACCGGTGAACGCGAATATTAGATATGGATCCATAGGGTTTGACATCCCCACTCGGGCTAGTCGCGCTAGCATTTAATGGGTGTTTGATACTTCGAGGACATACGCACTCGCCAAGTGTACTTTTAGGGGGTATTACTATTACGTTAAGTTAGTTACCGGGTGCCCACGGATAAGCATATACTTTTTATACTATTTTGAATACGATAACTCGTGGTCTACATTACTTTACTGATTACAAACTATAGCTCAACAACATTCATGTTGACTTTTAAGCGTGCATTTCTCAGGTGCTTAGACGATGTTGCTTCCGCTGTTAGACTTGATGTCTTGGTGTTATAGACTTGCTGTTATGGACCTGCTGATAATGCTAAAACCGAACATATATTTCATAGCATTATCCTTCAAGAAAGACAAGCTTTTGGTTGCAATTGTTCTATTTACAAGTGATATTCGTTTAAATAATAAAAGGTGAAGACAAAAGACAGATTCGACGATTTGAAGATGCAAATGACCAAAACGCTAAAAAGTACAAAGTACAATCCAAGTGGTTCAATTTATTGATGAGAAACGTCTAAAAGTTACAAGAGTACGAGCCGCGAAACGCAAAGTACAAGATATTAAATCGTACGAAAGGACGTTCGAAAATCCGGAACCGGTACATGAACCAACTGTCAACGCGCAAGTCAACAGACCTAAAATTATAAGTCAACGATGCACAAGAATATAATATAATATATATATAATTATATTATATTATATATATTATATTATATATATATATATATATTAAAAAATACGAGTAGCCCAAGTTTTTAATGCATGGTGACCAGTGGAAGGTGGCCATGCGATCGCATGGCCTGGAGGCTTTAAATCCATGCGATCGCATGGATCACTGTACATGGCCAAGTCCTATAAATAGTAGCGAATTCGACGAGTTTATGTATACCTTATTCAGTCTTATCTCTCACTCTCTCAATATATATTTATATTTTAATTATAATTTTAATTTTAATATTAAGTTAATAATAATAAGGTTATAGTGGCGAATGTTTTAAGTTTGTAAGTCGAATTTCTGTCCGTGTAACACTACGCGATTAATACTCATTGTAAGTTATGTTCAACCTTTTTAAATTAATGTCTCGTAGCTAAGTTATTATTATGTTTATTTAAGCCGAAGTAATCGTGATGTTGGACTAAATAGTAAGACTAGGTTATTGGGATTTGGACCATAATTGGGGTTTGAACAAAAGACCGACACTTGTGGAAATTGGACTATGGGCTATTAATGGGATTTATATTTAATTAACTAAATGATATCTTGTTAATTTAATATAAAGGTTATAATTTGATGTATTTATATTTAACCACATACGCTTAACTGGGTACGGTGGGCGGGATATCTATAAATACTGATAATTGTTCATTTGACCGGACACGGGGATGGATTAATAGTCACTGGACTCATTAAAATAGGGGTGGATTACATTCAAGGGTAATTGGTGTAATTGTTAACAAAGTATTAAAACCTTGGATTACACGCAGTTGATAACCTGGTGTATTCATTAAACAAAGTATTAAGACCTTGTACAGTTCGAATCCCCAATTAGTTGGAATATTTGACTTCGGGTATAAGGTTAATTTGGCGAAGACTCTCGCACTTTATAATTATGACCGATTGTAACGACCCGACTTTTTCGACTTGTTTTTGTGCCTTGCGTTTTTGCGAAACTGCGTATTTGTGCGTACTGTGCTACTTTATACTCTGGAATCTGTATACACATGGCTTACTTTCATTTATGTGTTAAAACGTGCCTTTAAGTACGTAGGATACTTAACTTGATCACCGGTTATGACCGTTAGTGTCACTTGATGTTACGAACAAACTGTGTACTGCGTACACGTTTAACTTTTGTCGTAATCGGAATATTTTGACTACGAAATCTTAATTATTATTTCATAATAATAATTACCTGGGTTTTTGGATGCTTAATTACGCGTAGTAATTTACTTATGCTTACTAGTTAGTCTTGTTGGACTTTCTACCTTGTTGGGCCTTAGCCCACCCTACACTAGTTAGTGGACTATTTAATTAGCCCAATTATTAATAGCTAGTGACCCATTAATATGTAAGACAAATGCCCATTTATTAGAGGGAACATGCTAGCATTTATGTCAAGTATTATCCTTAATGTTGCATGAGATCCTAACATAAGCACCAACTTTAGACAACCATTAATCAAAAAGCAAAAGTTGGTCTCCCTTGTCCCCCTATGAAAATCACGACCAACGCCCCCCTCCCCTCACTTCATTCACCTATAAATACAAGCCTTATTCCATCCATTTTACACTCGCTTTCATTTGTAATTCACACACACTCACTCTCTAATTCTTTCTCTAGTTCTTTCTCTCTCTAAAAAGTGTAAGTATTAATTTTTCTTCTACTTCTTCCTCTCTCTCTCACGAATTCATCATCATCATCATCATCATCATGGGTCTAGCTTTTTAGCTTTGATCTTGATTACATCTTGTAGATTCAAACTTGGATTTGAATCCTTCAAGAACATGGAAGATTCAAGCTTTCTAGCTTTGAATCTTCACCTACTTTGTAGATCTATATCTTTTAACTTTAATCTTGTTATTTTGTTATAAAGATTCAAACTTGTGTTTGTAATCTTCATGTAACTTAAAGATCTAAGCTTTATGCTTCAAGATCTTCAAGAACAACCAAGATGCAAGCTTTCTAGCTTGAATCTTCATATCTTTTGTTGGATCTAAGTTTCCTAACATATGACCTCATTATTTTGTTATAAAGATCAAAACTTGTATTTATGGTCTTCATATAACTTAAAGATCTAAGCTTTATGCGTCAAGTTCTTCAAGAACACTAAAGGTTCAAGCTTTCTAGCTTTGTGACCTTATAACTTGTGTGAAAGGGATCCAAGCTCTCTAGCTTAAGGTTCCATCACTTCATTTGACTTAGATTATGTTCATACTTGCTTGATTGAAGTAAAGTTTGTAGCTTTAGTTGTAAATGTAACTTGTAATTGTGTTAAGACTAAGGATATGATGTAACCTTGGTTCATCGTCCATCTAAGACTCTTAAATGAGTTATGTTCTTACTTGGCCTTAAAATATTATGTGTTTATGGTAGAATCTTGGTCAAGGTGATGCTAACCCATCAATGAGTTGTACACTTGAAGCTACAAGCATCAAAGACGAGAACCGTGATGAGCATCAAGCACTAAGAACCCCACCGGAGCACCTTGGTTACTGTTTTTGGGATCAGATCAGACCACCTGGGATACTGAAAAGTTTATTTTCAGTTATTTCGGTTCGAGTAGATGATTTTCCGTTTAGACCTCGTCTTAATCCGAGTTACGGTTTAGGATTTATGGCCTTCCGAAAGTCACTACACCCTATTAATGTCGTGCTGAAATTTCTGACCTACTCGCACTTAAACTGTCACCACGGTCAAACGAAGATGAGTTTGGTTCTAAAAATTGGTCAGCGGTTAGGGGACTCACATACGGAGCCATAGCCACTGATTACGTATCTTTTCGTTTTGTATAGATGTCGTAACAGCTGACCGAAATCAGCCCATTGTTTTGATCTTTATTCTTGTCAAACTTACTTAGCTTTTATGATGATGAATGATGATGATAATGACACTTAAACTTATTTTATGAACTATTAGAACTTATGAGGATAACATACTGACCTAATAACCTTTGACTTAGGTTGACGACCTTTCGGACCGACTTACTACTTGCATACTTTCATTATCGACTTTACCGCTCTTATCACTGTGAGTTATAGCATCCCTTTTTTACTTTAACTATTTTGGGACTAAGAATACATGCGCTTTTTACATTTTACATACTAGGAACGAGTACTTAAATTATATATATGTGTGGGTTATACAACGGCATAAACTTTCCCCTTAGCTCGATAACGTTTAGTCATTGGTTTTTGAACCCGTGAACGCGAATCTTAGATATGGATCCATAGGGTTTGACATCCCCACTCGGGCTAGTCGTGCTAGCATTTAACGGGTGTTTAATACTTCGTAAACATACACACTCGCCAAGTGTACTTTTAGGGAGTTATAAACGTTAAGTTAGTTACCAAGTACCCACGGTTAAACATATACTCTTCATACTGTTTTGAAACACTGAAATTTCGTGACCTACCTTACATTACTGTTACAACTTAAACTATAGCTCATCAACATTATTGTTGATGTTTTTAAGCATGTTTTCTCAGGTGCTTAGAGGTTTGTTGCTTTCGCTGTTTAGACTTGCTGTCTTGGTGTTTAAACTTGCTGTTGAGGACCTGCTGTGCTAGAATTCCGCTGCATAACTTAGAGATGTCTCAATCATGGAACTTTTCTTTTGCATTCGTAGTTTATGTTATTTTTAAATAATGAATTTGTAATGAAATGTCCCGTTCATATTGATTATAAACGTTCCATATTAATTAATTTTGTTGCGAGGTTTCGACCTCTATATGAGACGTTTTTCAAAGACTGCATTTATTTTTAAAACAACCATAACCTTTATTTTATCAATAAAGGTTTTAAAAGCATTACGTAGATTATCAAATAATGATAATCTAAAATATACTGTTTACACATGACCATTACATAATGGTTTACAATAGAAATATATTACATCGACATATGTTTCTTGAATGCAGTTTTTACACAATATCATACAAACATGGACTCCAAATCTTGACCTTATTTTAGTATGCAACAGCGGAAACTCTTAGTATTCACCTGAGAATAAACATGCTTTAAATGTCAACAAAAATGTTGGTGAGTTATAGGTTTAACCTATATATATCAAATCGTAACAATAGACCACAAGATTTCATATTTCAATACACATCCCATACATAGAGATAAAAATCATTCATATGGTGAACACCTGGTAACCGACATTAACAAGATACATATATAAGAATATCCCCATCATTCCGGGACACCCTTCGGATATGATATAAATTTTGAAGTACTAAAGCATCCGGTACTTTGGATGGGGTTTGTTAGGCCCAATAGATCTATCTTTAGGATTCGCGTCAATTAGGGTGTCTGTTCCCTAATTCTTAGATTACCAGACTTAATAAAAAGGGGTATATTCGATTTCGATAATTCAACCATAGAATGTAGTTTCACGTACTTGTGTCTATTTTGTAAATTATTTATAAAACCTGCATGTATTTTCATCCCAAAAATATTAGATTTTAAAAGTGGGACTATAACTCACTTTCACAGATATTTCCTTCCTCGGAAATAAGGCTTGGCCACGGATCGATTCACGAACCTATACAAATATGTACATATATATCAAAGTATGATCAAAATATAATTACAACCATTTTTATTATGTTTTAAAGATTTGAGTGTATTAAGTCAGCTGTCCTTGTTAATAACCTACAACTAGTTGTCCACAGTTAGATGTACAGAAATAAATCGATATATATTATCTTGAATCAATCCAAGACCCAGTGTATACACGTCTCAGGCTAGATCACAACTCAAAGTATATATATTTTTGGAATCAACCTCAACCCTGTATAGCTAACTCCAACATTACTGCATATAGAGTGTCTATGGTTGTTCCAAATAATATATATACATGGGTCGATTATGTCAAAATATTTACATACGTGTCTATGGTATCCCAAGATTACATAATATATTAGAATACATGTATAATACAATATAAGTTAGCTAGGATATAATTTGTATAGATTTGTTAAACATTTCCCGTAGCTAAAAAGATCAAAAATATCCAATCTTGTTTTACCCATAACTTCTTCATTTTAAATCCGTTTTGAGTGAATCAAATTGCTATGGTTTCATATTGAACTCTAATTTAAAAATCCAAACAGAAAAAGTATAGGTTTATAGTCGGAAATTTAGGTTACATGTCAATTACTAAAGAGGTAGTCATTTCCGTCGAAAGAACGACATCTTGATGACCATTTTGAAAAACATACATTCACTTTGAGTTTAACCAAGATTTTTGGATATAGTTTCATGTTCATATAGAAAATCATTTTCCCAGAAAGAACAACTTTTAAATCAAAGTTTATCATAGTTTTTAATTATCCAAACCAAAACAGCCCCCGGTTTCACTACGACGGCGTATATCCGATTTTATGGTGTTCATCGTGTTTCCAGGTTTTAAATCATTAAATTAGCATATCATATAGATATAGAACATGTGTTTAGTTGATTTTAAAAGTCAAGTTAGAAGGATTAACTTTTGTTTGCAAACAAGTTTAGAATTAACTAAACTATGTTCTAGTGATTACAAGTTTAAACCTTCGAATAAGATAGCTTTATATGTATGAATCGAATGATGTTATGAACATCATTACTACCTCAAGTTTTCTGGATAAAACTACTAGAAATGAGAAAAATGAATCTAGCTTCAAAGGATCCTTGGATGGCTTGAAAGTTCTTGAAGCAGAATCATGACACGAAAACAGTTAAGTAAGATTTTCACTCGAAATAAGATTGTTATAGTTGTAGAAATTGAATCAAAGTTTGAATATGAATATTACCTTGAATTAGAGAGATAACCTATTGTAAATAACAAAGGTTCCTTGATCTTAGATGATTACTTGGAATGGATTAGAAAGCTTGGAAGTAGACTTGCAAACTTGGAAGTATTCTTGATTTTTATGAAACTATACTTATGGAATTTATGAAGAACACTTAGAACTTGAAGATGGAACTTGAGAGAGATCAATTAGATGAATAAAATTGAAGAATGAAAGTATTTGTAGGTATTTTTGGTCGTTGGTATATGGATTAGATATAAAGGATATGTAATTTTGTTTTCATGTAAATAAGTCATGAATGATTACTAATATTTTTGTAATTTTATGAGATATTTCATGCTAGTTGCCAAATGATGGTTCCTACATGTTTTAGGTGACTCACATGGGCTGCTAAGAGCTGATCATTAGAGTGTATATACCAATAGTACATACATCTAAAAGCTGTGTATTGTACGAGTACGAATACGGGTGCATACGAGTAGAATTGTTGATGAAACTGAACGAGGATGTAATTTTAAGCATTTTTGTTAAGTAGAAGTACTTTGATATGTGTCTTGAAGTCTTTAAAAAGTGTAAGAATACATATCAAAACACAACATGTATATACATTCTAATGGAGTCGTTAAGTCTTCGTTAGTCGTTACATGTAAGTGTTGTTTTGAAACCTTTAAGTTAACGATCTCAATTAATGTTGTTAACCCAATGTTTATTATATCAAATGAGATGTTAAATTATTATGTTATCATGATATTATGATGTATGAATATCTCTTAATATGATATATACATTAAAATATCGTTACAACGATAATCGTTACATATAAGTCTCGTTTCGTAATTCTTGAGTTAGTAGTCTTTTTTTTACATATGTAGTTCATTATTAACACACTTAATGATATATTTAAATATCATTTTATCATGTTAAATATAGTGTATCAATATCTTAATATGATACATATGTATTTAGTAGACGTTATCATAACGATAATCGTTATATATATCATTTCGAGTTTCTTAACTTAGTAATCTCATTTCTGATGTATATCACACATTGTTAATATATTTAGTGAGATACTTACTCATCATAATCTCATGTCAACCATATATATATATGTCTATATATACCACAACATGTATTTTTTACAAATTTGCAACGTTCGTGAATCGCCGGTCAACTTGGGTGATCAATTGTCTATATGAAACTTATTCCATTTAATCAAGTCTTAAAATGTTTGATTGCTTAACACATTGGAAAAATTTAGTCATGTAAATATCAATCTCAATTAATATATATAAACATGGAAAAGTTCGGGTCACTACAGTACCTACCCGTTAAATAAATTTCGTCCCGAAATTTTAAGCTGTTGAAGGTGTTGACGAATCTTCTGGAAATAGATGCGGGTATTTCTTCTTCATCTGATCTTCATGCTCCCAGGTGAACTCGGGTCCTCTATGAGCATTCCATCGAACCTTAACAATCGGTATCTTGTTTTGCTTAAGTCTCTTAACCTCACGATCCATTATTTGGACGGGTTCTTCAATGAATTGACGTTTTTCATTGATTTGGATTTCGTCCAACGGAATAGTGAGATCTTCTTTAGCAAAACATTTCTTCAAATTCGAGACGTGGAAAGTGTTATGTACAGCCGCGAGTTGTTGAGGTAGCTCCAGTTGGTAAGCTACTGGTCCGACACGATCTATAATCTTGAATGGTCCAATGTACCTTGGATTTAGTTTCCCCCGTTTACCAAATCGAACAACGCCTTTCCAAGGTGAAACCTTAAGCATGACCATTTCTCCAATTTCAAACTCTATATCTTTTCTTTTACTGTCCGCGTAGCTCTTTTGTCGACTCTGGGCAATTTTCAATCGTTGTTGAATTTGGATGATTTTCTCGGTAGTTTCTTGTATTATCTCCGGACCCGTAATCTGTCTATCCCCCACTTCATTCCAATAAATTGGAGACCTGCACTTTCTACCATAAAGTGCCTCAAACGGCGCCATCTCAATACTAGAATGATAACTGTTGTTGTATGAAAATTCTGCTAACGGTAGGTGTCGATCCCAATTGTTTCCGAAATCAATAACACATGCTCGTAGCATGTCTTCAAGCGTTTGTATCGTCCTTTCGCTCTGCCCATCAGTTTGTGGATGATAGGCAGTACTCATGTCTAGACGAGTCCCCAATGCTTGTTGCAACGTCTGCCAGAACCTTGAAACAAATCTACCATCCCTATAATAGAGACAGGTATTCCATGTCTGGAGACAACCTCCTTCAAATACAATCGCACCAGCTTCTCCATTTTGTCATCTTCTCTCATTGACAGGAAGTGTGCTGACTTGGTGAGACGATCAACTATTACCCAAATAGTATCATAACCACTTGCAGTCCTTGGCAATTTAGTAATGAAATCCATGGTAATGTTTTCCCATTTCCATTCCGGGATTTCAGGTTGTTGTAGTAGACCTGATGGTTTCTGATGTTCAGCTTTGACCTTAGAACACGTCAAACATTCTCCTACATATTTAGCAATATCGGCTTTCATACCCGGCCACCAAAAGTGTTTCTTGAGATCTTTATACATCTTCCCCGCTCCGGGATGTATTGAATATCTGGTTTTATGAGCTTCCTTAAGTACCATTTCTCTCACATCTCCAAACCTTGGTACCCAAATTCTATCAGCCCTATTTCGGGTTCCGTCTTCCCGAATATTAAGATGTTTCTCTGATCCTTTGGGTATCTCATTCTTCAACTTTCCTTCTTTTACAACCCCCTGTTGCGCCTCCTTTATTTGAGTAGTAAGGTTAGTACGAATAATTATATTCATAGCTTTTACCCGTATAGGTTCTCTGTCCTTTCTACTCAAAGCGTCAGCTACCACATTCGCCTTCCCCGGGTGGTATCGAATCTCAAAATCATAATCATTCAACAGTTCAATCCACCTGCGTTGTCTCATGTTCAGTTGTTTCTGATTAAATATGTGTTGAAGACTTTTGTGGTCGATATATATAATACTTTTGACCCCATATAAGTAGTGCCTCCAAGTCTTTAATGCAAAAACAACGGCGCCTAATTCCAAATCATGCATCGTATAATTCTGCTCGTGAATCTTCAATTGTCTAGATGCATAAGCAATCACCTTCGTTCGTTGCATTAATACACAACCGAGACCTTGCTTTGATGCGTCACAATAAATCACAAAATCATCATTCCCTTCAGGAAATGACAATATAGGTGTCGTAGTTAACTTTTTCTTCAATAACTGAAACGCCTTCTCTTGTTCATCCTTCCATTCAAATTTCTTCCCTTATGCGTTAATGCAGTCAAGGGTTTTGCTATTTTGGAGAAATCTTGGATGAATCTTCTGTAGTAACCAGCCAATCCTAAAAATTGACGTATATGCTTCGGAGTTTTTGGGGTTTCCCACTTTTCAACGGTTTCGATCTTTGCCGGGTCCACCTGGATACCTTCTTTGTTCACTATGTGACAAAGGAATTGAACTTCTTCCAACCAAAATGCACACTTTGAAAACTTAGCGTACAGTTTTTCTTTGCTCAATACGTCTAGCACTTTTCTCAAATGTTCTTCGTGCTCTTGATCATTCTTTGAGTAAATAAGTATGTCATCGATGAAAACAATGACAAACTTGTCAAGATATGGCCCACACACTCGGTTCATAAGGTCCATGAACACAGCTGGTGCGTTAGTCAATCCAAACGGCATAACCATAAACTCGTAATGACCATAACGCGTCATAAAAGCAGTTTTTGGAATATCATCTTCCTTTACTCGCATTTGATGATATCCAGAACGTAAATCGATTTTTGAATAAACCGACGAGCCTTGTAGTTGATCAAATAAGTCATCAATTCTCGGCAGTGGATAACGGTTTTTGATGGTAAGTTTATTCAACTCTCTATAGTCAATACACAACCTAAATGTACCATCATTCTTCTTGACAAACAAAACAGGAGCTTCCCATGGTGATGTGCTTGGTCGAATGAAACCACGTTCTAATAGTTCTTGCAGTTGGCTTTGCAGTTCTTTCATCTCGCTGGGTGCGAGTCTGTAAGGGGCACGAGCTATTGGTACAGCTCCTGGTACAAGATCTATTTGAAATTCAACAAATCGATGTGGAGGTAGTCCTGGTAATTCTTTCGGAAATACATCGGGAAATTCTTTTGCGACGGGAACATCATTGATGCTCTTTTCTTCAGTTTGTACTTTCTCAACATGTGCTAGAATAGCATAGCAACCTTTTCTTATTAGTTTTTGTGCCTTCAAATTACTAATAAGATGTAGCTTCGTGTTGCCCTTTTCTCCGTACACCATTAAGGGTTCTCCTTCTTCTCGTACAATGCGAATTGCATTTTTGTAACATACGATCTCTGCTTTCATCTCCTTCAGCCAGTCCATGCCAACTATTACATCAAAACTCCCTAACTCTACTGGTATCAAATCAATCTTAAATATTTCGGTACCCAGTTTAATTTCTCGATTCCGGCATATATAATCTGCTGAAATTAATTTACCATTTGCTAATTCGAGTAAAAATTTACTATCCAACGGCGTCAATGGACAACTTAATTTAGCACAAAAATCTCTACTCATATAGCTTCTAACCGCACCCGAATCAAATAAAACGTAAGCAGATTTATTGTTAATAAGAAACGTACCCGTAACAAGTTCCGGGTCTTCCTGTGCCTCTGCCGCATTAATATTGAAAACTCTTCTGCGGCCTTGTCCATTCGTGTTCTCCTGGTTCGGGCAATTTCTAATAATGTGGCCCAGTTTTCTACATTTATAACAAACTACATTGGCATAACTTGCTCCGACACTACTTGCTCCACCATTACTCGTTCCGACACCATTTGTTCCTTTCGTTCTGTTAACCCCTGGTCCGTAGACCTCACACTTCGCCGCGCTATAACCATTTCTTTTACACTTGTTGCAAAATTTGGTGCAGAACCCCGAGTGATACTTTTCACACCTTTAGCATAGCTGCTTCTAATTGTTGTTGTTGTTGAGGTTGTTATTGTTATTGGGATGATTGTTGTAGTTGTTATTGTTGTTGTTGTGCCATTTGTTGTAGTTGTGATTGATGTTGCGATTGTTGGGATAGTTGTTGTTGTATTGGTGACTCTTATCGCCGTTTTCCTCCCACTTTCTTTTGACTAGCTTCACGTTGGCCTCTTCGGCCGCCTATTCTTTAATTCTTCCCTCAATCTGGTTCACTAGTTTGTGAGCCATTCTACATGCCTTTTGTATGGAGGCAGACTCGTGTGAACTTATATCTTCTTGGATTCTCTCCGGTAACCCTTTCACAAACGCGTCGATCTTCTCTTCCTCACCTTTAAAACGCTCTCGGACACAATAGGCACAATTCTGTGAATCGTCTTTCGTACGAAGTAATATCGAATCCCTGTGTTCGTAACCCTCTAAGTTCTGACTTGAGCTTATTGACCTCGGTTCTGGGACGGTACTTCTCGTTCATCAAGTGCTTGAATGCTGACCACGGTAGCGCGTAAGCAGCATCTTGTCCCACTTGCTCTAGATAGGTATTCCACCATGTTAACGCAATACCTGTGAAGGTATGCGTAACGTACTTCACTTTGTCTCCTTCAACACACTTACTTATGGAAAACACCGATTCAACTTTCGCGGTCCACCATTTCAATCCGATTGGTCCTTCGGTCCCATCAAATTCTGAAGGTTTGTAGGCAGTGAATTCCTTGTAGGAGCATCTTACACGATTTCTTGCGCCGTTAGCTGTATTGCTAGATTCAGAGTTATTGTTGGTATGTAGCGCAGCCTTTACTGCGGCTATGTTTGAAGCAAGAAAGGCACAAAATTCCTCTTCGCTCATATTCAAGGTGTGTCGAGTAGTTGGTGCCATTTCCTTCAAAATAGTCAAATGAAACAAGTTAATCATACAGAATATTAAGAGTAGTCAATAGTATCTCGTAGCATAATATGAACTCATTTATAAAAGCTTTTTCTTCATATTAGCGTTTTATAAGTTTAAATTCGGGTACTACCTACCCGTTAAGTTCATACTTAGTAGCTAATATACAATTCAACTACAACAATTCCATATAAAAAACTAATTATAATAATATATCACATACAAATATTCTTCAAACTTACAACTTCGCTATATTACATATAACATGAAATATAGTACACTATGATACAGGACAGTTTTGAAGATAAATCTAGTTAATACGCAAGTTGTTCAGCAATGGAAATAAAGACACGTAATTCATAAGTCCATAAACAAGTCATGCATTCTGGTTTTACTAAGACGACTTCCCATCCTTGGTCTTGTGGAAAATAACCGTTATGACCATTGGCTAGGCAGCATGTTGTAATGTCGTCAAAAGGACGAGGGTTTCGTAATGTCCAACAGCCCCGTAATAATCTAAAAACCTTGTTTCTCACCCCAACTACTGAATCCGTCACTTGTGGGAAAGTTTTATTTAAAAGCTGCAATCCGATGTTCTTTTTCTCACTTTGGTAAGAAGCGAACATCACTAACCCATAAGCATAACATGCTTCTTTATGTTGTATGTTAGAAGCTCTTTCTAATTCACGAAATCCTATGTTGGGATATGTTGAGTCAAAATAGGTTCTTAACCCGTAGCGTAAAATTGCATTTGGGTTCCCCGCATTTAACGCTTTCAAGAAAACACGGCGTAACTTAAAGTCTCCCCAATGTGATATACCCCACCTATCAAAGGAAAGCCTTTTATAAACTAAGACATTTCTGGAAAGTCTTTCAAATGTTTGACAAGTTAATTTCGCCATAACTAAATGTGCTGATGAATTCTGACCAACTCTAGACAAGATTTCCTCAATCATATCCTCTGGTAGGTCTTCTAAAATATTCGGTTGTCTACCCTTAACGTCCATTTTGTTTTTATACTGTAAAATAGACAAGGATTAGATTCGTAATAACAAACAATACAAGCAATTTTTACATAGAATATAAAAGTACAAGCACACTACAATACATTTATTACACAACATGCTCACACCCCTCTAATCTGAATCACTGGATTCTTCTTCTTCGGACTTGGTTCTTTTTCCTAATTTTCTAGGGATATATGATGTACCTCTAATACGAGCCGTCGTTTTCCACATTGGTTTAGAAAAACCTGGTGGTTTAGAGGTTCCCGGGTTATTGTCACGATATTGAAAATACGGGTGTTGACGGTACATATAAAGTTCATCGGGGTCGAAATCAGATTTCTCTATTTTGATGCCTTTTCCCTTATTATTTTATTTTGCCTCATTAAATTGGGTCGGGGTAATTTCTATAACATCATCGGAATCCTCATCAGGATCTGATTCATCGAAAAATTGGTAATTTTCCCAATATTTTGCTTCTTTAGCGGAAACACCATTGACCATTATTAACTTTGGTCCATTGGTTGAGGATTTTCTTTTATTTGACCTGTTTTCTGTGGTTCCTATTATTCCCCCTCCGGAGCCTCTTCTTCTTCCGGTTCCTCTTCTTCTGGTTCCTCTTTTTCTGGTTCCTCTTCTTCCGGTTCCTCTTCTTCCGATTCTTCGGGAAATTGTGAATTTGCCAATATATATTCGACTCTTCGTTATTATTAGGTGAGTCAATGGGATTTGTGCTAGAGGTAGACATCTATCACACAATATCAAACATGTTAAGAGATTAATATATCACATAATATTTACATGTTAATAATATATAGTTTCCAACAAAAATGTTAAGTAATCATTTTTAAAGAAAACACGATCGAAGTCCAGACTCACTAATGCATCCTAACAAACTCGATAAGACACACTAATGCAAATTTTCTGGTTCTCTAAGACCAACACTCGGATACCAACTGAAATGTCCCGTTCATATTGATTATAAACGTTCCATATTAATTGATTTCGTTGTGAGGTTTTGACCTCTATATGAGACGTTTTTCAAAGACTGCATTCATTTTTAAAACAACCATAACCTTTATTTTATCAATAAAGGTTTTAAAAGCATTACGTAAATTATCAAATAATGATAATCTAAAATATACTATTTACACATGACCATTACATAATGGTTTACAATAGAAATATATTACATCGACATATGTTTCTTGAATGCAGTTTTTACACAATATCATACATACATGGACTCCAAATCTTCTCCTTATTTTAGTATGCAACAACGGGAGCTCTTAGTATTCACCTGAGAATAAACATGCTTTAAACGTCAACAAAAATGTTGGTGAGTTATAGGTTTAACCTATATATATCAAATCGTAATAATAGACCACAAGATTTCATATTTCAATACACATCCCATACATAGAGATAAAAATCATTCATATGGTGAACACCTGGTAACCGACATTAACAAGATGCATATATAAGAATACCCTCATCATTCCGGGACACCCTTCGGATATGATATAAATTTCGAAGTACTAAAGCATCCGGTACTTTGGATGGGGTTTGTTAGGCCCAATAGATCTATCTTTAGGATTCGCGTCAATTAGGGTGTCTGTTCCCTAATTCTTAGATAACCAGACTTAATAAAAAGGGGCATATTCGATTTCAATAATTCAACCATAGAATGTAGTTTCATATACTTGTGTCTATTTTGTAAATCATTTATAAAACCTGCATGTATTCTCATCCCAAAAATATTAGATTTTAAAAGTGGGACTATAACTCACTTTCACAGATATTTCCTTCCTCGGAAATAAGACTTGGCCACGGATCGATTCACGAACCTATACAAATATGTACATATATATCAAAGTATGATCAAAATATAATTACAACCATTTTTATTATGTTTTAAAGATTTGAGTGTATTAAGTCAGCTGTCCTCGTTAATAACCTACAACTAGTTGTCCACAGTTAGATGTACAGAAATAAATCGATATATATTATCTTGAATCAATCCACGACCCAGTGTATACATGTCTCAGGCTAGATCACAACTCAAAGTATATATATTTTTGGAATCAACCTCAACCCTGTATAGCTAACTCCAACATTACTGCATATAGAGTGTCTATGGTTGTTCCAAATAATATATATACATGGGTCGATATGATATGTCAAAACATTTACATACGTGTCTATGGTATCCCAAGATTACATAATATATTAGAATACATGTATAATACAATATAAGTTAGCTAGGATATGATTTGTATAGATTTGTTAAACATTTCCCGTAGCTAAAAAGATCAAAAATATCCAATCTTGTTTTACCCATAACTTCTTCATTTTAAATCCGTTTTGAGTGAATCAAATTGCTATGGTTTCATATTGAACTCTAATTTAAGAATCCAAACAGAAAAGTATAGGTTTATAGTCGGAAATTTAGGTTACATGTCAATTACTAAAGAGGTAGTCATTTCTGTCGAAAGAACGACATCTTGATGACCATTTTGAAAAACATACATTCACTTTGAGTTTAACCAAGATTTTTGGATATAGTTTCATGTTCATATGGAAAATCATTTTCCCAGAAGAACAACTTTTAAATCAAAGTTTATCATAGTTTTTAATTATCCAAACCAAAGCAGCCCCCGGTTTCACTACGACGGCGTATATCCGATTTTATGGTGTTCATCGTGTTTCCAGGTTTTAAATCATTAAGTTAGCATATCATATAGATATAGAACATGTGTTTAGTTGATTTTAAAAGTCAAGTTAGAAGGATTAACTTTTGTTTGCGAACAAGTTTAGAATTAACTAAACTATGTTCTAGTGATTACAAGTTTAAACCTTCGAATAAGATAGCTTTATATGTATGAATCGAATGATGTTATGAACATCATTACTACCTCAAGTTTTCTGGATAAAACTACTGAAAATTAGAAAAATGAATCTAGCTTCAAAGGATCCTTGGATGGCTTGAAAGTTCTTGAAGCAGAATCATGACACGAAAACAGTTCAAGTAAGATTTTCACTCGAAATAAGATTGTTATAGTTGTAGAAATTGAGTCAAAGTTTGAATATGAATATTACCTTGAATTAGAAAGATAACCTACTGTAAATAACAAAGGTTCCTTGATCTTAGATGATTACTTGGAATGGATTAGAAAGCATGGAAGTAGACTTGCAAACTTGGAAGTATTCTTGATTTTTATGAAACTATACTTATGGAATTTATGAAGAACACTTAGAACTTTAAGATGGAACTTGAGAGAGATCAATTAGATGAAGAAAATTGAAGAACGAAAGTGTTTTTAGGTGTTTTTGGTCGTTGGTATATGGATTAGATATAAAGGATATGTAATTTTGTTTTCATGTAAATAAGTCATGAATGATTACTAATATTTTTGTAATTTTATGAGATATTTCATGCTAGTTGCCAAATGATGGTCCCTACATATGTTAGGTGACTCACATGGGCTACTAAGAGCTGATCATTGGAGTGTATATACCAATAGTACATACATCTAAAAGCTGTGTATTGTACGAGTACGAATACGGGTGCATACGTGTAGAATTGTTGATGAAACTGAACGAGGATGTAATTGTAAGCATTTTTGTTAAGTAGAAGTACTTTGATATGTGTCTTAAAGTCTTTCAAAAGTTTAAGAATACATATCAAAACACAACATGTATATACATTCTATTGGAGTCGTTAAGTCTTCGTTAGTCGTTACATGTAAGTGTTGTTTTGAAACCTTTAAGTTAACGATCTCAATTAATGTTGTTAACCCAATGTTTATTATATCAAATGAGATGTTAAATTATTATGTTATCATGATATTATGATGTATGAATATCTCTTAATATGATATATACATTAAAATATCGTTACAACGATAATCGTTACATATAAGTCTCGTTTCGTAATTCTTGAGTTAGTAGTCTTGTTTTTACATATGTAGTTCATTGTTAACATACTTAATGATATATTTAAATATCATTTTATCATGTTAAATATAGTGTATCAATATCTTAATATGATACATATGTATTTAGTAGACGTTATCATAACGATAATCGTTATATATATCATTTCGAGTTTCTTAACTTAGTAATCTCATTTCTTATGTATATCACACATTGTTAATATACTTAGTGAGATACTTACTCATCATAATCTCATGTCAACCATATATATATGTCTATATATACCACAACATGTAGTTTTTACAAATTTGCAACGTTCGTGAATCGCCGGTCAACTTGGGTGATCAATTGTCTATATGAAACTTATTTCATTTAATTAAGTCTTAACAAGTTTGATTGCTTAACACGTTGGAAACATTTAGTCATGTAAATATCAATCTCAATTAATATATATAAACATGGAAAAGTTCGGGTCACTACATGTAACGACCTTTGTGTCACGTTATCCTTGTAAACACTATCTTTTATGAATGCAAAACTGGTTTTCAAATAGCATGTAATATTTGACCGTGTAAAGATCCTATTGTTGACGAATCATACATGATAGTTTTGTACGGGGCGTCACATTTGGTATCAGAGCATTGGTTGTAGGGAATTAGGTTGCATTAGTGAGTCTAGACCGGACCGAGTAGGATTCACTAATAGGACTAATCTACAACTTGCTAGTTTACTTGTTTCCGCGAAACTTACTGCATGTTGCTGCTTACTTTTACTGCTATATGACGTATACTGCTACTTGATTTTCATTACTGCATGCTACTATCTGCTTTCGATTGCATGATACTTCTGTACGATTTGCTATTATTGCCATGCTATTTACTGCTATAGATGATCTAGACTGTCGTAGTTATTTTGCCTAATACGTACTTGCTTTATGACTTACTGACATGGAAAAAGTTATTTTTCCCTGTTCAGATGTCGGATGTCCCGCCCGTTATCATTTTGGAGAGCGACTCAGACTCACCCTCCACCTCACCTGCCATTGTTGCCGATTCACAGATCCCGTCGTCGACACACTCCAGTGACTCTGGCGCTTCGCCCTCTGGAGCCAGTGGCCATGCACCCGACCCAGTGATCACCTCAGACGGACACGAGGATCCACCGGAGATTCCAGCTCCACTCATCCCATGACCCTCGGAGCCACAGCACCATTCCGGTGGTGTTGTGATTCCCGGGGAATATGGGGACGTTCCGTTCCGTAATGAGCATAACCATTGGGCTAGACGCCTCCCTGATGGGCGTGTCGTGCCGATCCCACCTTTCAGATATCGGATTATGAATACCGGCCGAGCGGAGCCACCTCCAGCTGTTTTCGATGACTCATCATCCGACGACTCATCCTCTAATGACTCCAGTGACGAGGATTCCGACGAGGATCTTGAGGAGGCACCCGTGCAGCCACCCTCTACCCCGCCGAAGAAGCGGTATCGTTTAGATGGTACCGTTATTCAAGGGGTTAAAGGAGGTAGGTCATCTGTTAACGCACATGGACTGAGGACTAGGGTCACCGCCCGCAAGCGGGTTGTGCCGTATCCTGCTGATCCATTCGTGCGTAAGGCTTACCGTTACGCACCATCTACTTCTGGCGCTAGACCATCTGCACCACCTGTACCGACTGCACTGCCTGCCCCACCATCTCCCTCCATCGAGGAATTTACGAGGGAATTGGAGATCCTCCGTGCTCGGGTAACTGAGTTTGAGGACCAGATGTCCCACGTAATGGACATCCTTTACCCACCGTCACCATAGGGCATTGTAGTAGATTTCATTATGTAATCTCGTTTGTAGTTTCATGTTTTACTCATGTATTGTACGAACCTATGCGGATGTATGCAACTTATTATTAATGAATGGAAACTTAGTGTTTTTTACTTTTTGTACGGTGTTCTAATTACGTTACTATATGATGATTCTGTGGTATCTGTATCTAGTGCATTACTTAGTTAACATGTGTTGCGTTGATTCCATGTTGGTTGCCATATACTATATTATTATTTATTAAATGCTGGATTTTGACTTAAGTCAAAAATTTTGTTTAGTAGAGCAATGGCAAAAGGAAGAGCAGCGCCCACAGCAGCACAAATTGAGGAAATGATTGCTGAAAGAGTAGCCGCAGCTATTGCGGAAATCAACCCACAAGCTCCACCAGTTAACCAGCCCATTCGTAACGAGTGTACATACAAGGAGTTTCAAAGTTGTAAGCCCCACAACTTTAGTGGTATTGAGGGGCCAGTTGGATTGACTAGGTGGTTTGAGAAACTAGAAGCTGTGTTCCGTGTAAGCAACTACTCAGAGATGAACAAAACTAAGTATGCCTCCTGTACGCTGTCGGACGGCGCCCTAACCTGGTGGAACACACTTGCTCAGGCCAAAGGTATTGACGAGGCTTATGCTACTCCTTGGGAAGAATTTAAGGGAGCCATGATCGAAGAGTACTGCCCCAGAACAGAGATACAGAAAATGGAGGCTGAGTTCTGGGAGTTGAAGGTTGTGGGAAACGATCTTGATGGTTACAACCGTAGGTATCTGGAATTAGCGCTGATGTGTCCCTCGCTGGTTACCCCGGAGTTTAAGAGAATGGAACGATACTTGTGGGGACTTCCCAAGTCCATTCAGGGAAATGTCACCTCTTCTAAGCCACCCAACGTCCTGGAAGCTATGCGCATGGCGCACATGAAATGTCCCGTTCATATTGATTATAAACGTTCCATATTAATTGATTTCGTCGCGAGGTTTTGACCTCTATATCAGACGTTTTTCAAAGACTGCATTCATTTTTAAAATAACCATAACCTTTATTTTATCGATAAAGGTTTAAAAAACATTACGTAGATTATCAAATAATGATAATCTAAAATATACCGTTTACACACGACCATTACATAATGGTTTACAATAAGAATATATTACATCAAAAATAAGTTTCTTGAATGCAGTTTTTACATAATATCATACAAGCATGGACTCCAAATCTTGTCCTTATTTTAGTATGCAACAGCGGAAGCTCTTAATAATCACCTGAGAATAAACATGCTTAAAATGTCAACAAAAATGTTAGTGAGTTATATGTTTAACCTATATATTATCAAATCATAGTAATAGACCATAAGATTTCATATTTCAATATACATCCCATACATAGAGATAAAAATCATTCATATGGTGAACACCTGGTAACCAACATTAACAAGATGCATATAGAATATCCCCATCATTCCGGGACACCCATCGGACATGATAAAATCGAAGTACTAAAGCATTCCAAATTCCAGAATGGGGCTTGTTGGGCCCGATAGATCTATCTTTAGAATTCGCGTCAATTTGGGGGTCTGTTCCCAAATTCTTAGGCTACCAAGCTAAAAAGGGGCATATTTGGCTTCGATCATTCACCCATATAATGTAGTTTCATTTACTTGTGTTTATTTCGTAAAACATTTATAAAATTGCATGTATTCTTATCCCAAAATATTAGATTTTAAAAGTGGGACTATAACTCACTTTCACAGATTTTTATTTCGTCGGGAAGTAAGACTTGACCACTGGTCGATTCACGAACCTATAACAAATATGTACATATATATCAAAGTATGTTCAAAATATATTTACAACATTTTTAATACGTTTTAATGTTTTAAGTTTATTATTAAGTCAGCTGTCCTCGTTAGTAACCTACAACTAGTTGTCCATAGTTAGATGCATAGAAATAAATTGATATATATTATCTTGACCCAATCCACGACCCAGTGTATACACGTCTCAGGCTAGATCACAACTCAAAGTATATATATTTTTGGAATCAACCTCAACCCTGTATAGCTAACTCCAACATTACTGCATATAGAGTGTCTATGGTTGTTCCAAATAATATATATAGATGGGTCGATATGATATGTCAAAACATTTGCATACGTGTCTATGGTATCCCAAGATTACATAATATATTAGAATACATGTATAATACAATATAATTTAGCTAGGATATGATTAATATAGATTTGTTACAATATTTCCCGTAACTACAACAATAAAAAAATATCCAATCTTGTTTTACCCATAACTTCTTCGTTTTAAATCCGTTTTGAGTGAATCAAATTGCTATGGTTTCATATTGAACTCTATTTTATGAATCTAAACAGAAAAAGTATAGGTTTATAGTCGGAAATATAAGTTACAAGTCATTTTTGTAAGAGGTAGTCATTTCAGTTTAAAGAACGACGTCTTGATGACCATTTTGAAAAACATACTTCCACTTTGAGTTTAACCATGATTTTTAGATATAGTTTCAAGTTCATAAGAAAAAAAAAATTTCCCAGAAGAACAACTTTTAAATTAAAGTTTATCATAGTTTTTAATTATCAAACCCAAAACAGCCCGCGGTGTTACTACGACGGCGTATATCCGGTTTTACGGTGTTTTTCGTGTTTTCCGGTTTTAAATCATTAAGTTAGCATATCATATAGATATAGAACATGTGTTTAGTTGATTTTAAAAGTCAAGTTAGAAGGATTAACTTTTGTTTGCAAACAAGTTTAGAATTAACTAAACTATGTTCTATTGATTTCAAGTTTAAACCTTCGAATAAGGTAGTTTTATATATATGAATTGAATGATGTTATGAACATCATTACTACCTCAGGTTTTGTGGATAAACCTACTAGAAATGTGAAAAATAGATCTAGCTTCAAAGGATCCTTGAATGGCTTGAAAGTTCTTGAAGCAGAATCATGACACGAAAACAAGTTCAAGTAAGATTTTCACTCGAAATAAAATTGTTATAGTTATAGAAATTAAATCAAAGTTTGAATATGAGTATTACCTTGTATTATAAAGATATCTTACTATAAATAAGAAAGATTTCTTAAGGTTAGATGATCACTTTACAAGATTGGAAGTAAGCTAGCAAACTTGGAAGTATTCTTGATTTTATGAAACTAGAACTTATAGAATTTATGAAGAACACTTAGAACTTGAAGATAGAACTTGAGAGAGATCAATTAGATGAAGAAAATTGAAGAATGAAAGTGTTTGTACGTGTTTTTGGTCGTTGGTATATGGATTAGATATAAAGGATGTGTAATTTTGTTTACTTGTAAATAAGTCATGAATGATTACTAATATTTTGTAATTTGATGGTTCCCACATGTGTTAGGTGACTCACATGGGCTTCTAAGAGCTGATCATTAGAGTGTATATACCAATAGTACATACATCTAAAAGTTGTGTATTGTACGAGTACGAATACGGGTGCATACGAGTAGAATTGTTGATGAAACTGAACGAGGATGTAATTGTAAGCATTTTTGTTCAGTAGAAGTATTTTGATAAGTGTCTTGAAGTCTTTCAATAGTGTATGAATACATATTAAAACACTACATGTATATACATTTTAACTGAGTCGTTAAATCATCGTTAGTCGTTACATGTAAATGTTGTTTTGAAGCCTTTAGGTTAACGATCCTGTTAAGTGTTGTTAACCCATTGTTTATTATATCAAATGAGATGTTAAATTATTACATTATCTTTATATTATGATGTATTAATATATCTTAATATGATATATATACAATTAAATGTCGTTACAACGATAATAGTTACATATATGCCTCATTTCGAAATCCTTAAGTTAGTAGTCTTGTTTTTACATATGTAGTTCATTGTGAATATACTTAATTATATGTTTACTTATCATAATACCATGTTAACTATATATATATATATATATATATATATATATATATATATATATATATATATATATATATATATATATATATATATATATATATATATATATATATATATATCATATAACATCATATAGTTTTTATAAGTTTTAACGTTCGTGAATCACCGGTCAACTTGGGTGGTCAATTGTCTATATGAAATCTATTTCACTTAATCAAGTCTTAACAAGTTTGATTGCTTAACATGTTGGAAACACTTAATCATGTAAATAACAATTTCATTTAATATATATAAACATGGAAAAGTTCGGCTCACTATAGTACCTACCCGTTAAATAAATTTCGTCCCGAAATTTTAAGCAGTTGGAGGTGTTGACATATCTTCTGGAAATAAGTGTGGGTACTTCTTCTTCATCTGATCTTCTTATTCCCAGGTGAACTTGGGTCCTCTACGAGCATTCCATTGAACCTTAACAATTGGTATCTTGTTTTGCTTAAGTCTTTTAACCTCACGATTCATTATTTCGACGGATTCTTCAACGAATTGAAGTTTTTCGTTGATTTGGATTTCGTCTAACGGAATAGTGAGATCTTCTTTAGCAACACATTTCTTCAAATTTGAGACGTGGAAAGTGTTATGTATAGCCGCGAGTTGTTGTGGTAATTCAAGTCGGTAAGCTACTGGTCCGACGCGATCAATAACCTTGAATGGTCCAATATATCTTGGGTTTAATTTCCCTCGTTTACCAAATCGAACAACGCCTTTCCAAGGTACAACTTTAAGCATGACCATCTCTCCAATTTCAAATTCTATATCTTTTCTTTTAATGTCAGCGTAGCTCTTTTGTCTACTTTGGGCTGTTTTTAACCGTTGTTAAATTTGGATGATCTTCTCGATAGTTTCTTGTATTATCTCTGGACCCGTAATCTGTCTATCCCCCACTTCACTCCAACAAATCGGAGACCTGCACTTTCTACCATAAAGTGCTTCAAACGGTGCCATCTCAATGCTTAAATGGTAGCTGTTGTTGTAGTAAAATTATGCTAACGGTAGATGTCGATCCCAACTGTTTCCGAAATCAATAACACATGCGCATAGCATGTCTTAAAGCCTTTGTATCATCCTTTCGCTCTGCCCATCATTTTGTGGATGATAGGCAGTACTCATGTCTAGACGAGTTCCTAATGCTTGATGTAATGTCTGCCAGAATCTTGAAATAAATCTGCCATCCCTATCAGAGATAATAGAGATTGGTATTTCATGTCTGGAGACGACTTCCTTCAAATACAGTCGTGCTAACTTCTCCATCTTGTCATCTTCTCTTATTGGCAAGAAGTGTGCTGATTTGGTGAGACGATCAACTATTACTCAAATAGTATCAAAACCACTTGCAGTCCTTGGCAATTTAGTAATGAAATCCATGGTAATGTTTTCCCATTTCCATTCCGGGATTTCTGGTTGTTGAAGTAGATCTGATGGTTTCTGATGCTTAGCTTTGACCTTAGAACACGTCAAACATTCTCCTACATATTTAGAAACATCGGCTTTCATACCTGGCCACCAAAAATGTTTCTTAAGATCCTTGTACATCTTTCCCGTTCCAGGATGTATTGAGTATCTGGTTTTATGAGCTTCTCTAAGTACCATTTCTCTCATATCTCCAAATTTTGGTACCCAAATCCTTTCAGCCCTATACCGGGTTCCGTCTTCCCGAATATTAAGATGCTTCTCCGATCCTTTGGGTATTCCATCCTTTAAATTTCCCTCTTTTAAAACTCCTTATTGCGCCTCCTTTATTTGAGTAGTAAGGTTAGTGTGAATCATCATATTCATAGCTTTTACTCGAATAGGTTCTCTGTCTTTTCTGCTCAAGGCGTCGGCTACCACATTTGCCTTCCCCAGGTGGTAACGAATCTCAAAGTCATAATCATTCAACAATTCAATCCATCTGCGCTGCCTCATTTTCAGTTGTTTCTGATTAAATATGTGTTGAAGACTTTTGTGGTCGGTATATATAATACTTTTGACCCCATATAAGTAGTGCCTCCAAGTCTTTAATGAAAAAACAACCGCGCCTAATTCCAAATCATGCATCGTATAATTCTGCTCGTGAATCTTCAATTGTCTAGACTCATAAGCAATTACTTTCGTTCGTTGCATTAATACACAACCGAGACCTTGCTTTGAGGCATCACAATATATCACAAAATCATCATTCCCTTCAGGTAATGACAATATAGGTTCCGTAGTTAACTTTTTCTTCAACAATTGAAACGCTTTTTCTTGTTCATCCTTCCATTCAAATTTCCTTCCTTTATGCGTTAATGCAGTCAAGGGTTTTGCTATTTTGGAAAAATCTTGGATGAATCTCCTGTAATAACCAGCTAGTCCTAAAAATTGGCGTATGTGTTTCGGAGTTTTTGGGGTTTCCCACTTTTCAACGGTTTCAATCTTTGCTGGATCCACTTGAATACCTTCTTTGTTCACTATATGACCGAGGAATTGAACTTCTTCCAACCAAATGCACACTTTGAAAACTTAGCGTACAGTTTTTCTTTTCTTAACAACTCTAGCACTTTTCTAAAATGTTCTTCATGCTCTTGGTCATTCTTTGAGTAAATAAGTATGTCATCGATGAAAACAATGACAAACTTGTCAAGGTATGGTTCACACACTCGGTTCATGTGGTCCATGAACACAGCTGGTACGTTAGTCAACCCAAATGGCATAACCATAAACTCGTAATGACCGTAACGCGTCCTAAAATCAGTCTTTGGAATATCATCCTCCTTCACCTGCATTTGATGATACCCAAAACGTAAATCAATCTTCGAATAAACCGACGAGCCTTGTAGTTGATCAAATAAGTCGTCGATTCTCGATAGTGGGTAACAGTTCTTGATGGTAAGTTTGTTCAACTCTTGATAGTCGATACACAACCTAAATGTACCATCCTTCTTCTTGACAAACAAAACAGGAGCTCCCCATGGTGATGTGCTTGGTCGAATGAAACCACGCTCTAAAAGTTCCTGTAACTGACTTTGTAATTCTTTCATTTCGCTGGGTACGAGTCTGTATGGAGCACGAGCTATTGGTGCAGCTCCTGGTACAAGGTCTATTTGAAATTCAACGGATCGATGTGGGGGTAGTCCCGGTAATTCTTTCGAAAATACATCGGGAAATTCTTTTGCGACAGGAACATCACTGATGTTCTTTTCTTCAGGTTTAACTTCCTTGATGTGTGCTAGAATGACGTAACAACCTTTTCTTATTAGTTTCTGCGCCTTCAAACTACTAATAAGATTTAATTTCGCATTGTTCTTCTCTCCGTACACCATTAAAGGTTTTCCCTTTTCACGCATAATGCGAATCGCATTTTTGTAAAAAACGACCTCTGCTCTCACCTTTTTCAACCAGCCCATACCAATTATTACATCAAAACTCCCCAACTCAACTGGTATTAAATCAATTTTAAACGTTTCATCCCCCAGTTTAATTTCTCTATCCCGACATATATTATCTGCTGAAATTAATTTATCGTTTGCTAATTCGAGTAAAAATTTACTATCCAAAGGTGTCAATGGGCAACTTAACTTAGCACAAAAATCTCTACTGATATAGCTTCTATCCGCACCAGAATCAAATAAAACATAAGCAGATTTATTATCAATAAGAAACGTACCCGTAACAAGCTCCGGGTCTTCCTGCGCTTCTGCCGTATTAATATTGAAAACTCTTCTGCAGCCCTGCCCATTAGTATTCCCTTGATTCGGGCAATTACTTCTAATGTGGCCCGGTTTTCCACATCCATAACAAATAAAGACGGCATCACTTGTTTCGCCACTATTTGTTCCTTTAGTTCTGTTAAACTTTGGTCCGTTGATCTCACACTTTTTTGTACCATGGCCAGTTCTTTTACACTTGGTACAAAATGTCGTACAGAACCCATTCTGGTGGTACTCTTCACACCTTTAGCATTTTTGGTGTTTGTTGCCATTGTTGTTATTGAGGTTGTTGTTGGGATTGTTATTGTTGTTGTAACGGTTGTTGTAGTTGTTGTTGTTGTTGGGACGTTTTCTGTAGTTATTGTTGGGATTGCGGTTATTGTTGCGATTGTTGTTGCGGTTGTGGTTGTAATTGTTGTTGTTGTTGTTGTATTGGTGACCCTTGTCACTGGTTTCTTTCCACTTTCTCTTGAGTTGTTTCGTGTTGGCTTCTTCAGCTGCCTGCTCTTTAATTCTTCCCTCAATCTGATTTATGAGTTTATGAGACATTCGACTTGCCTTTTGTATGGAAGCGGGCTCGTGTGAACTCACATCTTCTTGAATCCTTACTGGTAACCTTTTTTTAAACGCGTCGATCTTCTCTTCTTCATCTTTGAACGTTCCTGGACATAATAGGCACAACACTCTGAATCGTCGTTCATATGTGGTAATGTCAAACCCTTGTGTTCGTAACTCTCTAAGCTCTACCTTGAGCTTATTGACTTCGTTTCTAGGATGGTACTGCTCGTTCATCAATTGCTTGAATGCCGACCAAGGTAGTGCGTAAGCAGCATTTTGTCCTACATGTTCAAGATAGGTGTTCCACCACATTAACGCAGTACCTATGAAGGTATGCGTAGCGTACTTAACTTTATCCTCTTCAGTACACTTACTTATGGCAAACACCGATTCGACTTTCTCGGTCCACCGTTTCAATCCAATTGGTCCTTCAGTTCCATCAAATTCCAAAGGTTTGCAGGCAGTGAATTCTTTGTAGGAGCATCCTACACGATTTCTTGTGGAATTAGTTCCACTGCTAGATCCAGAGTTATTGTTATTTTGCATCGCAGCCTGTACTGTGGCTATGTTTGCTGCAAGAAAAACACGGAAGTCTTCCTCGCTCATGTTCAAATTCTGACGATCGCCGGTGCCATTTCCTTCAAAAATAGCCAAAAGAATTGAGTTAATCATATAGAATTTAAGAGTAGTCAATAGTATATCCTAGCATTATATGAACTTATTTATAAAAGCTTTTTCTTCATATTAGCATTTTATAGTTTTAATTCGGGTAGTACCTATAATTCGGGTAGTACCTACCCATTAAGTTCATACTTACTAGCTACTATACTACTCAACTACTATGCTTCTATATGAAAAACTTATTACAATACTATTTCGCGTTCAAACCTTTATACAATATTTTACAAACTTAAAATACCACTATTATACATATAGGATGAAATATAGCACATAGTATCTTTGCTACTCAGCAGCTATAAAGGCAATTCTAGTTAATACGCAAGTTGTTCAACAAAAAAAATAAAGACACGTAATTCATAAGTCCAGAAACAAGTCATGCATTCAGGTTTTACTAAGATGACTTCCCATCCTTGGTCTTGTGGAAAGTAACTATTATGACCATTTGCTAGGTAGCATGTTGTAAGGTCGTTAAAAGGACGAGGGTTTCGTAATGTCCAACAGCCTCGCAATAATATAAAAACCTTGTTTCTCACCCCAACTACTGAATCCGTCACTTGTGGGAAGGTTTTATTTAAAAGTTGTAACCCGATATTCTTTTTCTCACTTTGGTAAGAAGCAAACATTGCTAACCCGTAAGTATAACATGCTTCTTTATGTTGCATGTTAGAAGCTCTTTATAACTCACGAAATCCTATGTTGGGATATGTTGAGTCAAAATAGGTTCTTAACCTGTAACGTAAAGTTGCATTTGGGTTCCCCGCATTTAACGCTTTAAAGAAAACACGGCGTAACTTACAGTCTCCCCAATGTGATATACCCCACCTATCAAAGGAAAGCCTTTTATAAACTAAGGCATTTTTGGAAAGTCTTTCAAATGTTTGACAAGTTAATTTCGCCATAACTAAATGTGCTGATGAATTCCGACCGACTCTAGACAAGATTTCCTCAATCATATCCTCTGGTAGGTCTTCTAAAATATTCGGTTGTCTACCCTTAACGTCCATTTTGTTTTTATACTTTAAAATAGACAAGGATTAGATTTGTAAAAGATAATTAACAAACAATACAAGCAAATTTTACATAGAACATAAAAGTACAAGCACACTACAATACATATAATACACAACATGATTACAACCCTCTAATCTGAATCACTGGTTTCTTCTTCTTCGGATTTGGTTCATTTTCCTAATTTTCTAGGGATATATGGTGCTCCTCTAACACGAGCCGTCGTTTTCCACAATGGTTTAGAAAAACCTGGTGTTTTAGAGGTTCCCGGGTTATTGTTACAATTTAGGAAATACGGACGTTGCCGATACATATAAAGTTCATCGGGGTTGGAGTCAGGTTTCTCTATTTTTATATCTTTTTCCTTATTATTTTCTTTTGCCATATTAAATTGGGTCGAGGTAATTTCTATAACATCATCGGAATCCTCATCGGGATCCGATTCATCAAAAAATTGGTAATCTTCTCAATATTTTTCTTCCTCGGCGGAAACACCATTGACCATTTTTAACTTTGGTCCGTTGGTTGATGATTTTCTTTTATTTAATCGATTTACTGTAGGTATCAATATTTCTTCCTCCGGAACCTCTTCTTCTTCCGGTTCCTCCTCTTCTGATTCCTCTTCTTCTGGTTCCTCTTCTTCCGGTTCCTCTTCTTCCGGTTCCTCTTCTGGAATTTGTGAATCTTCCCAAATTATATTCGACTCTTCATTATTATTAGGTGAGTCGATGGAATTTGTACTAGTGGTAGACATCTATCACACAATATCAAACACATTAAGAGATTAATATATCACATAATATTTACATGTTAATAATATATAGTTTCCAACAAAAGTGTTAAGCAATCGTTTTTTAAAGAAAACACGGTCGAAGTCTAGACTCACTAATGTATCCTGACAAACTCGATAAGACACACTAATGCAAATTTCTGGTTCTCTAAGACCAACGCTCGGATACCAACTGAAATGTCCCATTCATATTGATTATAAACGTTCCATATTAATTGATTTCGTCGCGAGGTTTTGACCTCTATATGAGACGTTTTTCAAAGACTGCATTCATTTTTAAAACAATCATAACCTTTATTTTATCGATAAAGGTTTAAAAATCATTACGTAGATTATCAAATAATGATAATCTAAAATATACCGTTTACACACGACCATTACATAATGGTTTACAATAAGAATATATTACATCAAAAATAAGTTTCTTGAATGCAGTTTTTACATAATATCATACAAGCATGGACTCCAAATCTTGTCCTTATTTTAGTATGCAACATCGGAAGCTCTTAATAATCACCTGAGAATAAACATGCTTAAAACGTCAACAAAAATTTGGTGAGTTATAGGTTTAACCTATATATTATCAAATCATAGTAATAGACCACAAGATTTCATATTTCAATATACATCCCATACATAGAGATAAAAATCATTCATATGGTGAACACCTGGTAACCGACATTAACAAGATGCATATAGAATATCCCCATCATTCTGGAACACCCATCGAACATGATAAAATCGAAGTACTAAAGCATTATAAATTCCAGAATGGGGCTTGTTGGGCCCGATAGATCTATCTTTAGGATTCGCGTAAATTTGGGGGTCTGTTCCCAAATTCTTAGGCTACCAAGCTAAAAAGGGGCATATTCGGCTTCGATTATTCACCCATATAATGTAGTTTCATTTACTTGTGTCTATTTCGTAAAACATTTATAAAATTGCATGTATTCTCATCCCAAAATATTAGATTTTAAATGTGGGACTATAACTCAATTTCACAGATTTTTATTTCGTCGGGAAGTAAGACTTGGCCACTGGTCAATTCACGAACCTATAACAAATATGTACATATATATCAAAGTATGTTCAAAATATATTTACAACATTTTTAATACGTTTTAATGTTTTAAGTTTATTAAGTCAGCTGTCCTCGTTAGTAACCTACAACTAGTTGTCCATAGTTAGATGTACAGAAATAAATTGATATATATATTATCTTGACCCAATCCACGACCCAGTTTATACACGTCTCAGGCTAGATCATAACTCAAAGTATATATAGTTTTGGAATCAACCTCAACCCTGTATAGCTAACTCCAACATTACTGCATATAGAGTGTCTATGGTTGTTCCAAATAATATATATAGATGGGTCGATATGATATGTCAAAACATTTGCATACGAGTCTATGGTATCCCAAGATTACATAATATATTAGAATACATGTATCTTCTATATTACTAAACGGTAGCTTATGTCCACGTGTCACCACCAGATTACTCCTCACAAATCCTAATTTTCTCAGAATTTTGAATTAAAAAATTCCTTAATTTTATACATCTTACGCGTGTCCCTATAGAAACACGGAATAACTGCACCAATCAAATCTCTCTTCAAATATCAAAACCACCCCAAACCCTTTGACAACTGATTATGCCATATCCAATTCGTTTGGAGGAAAACCTTCAACACCACTGGATTTGTTACAATTTTTCGAGCAATGTGGTACCAATTTGTTACGATTATATCAAACCGCATCAATTAGGGTTAAGCAAGATAAAAAAAATCAATCAACGATTGTCTTCTTCAACAGATACAAATTAGGTTGTTGATACATCTGATTAAATTCGTGAAGTATCGTTCTGTCTTCTTCAACAGGAAGGGATTTAGGGTTACCAAAATCGATCTTCAGAGTGTACGATTTTTACGAATGAGGTGGTTATCGGAGTTTTGAATGGTGTATTGGATTCATCGCCAACGTGTTAGGTTTTCTTCTATCTTCTTCTTTTTTGTATCTATACGTTCAATTTGATGCTAACTATAGGTTAATTAGTGTGCCCAATAATTAATTGATTCGCTATGCTTTTTTAATTAGGGCAAACGCTGAAAATCGAATATGGTGAGTATGGCGGTATTACCACCATTGTTGAGAGCTCACATTCACCTTCTACTTCTAATTTAAAATTATAATGTAAGTGTTTTAATTTAATTTTTTGTGTCATTACTGATTGCCTTCAATCATTGGATCCATTATGTTATTTTTGATGTTTGAGTAATGGTATTACGTGTTCATGACCCAATTATTTGTTAGATTATAATATTAATGCATTTTGAAGTACTAACTGAAATTAACAACTTCAACTTGATGAAGACTAGCTTCAATGTAATAATATGCATACTAAATCTGGAACACGTTATATAGATTTTAAATGTGTACACATATATCACAATCTAAATCTGAAACAAGTAATCGGTAACATTCGAATTATGTAAGTGCTCAGGAAAGTTATTTGTTGAGTGTATGAAGAAGTTATTTGCAGGTTCAAGGTTCCAAAATTAATATAACAAATGAGGTAGGTGTCATCCAGCAAACAAATAGGAAATTGTATCAGTAATTATGGATATGATGGTGGTGTGCTATCAGGAACTAATTATAGGAAATGAGAACATGAAATACACACTCTTTTTCGTGTCAAATTTTTTGTCATAGATGACAAATCGGGCGGGTCGGGTAACATATTGGCATGAAACATAAAAGTTATGATATTTTTTTATCGTTTCAGGTATATAATTTTAATAGTTTCGGTGTGATATTATGCTATATCTTTGGTATAGACTAAAAAGGTAAGTTCTTCTCTACTGTTATTTATCTTCTCATATTTTAGTTTAGTGAAGAACCGTTCGATCTTTACATTGTTTTTGTTTCTCTATTAGTAACTACAACGACCATGAATGAATGTATCTGTTGTTTGAATTACGATGTCAATCGCTCTACGAATTTGTGAAAATAACAATTTTTTCATTTATCGGTTATTTTTAACGGTCGTGCTTTCATGGTCATGAAGTTACTTTTTTGGCTCACAGGAGTTTTCTTGATGTGTCTTAATCCATAATCATTTATTGATAAGTCGTCATGTTTTACTATTTTATAACCCTGTATCCTTTGTTAAAATGTAGTTGCGTAGCATAGTGTAACATTTGTAATACTGAAAACATTTTGTTTCCATGGTTGATTCAAGGTTGAAGAGTATCGGTTTGTATATACTCTAAGGTTAGTAATTCACCTCTTCACTTTTGTTTCATGCCACAAAGTGATTATTACTATTGTACAAAAGGTTGTTAACACCTTGGTAAACTGATTAGAGGGTTAGGTATTATTTAGCTATGCATTCTCTTCAATTTGTGTTGTTTTAGTATGAAACACATTTGTTAACATAAGTTATAAAGATTTTACAATTTTGTTGGGTTGTCGTGCATAAAATATAAAATTTTATTAAAATATACTTATTTTTATTCGTATCTCATTATCTATGAGCACTCATATAAAAAGTGTTTCTTAGTGAAGTATATGATGCTTTTAGCAAGTTATTAACCCAATCCCGAACTCAGAGAAAAGAGGGTGTGTTTTCTTAGTGGAGTATTTTCATTCGAGTTGAGCACGTCATGATGGAGATGTGAGTGAGAAGTATACACTTGCTCGTGTTATCCAAAATAAGGTATGATGTTTTCCACTTCTATTATTTTCTCAACATTTGGCATGATAAATTTCATATTGTTATTGTAGTGATTTTCTATCGTTGGACCACCTCAACCAGTTTCTATTTAGCTATTTTTATTTTTACTTTTATTGCATCACATGTTGGAGATGACATACAACTTAAATGAGTCAAATTTACCCCTTATACCATATTCGTATTTTTTAGAAATGGTCTTATAGAAGTGTAACACCACTCCTTTTCTTCGTAAGGGTTAGTGATCATTGTAAAATTAATTTTTGTCATAAATAAATTTAAATTCTTAAGGTGAAACTGTACATGGGCTTTATTTGGAAAAATCGAGTCAGAGTTATGTGTACATAGGCTCACCAATTACTATTATATGTTTAAATATATGTCTTGATTGAAGTTGATTGATAAGGATCACCCCGTTATACACTGTTATATACTACTTTCGATTTTAAGGTTGCAGGTGCACTTCATATAGTTGGAGACGACGTGAACAATCATGTTCAAGTGAAGGACATTTTTGTAGAAATGGGCATATATTTTCACCAGCAAGGTATGTGATCATCAGTTACAACTACTAATAGTTAATCTTATCTTATATGCATTATTTACATTTTACAATAACCCTTCAGACTATCTAAAGTGTTTTTTATTCAACTTTCTACATCGTTTTGATAATATATGTCCGACTGTTTACGAATTTTTACAACTATCTTTTGAAAGTGTTATTTTGTAAGCCTTTGATGTTATTGTTGGATGATGTAAATCTCTGTGCAATGGTTTCTGGTGATTTGGCTTTAAATGATGCAATACATTTATGTATAATTGTCGATTGTAGGCAAGGAAGTTTAACATGTTTAACTAAATTAGCCACTCACAGTGATAAAAGGTAGTTGGTGTCATACTTCCCAGCGGATACTCGCTATCAAGGATACATTTGCAAGGATACATTTGCTATCGGGCCTACTTCCCAACGGATACACGCTATCAAGTTTGCAAGCTTTTCAGCAGGAAGGATCACTTAATGTTCACGTGATGACTTTTTTTTCTTTTGTTGATTTTTGATTTTACATAAGAGGTAAGCTTTTACATATTTTATATTTTACTTGAACGGTCAATTAATAGGTTGAAATCATATTGTTGCAATGCACAGGCTCATTCGATATAAAGATATACATTAATAAGGTTATTAATGAGATTTCAAATGATCCATTTGGAAGACTTATACACATAACATAGGTTGTAGTAAGATATATTGGCAAATGTTGCAACCTAATGTATAGATACAAGGATGAGTAACGTTAAAGCCATTAATATTTGATACAACGATACTTGTGAGACTGTCCTAATTATAACTTCAAATGATACATCATTTTACTTTTCGATTTAGTTAGATTATAAGTCTCCCGTGCAACGCACGGGCTCTTAAATCTAGTAATACAATATAAGTTAGCTAGGATATGATTAATATAGATTTGTTACAATATTTCCCGGAGCTACAACAATCAAAAAAAATATCCAATCTTGTTTTACCCATAACTTCTTCGTTTTAAATCCGTTTTGAGTGAATCAAATTGCTATGATTTCATATTGAACTCTATTTTATGAATCTAAATATAAAAGTATAGGTTTATAGTCAGAAATATAAGTTACAAGTCATTTTTGTAAGAGGTAGTCATTTCAGTTTAAAGAACGACGTCTTGATGATCATTTTGAAAAACATACTTCCACTTTGAGTTTAACCATGATTTTTAGATATAGTTTCAAGTTCATAAGAAAATTTTTTTTTCCAGAAGAACAACTTTTAAATCAAAGTTTATCATAGTTTTTAATTATCAAACCCAAAACAGCCCGCGGTGTTACTACGACGGCGTATATCCGGTTTTACGGTGTTTTTCGTGTTTTCCGGTTTTAAATCATTAAGTTAGCATATCATATAGATATAGAACATGTGTTTAGTTGATTTTAAAAGTCAAGTTAGAAGGATTAACTTTTGTTTGCGAACAAGTTTAGAATTAACTAAACTATGTTCTATTGATTTCAAGTTTAAACCTTCGAATAAGGTAGTTTTATATATATGAATTGAATGATGTTATGAACATCATTACTACCTCAGGTTTTGTGGATAAACCTACTAGAAATGTGAAAAATAGATCTAGCTTCAAAGGATCCTTGAATGGCTTGAAAGTTCTTGAAGCAGAATCATGACACGAAAACAAGTTCAAGTAAGATTTTCACTTGAAATAAAATTGTTATAGTTATAGAAATTAAATCAAAGTTTGAATATGAGTATTACCTTGTATTATAAAGATATCTTACTATAAATAAGAAAGATTTCTTAAGGTTGGATGATCACTTTACAAGATTGGAAGTAAGCTAGCAAACTTGGAAGTATTCTTGATTTTATGAAACTAGAACTTATAGAATTTATAAAGAACACTTAGAACTTGAAGATAGAACTTGAGAGAGATCAATTAGATGAAAAAAATTGAATAATGAAAGTGTTTTTACGTGTTTTTGGTCATTGGTATGTGGATTAGATATAAAGGATGTGTAATTTTGTTTACTTGTAAATAAGTCATGAATGATTACTAATATTTTGTAATTTTATGAGATATTTCATGCTAGTTTCCAAATGATGGTTCCCACATGTGTTAGGTAACTCACATGGGCTTCTAAGAGCTGATAATTGGAGTGTATATACCAATAGTACATACATCTAAAAGTTGTGTATTGTACGAGTACGAATACGGGTGTATACGAGTAGAATTGTTGATGAAACTGAACGAGGATGTAATTGTAAGCATTTTTGTTCAATAGAAGTATTTTGATAAGTGTCTTGAAGTCTTTCAATAGTGTATGAATACATATTAAAACACTACATGTATATACATTTTAACTGAGTCGTTAAATCATCGTTAGTCGTTACATGTAAATGTTGTTTTGAAGCCTTTAGGTTAACGATCCTGTTAAGTGTTGTTAACCTGTTGTTTATTATATCAAATGAGATGTTAAATTATTACATTATCATGATATTATGATGTATTAATATATCTTAATATGATATATATACAATTAAATGTCGTTACAACGATAATCGTTACATATATGCCTCATTTCGAAATCCTTAAGTTAGTAGTCTTGTTTTTACATATGTAGTTCATTGTTAATATACTTAATGATATGTTTACTTATCATAATACCATGTTAACTATATATATATATATATCCATATATATAACATCATATAGTTTTTACAAGTTTTAACGTTCGTGAATCACCGGTCAACTTGGGTGGTCAATTGTCTATATGAAATCTATTTCACTTAATCAAGTCTTAACAAGTTTGATTGCTTAACATGTTGGAAACAATTAATCATGTAAATAACAATTTCATTTAATATATATAAACATGAAAAAGTTCGGGTCACTACAGCACATCCTGATGAACCAGATCACCCGCAAGGAACCTGAGAAAGTAAAATCAGAATCGGGGACTAGTCATGAGAAGCGTAAGTGGGATGGAAACAAGGGAAAGGTCTTTGATCAAAACCCAGCTAAGAGGCATGAGGGTTTCAAGGGAAACAACGACTGGAGGAACCCCAACCTGACCCCTAGCTCGAACCCCAACTACAAGGGTAGTCTACCGCAGTGCAAGAGGTGCTACAAGCACCATACCGGGTATTGTAATGTGGTCTGTGAAAAGTGAAAAAGGACCGGGCATATTGGTAAGGACTGCAAGATTCCCACCCCAACGGTGAAGACAAACCCTACTGGACCAAGGCAATGCTATGAGTGCGGACAACAGGGCCACTTCAGGAATGAATGTCCCAATAAGAGAAAGGACGGAGGGCCAGCGTGTAGAAGAGCTTTCAATGTAAACGCAAGGGATGCTCGTGAGAACCCCGACTTGTTTACAGGTATATTCACTATCAATAATCTATTAGCTTCTGTCCTATTTGATACTGGTGCCAATAGGAGCTATGTTTGTAGACACTTTTGTTCTAAGATAGATTGGTCGTTAGTTCCTTTAAAGGAGAGTATGCTTGTTGAGGTAGCCAATGGAAAACTTGAGAAAGTTGACCAAATTAGCCGAGGATCTATTATCAACATAGCTGGTGTGGATTTCGAGATTGACTTGATACCCATCAAATTGGGAAGTTTTGATGTGATTGTCGGTATGGACTGGTTGACCAAAGTAAGGGCTGACATTATCTGTGGAGATAAAGCTTTTCGTATACCCCACGAAGATGGTGAGCCACTGATTATTTACAGAGAGAGATGTAGTTTGAAGTTGAACCTCATTAGTTGCATGAAAGCACAAAAGATCATGAAGAAAGGACGTCTTGCTGTTTTAGCACATGTGAAAACTTTAGAAGTCGAGGTGAAGAGTGTGAATGATGTACGAGTTGTGAACGAATTTCCCGATGTCTTTTCAGAAGAATTACCTGGATTACCACCACCGAGAGTAGTGGAGTTCCAAATCGATCTAGTGCCGGGAGCTGCACCCGTAGCTCGCGCACCTTATCTACTAGTACCTTCCGAACTGCAAGAGTTACAGAGTCAACTGCAGGAATTGCTAGACCGTGGATTTATCCAACCGAGTTCATCGCCTTGGGGCGCACCTGTTTTGTTCGTGAAGAAGAAGGACGGATCTTTTCGCTTGTGTATCGATTATCGTGAGCTGAACAAGTTGACAATTAAGAATCGGTATCCCCTTCCCCGGATTGACGATCTTTTCGATCAGCTGCAAGGATCCAGCGTTTATTCCAAGACGATTTATGATAAGGTTATCACCAGTTGAGGGTGAAGGAGAGTGATGTGATGAAAACTACGTTTAGAACCCGTTATGGTCACTATGAGTTTCTAGTGATGCCATTCGGTTTAACCAACGCACCTGCCGTGTTTATGGATCTCATTAATCGAGTATGCAAACCATACCTGGACAAGTTCATTTTCGTTTTCATAGATGATATCCTCATCTATTCCCAAAGTGAAGAAGAACATGAACAACATCTTCGACTAGTGTTGGAACACTTGAGACAAGAGCAACTTTATGCCAAATTCTCCAAGTGTGAATTTTGGTTGAAGGAAGTCCAATTTATGGGTCATATTGTGAGTGATCAAGGTATCAAAGTTGATCCCGCAAAGATCGAAGCTATCAGCAAGTGGGAAACCCCCACTACTCCAACTCATATCCGCCAATTTCTAGGTCTTTCCGATTACTACCGAAGATTTATTGAAGGGTTCTCTCTGATTATGCTTCCTTTGACTGCGCTGACTCATAAAGGGAAGAAGTTCGTTTGGGAAAAAGAACATGAATCAGCATTTCAAAACTTGAAGCAGAAATTGACCACCGCACCTATCTTATCTCTTCCTGAAGGCAGTGATGATTTTGTCGTATATTGTGATGCCTCAAAAAATGGTTTTGGTTGCGTATTGATCCAAAGATCGATGGTTATTGCCTATGATTCTCGTCAACTAAAGATTCACGAGCGAAACTACACCACTCACGACCTCAAGCTTGGAGCCGTTGTCTTTGCGCTCAAATTGTGGAGACACTATCTTTATGAAACTTAAAGTACCATCTTCACCGACCACAAAAGCCTCCAGCACATATTCGATCAGAAACAACTGAACATGAGGTAGCAACGATGGATCGAGACACTGAACGACTATGATTGTGAACTTCGTTACCATCCTGGAAAGGCAAATGTTGTAGCCGATGCCCTGAGCTGAAAGGAGAGGATGGTACCTCTTCGTGTCCGCACCTTGAACATCACCATTCATTCAAATCTCAATAGCCAGATCTGAGTAGCCCAAGATAAGGCTCTCAAATAGGAGAATATTTCTCCAGAACACTTGAACATTCTCGTTTCACGATTCGAGGTTAAGAAGACTGGACTCCGATGCTTTTCCGGAAGAATTTGGGTACCTAGTTATGGAGATCTACGGAGCCTTATACTAGATGAAGCCCACAAATCGAGATATTCGATTCATCCAGGAGCCGGTAAAATGTACCACGATCTCAAGGAATAGTATTGGTGGCTTAATTTTAAGAAGGATGTTGCAACCTACGTTGGTAAGTGTTTGACTTGCTCAAAAGTTAAGGCCGAACATCAAAGGCCATCTGGATTACTTCAACAACCGAAAATCCTGCAATGGAAGTGGGAAAGGATAATGATGAACTTCATCACAATGTTACCGAAGATGGTAGGCGGTTATGATACCATCTGGGTTATCGTTGACCGACTTACTAAATCTGCACACTTCTTAGCCATGAAGGAAATGGATACGATGGAGAGACTCACTCAACTATACATCAAAGAGGTTGTATTCCATCATGGTGTGCCCTTATCGATTATCTCAGATTGCGATACCCGTTTTGCTTCCAGATTTTAGCGTTCTTTGCAAGAAGCCTTGGGAACACGTCTCGACATGAGTACCGCATATCACCCGTAAACTGATGGTCAGAGCGAACGAACGATTCAGACTTTGGAGGATATGTTGTGTGCATGTATTATTGACTTCGAAAAGGCTTGGGAGAGACATTTGCCGCTAGCTGAATTCTCTTACAACAACACTTATCATTCGAGTATTAATGCCTCACCATTTGAAGCGTTGTATGGCCGCAAATTCCGTTCTCCTATTTGTTGGGCCGAAGTAGGCGAAGAGCAAATCACCGGACCCGAGGTAGTCCATGAAGTAACCGAAAAGATTTTCCAAATTCAAGTGAGACTTAAGGCGGCCCGTGATCGCCAAAAGAGTTATGCCGACCTTAAACGTAAAGACTTCGAATTCAATGTGGGTGACCGTGTAATGTTGAAGGTCGCACCTTGGAAAGGTGTGATCCATTTTGGAAAGCGCAGAAAGTTAAACTCGCGATATATTGGTCCTTTTGAAATCTTGAAGCGTATTGGACCCGTTGCTTACCGTTTGGATCTTCCGACTCAGTTGAGCGCAGTTCACCTACTTTTCACGTGTCAAATCTGAAGAAATGTCTTGCTGAACCAGAACTTGTCATCCCTCTCGATGAACTTACGATTGATGATAAACTCCACTTTGTGGAAGAACCTATCGAAATCATGGACCGTGAGGTTAAGACTTTGAAGCACAATAAGATTCCAATTGTCCGAGTCTGATGGAATGCCAAAAGTGGACCCGAGTTTACCTGGGAATGAGAGGATCAAATGATGCAGAAGTATCCTCACCTTTTCCCTACTCCAACACCTGCCTCAGCTTAAATTTCGGGACTAAATTTCCATTAACAGGTGGGTAATGTAACGACCCAACTTTTTCGACTTGTTTTTGTGCCTTGCGTTTTTGCGAAACTGCGTATTTGTGCGTAGTGTGCTAATTTATACTCTGGAATCTGTATACACATGGCCTACTTTCATTTATGTGTTAAAAAGTGCCTTTAAGTATGTAGGATACTTAACTTGATCACCGGAAGCCTTTATGACCGTTAGTGTCACTTGACGTTACGAACAAACTGCGTACTGCGTACATGTTTAACTTTTGTCGTAATCGGAATATTTTGACTACGAAATCTTAATTATTATTTCATAGTAATAATTACTTGGGTTTTTGGATGCTTAATTACGCGTAGTAATTTACTTTTGCTTACTAGTTAGTCTTGTTGGACTTTCTACCTTGTTGGGCCTTAGCCCACCCTACACTAGTTAGTGGACTATTTAACTAGCCCAATTATTAATAGCTAGTGACCCATTAATATGTAAGATAAATGCCCATTTATTAGAGGGAACATGCTAGCATTTATGTCAAGTATTATCCTTAATGTTGCATGGGATCCTAACATAAGCACCAACTTTAGACAACCATTAAACAAAAAGCAAAAGTTGGTCTCCCTTGTCCCCCCATGAAAATCATGTCCAACACCCCCCTCCCCTCACCTCATTCACCTATAAATACAAGCCTTATTCCATCCATTTTACACTTGCTTTCATTTGTAATTCACACACACTCACTCTCTAATTCTTTCTCTAGTTCTTTCTCTCTCTAAAAAGTGTAAGTATTGATTTTTCTTCTTCTTCTTCCTCTCTCTCTCACGAATTCATCATCATCATCATCAACATGGGTCTAGCTTTTTAGCTTTGATCTTGATTACATCTTGTAGATTCAAACTTGGATTTGAATCCTTCAAGAACATGGAAGATTCAAGCTTTCTAGCTTTGAATCTTTACCTACTTTGTAGATCTATATCTTTTAACTTTAATCTTGTTATTTTATTATAAAGATTCAAACTTGTGTTTGTAATCTTCATGTAACTTAAAGATCTAAGCTTTATGCTTCAAGATCTTCAAGAACAACCATGATGCAAGCTTTCTAGCTTAAATCTTCATATCTTTTGTTGGATCTAAGTTTCCTAACTTATGACCTCATTATTTTGTTATAAAGATCAAAACTTGTGTTTATGGTCTTCATATAACTTAAAGATCTAAGCTTTATAACTTTGTGACCTTATAACTTTGTGACACTAAAGGTTCAAGCTTTCTAGCTTTGTGACCTTATAACTTGTGTGAAAGGGATCCAAGCTCTCTAGCTTAGGGTTCCATCACTTCATTTGACTTAGATTATATTCATACTTTCTTGATTGAAGTAAAGTTTGTAGCTTTAGTTGTAAATGTTACTTATAATTGTGTTAAGACTAAGGATATGATGTAACCTTGGTTCATCATCCATCTAAGACTCTTAAATGAGTTGTGTTCTTACTTAGTCTTAACATATTGTGTGTTGATGGTAGAATCTTGGTCAAGGTGATGCTAACCCATCAACGAGTTGTACACTTGAAGCTACAAGCATCAAGGATGAGAACCGTGATGAGCATCAAGCACTAAGAACCCCATCGGAGCACATTTCTTACTATTTTCGGGATCTGATCAGACCACCTGGGCTACTAGAAAGTTGATTTTAAGTTAGTTTGGTTTGAGTGTATGATTTTCCGTTTAGACCTCGTCTTAATCCGAGTTACGGTTTAGGATTTATGGCCTTTCGAAAGTCACTACACCCTATTAACGTCGTGCTGAAATTTCTGACCTACTCGCACTTAAACCGTCACCACAGTCAAACGAAGACGAGTTTGGTTCTGAAAATTGGTCAACGGTTAGGGGACTCACATACGGAGCCATAGCCACTGATTACGCATCTTTTTGTTTTGTATAGAGGTCGTAACAGCTGACCGAAGTCAGCCCATTGTTTCGATCTCTATTATTGTCAAACTTACTTAGCTTTTATGATGATGAATGATGATGATGACGACACTTAAACTTATTTTATGCACCATTATAACTTATGAGGATAACATACTGACCTAGTAACCTTTGACTTAGGTTGACGACCTTTCGGACCGACTTACTACTTGCATACTTTCATTATCGACTTTACCGCTCTTATCACTGTGAGTTATAGCATCCCTTTTTACTTTAACTATTTTGGGACTGAGAATACATGCGCTTTTTACGTTTTACATAGTTGGCACGAGTACTTAAACTTTATATATGTGTGGGTTATACAACGACATAAACTTCCCCTTAGCTCGGTAACGTTTAGTCATTGGTTTTTGAACCGGTGAACGTGAATCTTAGATATGGATCCATAGGGTTTGACATCCCCACTCGGGCTAGTCGCGCTAGCATTTAACGGGTGTTTAATACTTCGTAAACATACATACTCGCCAAGTGTACTTTTAGGGGGTTATAAACGTTAAGTTTTTAGTGACCCGAACTTTTCCATGTTTATATATATATATATATATATTAAATGAAATTGTTATTTTACATGATTAAGTGTTTCCAACATGTTAAGCAATCAAACTTGTTAAGGCTGGATTAATTGAAATAGGTTTCATATAGACAATTGACCACCCAAGTTGACCGGTGATTCACAAACGTTAAAACTTGTAAAAACTATATGATGACATATATATGGTTATATATATAGTTAACATGATATTATGATAAGTAAACATATCATTAAGTATATTAACAATGAACTACATATGTAAAAATAAGACTACTAACTTAATGATTTTGAAACGAGACATATATGTAACGATTATCGTTGTAACGACATTTAATGTATATAGATCATATTAAGAGATATTCGTACATCATAATATCATGATAATATAATAATTTAAAATCTCATTTGATATTATAAACATTGGGTTAACAACATTTAACAAGATCGTTAACCTAAAGGTTTCAAAACAACATTTACATGTAACGACTAACGATGACTTAACGACTCAGTTAAAATGTATATACATGTAGTGTTTTAATATGTATTCATACACTTTTGAAAGACTTCAAGACACTTATCAAAATACTTCTACTTAACAAAAATGCTTACAATTACATCCTCTTTCAGTTTCATCAACAATTCTACTCGTATGCACCCGTATTTGTACTCGTACAATACACAGCTTTTAGATGTATGTACTATTGGTATATACACTCCAATTATCAGCTCTTAGCAGCCCATGTGAGTCACCTAACACATGTGGGAACCATCATTTGGCAACAAGCATGAAATATCTCACAAAATTACAAAAATATGAGTAATCATTCATGACTTATTTACATGAAAACAAAATTACATATCCTTTATATCTAATCCATACACCAACGACCAAAAACACCTACAAACACTTTCATTCTTCAATTTTCTTCATCTAATTTATCTCTCTTAAGTTCTATCTTCAAGTTCTAAGTGTTCTTCATAAATTCCAAAAGTTCTAGTTTCATAAAATCAAGAATACTTCCAAGATTGCAAGTTTACTTCCAAGTTTTCTAAATCCATTCCAAGTAATCATCCAAGATCAAGAAACCTTTGTTACTTACAGTAGGTTATCTTTCTAATACAAAGTAATAATCATATTCAAACTTTAATTCAATTTCTATAACTATAACAATCTTATTTCGAATGGAAATCTTACTTGAAATTGTTTTCGTGTCATGATTTTGCTTCAAGAACTTTCAAGCCATCCAAGGATCCTTTGAAGCTAGATCTATTTTTCTCATTTCCATTAGGTTTATCCAAGGAACTTTAGGTAGTAATGATGTTCATAACATCATTCGATTCATACATATAAAGCTATCTTATTCGAAGGTTTAAACTTGTAATCACTAGAACATAGTTTAGTTAATTCTAAACTTGTTCGCAAATAAAAGTTAATCCTTCTAACTTGACTTTTAAAATCAAATAAACACATGTTCTATATCGATATGATATGCTAACTTAATGATTTAAAACCTGGAAACACGAAAAACACCGTAAAACTGGATTTACGCCGTCGTAGTAACACCGTGGGCTGTTTGGGGTTAGTTAATTAAAAACTATGATAAACTTTGATTTAAAAGTTGTTATTCTGGAAAAATAATTTTTATTATGAACATGAAACTATATCCAAAAATTATGGTTAAACTCAAAGTGGAAGTATGTTTTCTAAAATGGTCATCTAGACGTCGTTCTTTCGACTGAAATGACTACCTTTACAAAAATGACTTGTAACTTATTTTTCCGACTATAAACCTATACTTTTTCTGTTTAGATTCATAAAATAGAGTTCAATATGAAACCATAGCAATTTGATTCACTCAAAACGGATTTAAAATGAAGAAGTTATGGGTAAAACAAGATTGGATAATTTTTCTCATTTTAGCTACGTGAAAATTGGTAACAAATCTATTCCAACCATAACTTAATCAACTTGTATTGTATATTATGTAATCTTGAGATACCATAGACACGTATACAATGTTTTGACCTATCATGTCGACACATCTATATATATTTCGGAACAACCATAGACACTCTATATGTGAATGTTGGAGTTAGCTATACAGGGTTGAGGTTGATTCCAAATATATATAGTTTGAGTTGTGATCAATACTGAGATACGTATACACTGGGTCATGGATTGATTCAAGATAATATTTATCGATTTATTTCTGTACATCTAACTGTGGACAACTAGTTGTAGGTTACTAACGAGGACAGCTGACTTAATAAACTTAAAACATCAAAATATATTAAAAGTGTTGTAAATATATTTTGAACATACTTTGATATATATGTATATATTGTTATAGGTTCGTGAATCAACCAGTGGCCAAGTCTTACTTCCCGACGAAGTAAAAATCTGTGAAAGTGAGTTATAGTCCCACTTTTAAAATCTAATATTTTTGGGATGAGAATACATGCAGGTTTTATAAATGATTTACAAAATAGACACAAGTACGTGAAACTACATTCTATGGTTGAATTATCGAAATCGAATATGCCCCTTTTTATTAAGTCTGGTAATCTAAGAATTAGGGAACAAACACCCTAATTGACGCGAATCCTAAAGATAGATCTTTTGGGCCTAACAAACCCCATCCAAAGTACCGGATGCTTTAGTACTTCGAAATTTATATCATATCCGAAGGGTGTCCCGGAATGATGGGGATATTCTTATATATGCATCTTGTTAATGTCGGTTACCAGGTGTTCAATCCATATGAATGATTTTTATCTCTATGTATGGGATGTGTATTCAAATATGAAATCTTGTGGTCTATTGTTACGATTTGATATATATAGGTTAAACCTATAACTCACCAACATTTTTGTTGACGTTTAAAGCATGTTTATTCTCAGGTGAATACTAAGAGCTTCCGCTGTTGCATACTAAAATAAGGACAAGATTTGGAGTCCATGTTTGTATGATATTGTGTAAAAACTGCATTCAAGAGACTGATTTCGATGTAACATATTTGTATTGTAAACCATTATGTAATGGTCGTGTGTAAACAGTATATTTTAGATTATCATTATTTGATAATCTACGTAAAGCTTTTTAAACCTTTATTTATGAAATAAAGGTTATGGTTTGTTTTAAAAATGAATGCAGTCTTTGAAAAAACGTCTCATATAGAGGTCAAAACCTCGCAACGAAATCAATTAATATGGAACGTTTTTAATCAATAAGAACGGGACATTTCAGTTGGTATCCGAGCGTTGGTCTTAGAGAACCAGAAAATTTGCATTAGTGTGTCTTATCGAGTTTGTTAGGATGCATTAGTTAGTCTGGACTTCGACCGTGTTTTCTTTAAAAATGATTGCTTAACATTTTTGTTGGAAACTATATATTATTAACATGTATATATTATGTGATATATTAATCTCTTAACATGTTTGATATTGTGTGATAGATGTCTACCTCTAGCACAAATCCCATTGACTCACCTAATAATAACGAAGAGTTGAATATATATTGGACTGATTCACAAGTTCCCGAAGAAGAACCGGAAGAAGAATCAGAACCGGAAGAGGAGGAACCGGAGGAGGAAATAGAACCGGTGGGGGAAATAATAAAACGGTTAAGTAAAAGAAAATCCTCAACCAACCGACCAAGGTTAATTATGGTCAATGGTGTTTCTGCCAAGGAAGCAAAATATTGGGAGGATTACCAATTCTCCGATGAATCGGATTCCGACGAGAATTCCGATGATGTTATAGAAATTACCCCAACTGAATTTAAAAAGGCAAAAGAAAATAATAAGGGAAAGGGCATAAAAATAGAGAAATCTAATTCCAACCCCGATGAACTTTATATGTATCGTCAACCCCCGAAGTCCTTAAGTTATAACAATGACCCGGGAACCTCTAAACCACCAGGTTTTTCTAAACCGTTGTGAAAAACGACAGCTCGTATTAGGGGAACATCATATATCCCTAGAAACTTGGAAAAACGAACCAAAACAAAAGAAGAAGAAACGAGCGAGTCTGAATAAGATAGTTGTATTCATGTGGTGTAATATGTGTAATATAGTGTGCTTATGCTTTATGATATATGTAAAAATTGCTTGTATTAATAAGTATTTTTTTTATGAATTTAACTCTTGTCTATTTTACAGTATAAAAACACAAAATGGATAGACAACCCAATATTTTAAGAGACCTACCCGGAGACATGATTGATGAAATCTTGTGTAGAGTCGGTCAGAATTCTTCGGCACAACTATTTACGGCGAAATCAGTTTGTAAGACATTTGAAGAACGTTCCAAGAATGTCTTGGTTTATAAGAGACTTTTGTTTGAAAGATGGGGGATATCACATTGGGAAACCCATAAGTTACGATGTGTTTACTTTGACGCATATATTGCGGGGAACCCAAATGCTATTTTACGCAACGGGTTAAGAAATTATTTTGACTCAATGTATCCGAATATAGAACTTCATGATTTAGAAAAAGCGGCTAACATGCAACATAAAGAAGCATGCTATGCTTACGGGTTAGTAATGTTCGCTTCTCACCAAAGTGAGAAAAAGAACATCGGGCTACAACTATTAAACAAAACGTTCCCACAAGTGACGGAGTCGGTAATTGGGGTAAGAAATGAGTTTTTTAGGTTATTACGAGACTGTTGGTCATTACGTAACCCTCGTCCCTTTGATGACGTTACAACACGCTGTCTTATCAACGGCCATAACGGTTATGTTCCACAAGACCAAGGATGGGAAGTAGTCCTAGTAAAACCAGAATGCATGACTTGTTTCTGGACGTATGAATTACGTGTCTTTATTGCCTTTGCTGAACGACTTGTGTACTAGCTAGAATTATCTTCACAACTATCTTGTATCAAAGTTATTGTGTGCTATATTTCATGCTTTATGTAAAATAAGCGGTATTGTAAGTTTGTAAAATATTGTATAAAAGTTTGAACGCGAAATATTATTATAATCAGTTTTTCATATAGAATTGTAGTAGTTGAATTGTATATTAGCTACTAAGTATGAACTTAACGGGTAGGTACTACCCGAATTAAAACTTATAAAACGCTAATATGAAGAAAAAGCTTTTATAAATGAGTTCATATTATGCTACGAAATACTATTAACTACTCTTAATATTCTGTATGATTAACTTGTTCCATTTGACTATTTTGAAGGAAATGGCACCGACTACTCGACACACCGTGAATATGAATGAAGAGGAATTCCGTACTTTTCTAGCTTCAAACATAGCCGCAGTACAGGCTGCGCTACATACCAACAATAACCTTAGATCTAGCAGTACCGGAAATCGTGTAGGATGCACCTACAAAGAATTCACTGCCTGCAAACCTTTAGAATTTGATGGAACCGAACGACCGATCGGATTGAAACGGTGGACCGAGAAGGTCGAATCGGTGTTTGCCATAAGTAAGTGTACTGAAGAGGACAAAGTGAAGTACGCTATGCATACCTTCACAGGTTCTGCGTTAACATGGTGGAATACCTATCTAGAGCAAGTGGGACAAGATGATGCGTACGCACTACCGTGGTCAGCATTCAAGCACTTGATGAACGAGAAGTACCGTCCCAGAACCGAGGTCAATAAGCTCAAGACAGAACTTAGAGGGTTACGAACCCAAGGATTTGATATTACCACGTACGAAAGACGATTCACAGAATTGTGCCTATTGTGCCCGGGAGCGTTCGAAGATGAGGAAGAGAAGATCGACGCATTTGTGAAAGGATTACCGGAAAGAATCCAAGAAGATATAAGTTCACACGAGCCCGCCTCCATACAACAGGCATGTAGAATGGCTCACAAACTAGTGAACCAGATTGAGGAAAGAATTAAAGAACAGACGGCTGAAGAGGCCAATGTGAAGTAAGTCAAAAGAAAGTGGGAGGAAAACGGTGATAAGAATCACCAATACAACAACAACAACAATTACAATAATAATCGCAATAATTATCCCAACAATCGCAACATCAATCGAAACTACAACAAACGGCCCAACAACAACAACAACAACAACAGCAGCAACTACAACAATCATCCCAACAACAATAACAACCGCAACAACAACAACAATCAGAAGCAGCTATGCCAAAGGTGTGAAAAGTATCACTCGGGGTTCTGCACCAAATTTTGCAACAAGTGTAAAAGAAATGGTCATAGCGCAGTGAAGTGTGAGGTCTACGGACCAGGGGTTAACAGAACGAAAGGAACAAATGGTATCGGAACGAGTAATGGCGGAGCAAGTAGTGTCGGAGCAAGTTATGACAATGTAGTTTGTTATAAATGTGGAAAACCGGGCCACATTATTAGAAATTGCCCGAACCAGGAGAACACGAATGGACAAGGCCGCAGAAGAGTTTTCAATATTAATGCGGCAGAGGCACAGGAAGACCCGGAGCTTGTTACGGGTACGTTTCTTATTGACAATAAATCTGCTTACGTTTTATTTGATTCGGGTGCGGATAGAAGCTACATGAGTAGAGATTTTTGTGCTAAATTAAGTTGTCCATTGATGCCATTGGATAGTAAATTTTTACTCGAATTAGCAAACGGTAAATTAATTTCAGCAGATAATATATGCCGGAATCGAGAAATTAAACTGGGTAGCAAAATATTTAAGATTGATTTGATACCAGTAGAGTTAGGGAGTTTTGATGTAATAGTTGGCATGGACTGGCTGAAGAAGGTGAAAGCAGAGATCGTATGTTATAAAAATGCAATTCGCATTGTACGAGAAGAAGGAGAACCCTTAATGGTGTACAGAGAAAAGGGCAACACGAAGCTACATCATATTAGTAATTTGAAGGCACAAAAACTAATAAGAAAAGGTTGCTATGCTGTTCTAGCACACGTCGAGAAAGTACAAACTGAAGAAAAGAGCATCAATGATGTTCCCGTCGCAAAAGAATTTCCCGATGTATATTCGAAAGAATTACCGGGATTACCCCCACATCGATCCGTTGAATTTCAAATAGATCTTGTACCAGGAGCTGCACCAATAGGTCGTGCTCCTTACAGACTCGCACCCAGCGAGATGAAAGAACTGCAAAGCCAATTACAAGAACTTTTAGAGCGTGGTTTCATTCGACCAAGCACATCACCGTGGGGAGCTCCTGTTTTGTTTGTCAAGAAGAAAGATGGTACATTCAGGTTGTGTATCGACTACCGAGAGTTGAAAAAACTTACCATCAAGAACCGCTACCCACTACTAAGAATCGATGACTTATTTGATCAACTACAAGGCTCGTCTGTTTATTCAAAGATTGACTTACGTTCCGGGTATCATCAAATGCGGGTGAAAGAAGATGATATTCCAAAGAATGCTTTTAGAACACGTTACGGTTATTACGAGTTTATGGTCATGCCGTTTGGTTTAACTAATGCACCAGCTGTGTTCATGGACCTTATGAATCGAGTGTGTGGACCATACCTTGACAAGTTTGTCATTGTTTTCATTGATGACATACTTATTTACTCAAAGAATGACCAAGAACACGGTGACCATTTGAGAAAGGTGTTAGAAGTATTGAGGAAGGAAGAATTGTACGCTAAATTTTCAAAGTGTGCATTTTGGTTGGAAGAAGTTCAATTTCTCGGTCACATAGTGAACAAAGAAGGTATTAAGGTGGATCCGGCAAAGATAGAAACTGTTGAAAAGTGGGAAACCCCGAAAACTCCGAAACACATACGCCAGTTTTTAGGACTAGCTGGTTACTACAGAAGGTTCATCTAAGACTTTTCCAGAATAGCAAAACCCTTGACTGCATTAACGCATAAAGGGAAGCAATTTGAATGGAAGGATGAACAAGAGAAAGCGTTTCAGTTATTGAAGAAAAAGTTAACTACGGCACCTATATTGTCATTACCTGAAGGGAATGATGATTTTGTGATATATTGTGATGCCTCAAAGCAAGGTCTCGGTTGTGTATTAATGCAACGAACAAAAGTAATTGCTTATGCGTCGATACAATTGAAGATTCACGAACAAAATTATACGACGCATGATTTGGAATTAGGCGCGGTTGTTTTTGCATTAAAGACTTGGAGGCACTACTTATATGGGGTCAAAAGTATTATATATACCGACCACAAAAGTCTTCAACACATATTTAATCAGAAATAACTGAATATGAGGCAGCGTAGGTGGATTGAATTGTTGAATGATTATGACTTTGAAATTCGTTACCACCCGGGGAAGGAAAATGTGGTAGCCGACGCCTTGAGCAGGAAGGACAGAGAACCCATTCGAGTAAAATCTATGAATATAATGATTCACAATAACCTTACTACTCAAATAAAGGAGGCGCAACAAGGAGTTTTAAAAGAGGGAAATTTAAAGGATGAAATACCCAAAGGATCGGAGAAGCATCTTAATATTCGGGAAGACGGAACCCGGTATAGGGCTGAAAGGATTTGGGTACCAAAATTTGGAGATATGAGAGAAATGATACTTAGAGAAGCTAAAAAAACCAGATACTCAATACATCCTGGAACGGGGAAGATGTACAAGGATCTCAAGAAACATTTTTGGTGGTCGGGTATGAAAGCCGATGTTGCTAAATACGTAGGAGAATGTTTGACGTGTTCTAAGGTTAAAGCTGAGCATCAGAAACCCTCAGGTCTACTTCAACAACCCGAAATCCCGAAATGGAAATGGGAAAACATTACCATGGATTTCATCACTAAATTGCCAAGGACTGCAAGTGGTTTTTATACTATTTGGGTAATAGTTGATCGTCTCACCAAATCAGCACACTTCCTTCCAATAAGAGAAGATGACAAGATGGATAAGTTAGCAAGACTGTATTTGAAGGAAGTCATCTCCAGACATGGAATACCAATCTCTATTATCTCTGATAGGGATGACAGATTTATTTCAAGATTCTGGCAGACATTACAGCAAGCATTAGGAACTCGTCTAGACATGAGTACTGCCTATCATCCACAAACTGATGGGCAGAGCGAAAGGACGATACAAACGCTTAAAGACATGCTACGAGCATGTGTTATTGATTTCGGAAACAGTTGGGATCGACTCCTACCGTTAGCAGAATTTTCCTACAACAACAGTTATCATTCTAGTATTGAGATGGCGCCGTTTGAGGCACTTTATGGTAGAAATTGCAGGTCTCTGATTTGTTGGAATGAAGTGGGGGATAGACAGATTACGGGTCCGGAGATAATACAAGAAACTACCGAGAAAATCATCCAAATTCAACAAAGATTGAAAACCGCCCAGAGTCGACAAAAGAGCTACGCGGACAGTAAAAGAAAAGATATAGAGTTTGAAATTGGAGAAATGGTCATGCTTAAGGTTTCACCTTGGAAAGGCGTTGTTCGATTTGGTAAACGGGGGAAACTAAATCCAAGGTACATTGGACCATTCAAGATTATAGATCGTGTCGGACCAGTAGCTTACCAACTGGAGCTACCTCAACAACTCGCGGCTGTACATAACACTTTCCATGTCTCAAATTTGAAGAAATGTTTTGCTAAATAAGATCTCACTATTCCGTTGGACGAAATCCAAATCAATGAAAAACTTCAATTCATTGAAGAACCCGTCGAAATAATGGATCATGAGGTTAAGAGACTTAAACAAAACAAGATACCGATTGTTAAGGTTTGATGGAATGCTCGTAGAGGACCCGAGTTCACTTGGGAATGAGAAGATCAGATGAAGAAGAAATACCCGCATTTATTTCCAGAAGATACGTCAACACCTCCAACTGCTTAAAATTTGAAATTTATTTAACGGGTAGGTACTGTAGTGACCCGAACTTTTCCATGTTTATATATATATTAAATGAAATTGTTATTTTACATGATTAAGTGTTTCCAACATGTTAAGCAATCAAACTTGTTAAGGCTGGATTAATTGAAATAGGTTTCATATAGATAATTGACCACCCAAGTTGACCGGTGATTCACGAACGTTAAAACTTGTAAAAACTATATGATGACACATATATGGTTATATATATAGTTAACATGATATTATGATAAGTAAACATATCATTAAGTATATTAACAATGAACTACATATGTAAAAATAAGACTACTAACTTAATGATTTTGAAACGAGATATATATGTAACGATTATCGTTTTAATGACATTTAATGTATATAGATCATATTAAGAGATATTCGTACATCATAATATCATGATAATATAATAATTTAAAATCTCATTTGATATTATAAACATTGGGTTAACAACATTTAAGAAGATCGTTAACCTAAAGGTTTCAAAACAACATTTACATGTAACGACTAACGATGACTTAACGACTCAGTTAAAATGTATATACATGTAGTGTTTTAATATGTATTCATACACTTTTGAAAGACTTCAAGACACTTATCAAAATACTTCTACTTAACAAAAATGCTTACAATTACATCCTCGTTCAGTTTCATCAACAATTCTACTCGTATGCACCAGTATTTGTACTCGTACAATACACAGCTTTTAGATGTATGTACTATTGGTATATACACTCCAATTATCAGCTCTTAGTAGACCATGTGATTCACCTAACACATGTGGGAACCATCATTTGGAAACTAGCATGAAATATCTCACAAAATTACAAAAATATGAGTAATCATTCATGACTTATTTACATGAAAACAAAATTACATATCCTTTATATCTAATCCATACACCAACGACCAAAAACACCTACAAACACTTTCATTCTTCAATTTTCTTCATCTAATTGATCTCTCTCAAGTTCAATCTTCAAGTTCTAAGTGTTCTTCATAAATTCCAAAAGTTCTAGTTTCATAAAATCAAGAATACTTCCAAGATTGCAAGTTTACTTTCAAGTTTTCTAAATCCATTCCAAGTAATCATACAAGATCAAGAAACCTTTGTTACTTACAGTAGGTTATCTTTCTAATACAAGGTAATAATCATATTCAAACTTTAATTCAATTTCTATAACTATAACAATCTTATTTCAAGTGAAAATCTTACTTGAAATTGTTTTCGTGTCATGATTCTGCTTCAAGAACTTTCAAGCCATCCAAGGATCCTTTGAAGCTAGATCTATTTTTCTCATTTCCAGTAGGTTTTGTTAGGATTTAACAAGTTTGATATATCTTAAAACCTTTTAAGAATCATTATAAACGGAAGCGTGTAATTACCAATTAAACTTGTTTAGTCTTTAAACCAATTAAATGTAAATCCCATGGATCTAGTTGTGAAACAATACTTACTAATTAACAAGAAAGGATAGTGTTTATACCTCCTTAAAACGAGTTTAAGGGCTGTCCAAAATGGTAGTAAGATGATGAACAAAAGTGTAGAACTTCAAGCCTTTGATCCTCCAACACCACCCTTAAGTTAGCTAGACTTTATAACCTCAACACCCTTGTTGATCTAGCTTGAAAACCCACCTTTCTGCCTTTGAAAAATTCGAACAGCAGCTCCTAAATATGAGCAGAATGTTTGATGATATTGAAGAGTTTATAGCTTCTAACTTGAAGCCTCAAGTGTGTAATACCCCAAGCAATAACCCTAACACCTTTGTAATTAGTTAGGATTTAATTGACACTAGATGTAAGCTTGCAAAAACAATATTTGAGCTCCCCTTTGAGCTGAAAATGCCACGGCCAGCAGCAAGCAATTGGGGACTGTTTTGAGCAGTTTTTTAAGCTATTGCATCTATCTATTTACTTGGAAGGAAGTGGTCAAGCCTTGGTACAAGTATATGGCATGCACCTATGGGATTGTGTTATTGAAAGCATCAAAGAATAAGCATGGGTGAAGTCCTTGGAGTCCCCAAAAAACTGCACATTACTTATGTGTATATAATAAATTTATAAAACTTGTTCAAATTTATATAAAACTTTATAAATATAATGCATTTGATAAGTTTCTTTTATTTTATAAACCATTTTATAAATTATAACACAACTTAATTATTTAACCAATAAATAATTAAATATAAATTATTCAAATAATTTATCCCAAGTGATAATATTTCAGAAACCGATTTTCTAAAATCCAAGTGTCGCGTATTTATTTAACGAACCAATCGTTAAGTTTAAATACGTATAAGGTGTCGGTAAGCTTGTTATTGGGTATGACCCGACTTGGATCATAATATATTAGCCACATTAATTTAATACGTCTCTCGGGCATACGAAATACTATCAATCTCCCACTTGCACGAGAAATGTAAGAAATTAATGCAAGTGACGGATACCACCTAACGACCGTCCATCACCCCCAATATGTTATGACTTTGTGCCATTCAATAACATCATCCTTTTCGAGTTCCCGTCTCGAACATGAATAGGTGAATCTTTCATTGTTTCCTTTCGTCCTAGATGTCATGTTAAATCCAAGAGATACAGAGTGATCACTCTCTTATAGATTTAACTTTATCAGGCCTTAGACATCTGACTCTCAACGAATAAGAGGGACAAATTCCATCTTGACTACTTCGTCCTAGATATACACTTTATATTATACCTGAGTTCTTCCTTATGTACTACCATGTTTCAGAATAGCGAAGGAAAGAATCAAGGCACAATACTTGGTGAATATCCGAACCCAATTAGTATCTCAGGTCAGAGGATACAATGATATTCGCCTTTACTCAAGATTACATGTGATCAACCACAAAGGCTCTATACAGTAAATCTTGAGAGCGGGTCCTCCAATATTTGTATCCCACAAATATCTATGAACCTTGGTTGCAACCTTGCCCCACATTCATCCCGTGAATGTATACCAATCCAAGTTCATAATAGTCTAAACCTCACACTTGTTCCCACGAATGTGATCGACTACGGAATTTTAGAATAATTACTTATTCATGGATAAAATATGCAAAATAGGAATATAACTCAAGATAAATTAATGCCATAATTGTATAAATGAGTTTGAACTACTTCGTTCCGTTACAATACTTAAAACAGATCATGACCAATCACTAGAATATCGAAGCCCTAACGCACAAACATGTCCAGCATGTTTTGATCCATGTAAGAGCTTCGTGAGAGGATCCGCTATGTTAAGATCTGTGTGAACTTTGCGAATACATATCTTTCCCTTTTCAACTTCATCCCTTATGTAGTTGAATCTCCGCTCAATGTGACAGGTCTTTTGGTGAGCACGAGGTTCTTTGATTTGAGCAATCGCACCCTCGTTGTCACAAAAGATCTCAAGAGGGTCCTGAATGGATGGGACCACTCCTAAGTCGTCTATGAATTTCTTCATCCATGCAGCTTCCTGAGCTGCCAATGAGGCGGCAATGTACTCCGACTCTGTAGTGGATAATGCAACAACATCCTGTTTTGAACTCTTCCAAGAGACCGCACCACCATTTAATGTGAAGACATAACCGGATTGTGATCGAGAATCATCTCGATCAGTTTGGAAACTCGCGTCCACGTAACCTTTTACAGCGAGTTCCTCCTCACCAGACCCATATATTAGAAACATATCCTTAGTCCTCCTAAGGTATTTCAATATACTTTTAACAGCAATCCAATGACTGTTTCCTGGGTTATTCTGGTATCTACTTGTCAAGCTTAAAGCGCATGACACATCCGGTCTAGTACATATCATTGCATACATGATAGACCCAATAGCAGATGCGTATGGGACTTTCTTCATTCTCTCTTGTTCATCTTTCGTGGTAGGACACTGAGATGAACTGAGAACGGTTCCTCTTTGAATAGGTACCAAACCTTTCTTAGAGTTTTCCATCTTGAACCTTTTCAAGATTTTGTCAATGTATGTACTTTGACTTAAACCTATCAATCTCTTGGATCTATTCCTATAGATCCCAATCCCCAATATGTATTGTGCTTCTCCAAGATCCTTAATGGAGAAGCAACCTTTTAGCCAAGTTTTGACCTCTTGCATTGTGGTTATATCATTCCCAAACAATAATATATCATCCACATATAGCACAAGGAACATTATAGAGCTCCCACTAGCCTTCTTGTATACACAAGCTTCATCACCATTTTTAATGAAGCCAAATTTCTTTGCCTCTTCATTAAAACGATGATTCCACATTCTAGATGCTTGTTTCAATCCGTAGATTGATTTCTTTAACTTGCATACCTTTTTAGGATTTTTCGGATCAACAAAACCTTCGGGCTGTACCATATAAACATCTTCCTCAAGATATCCATTTAGGAAAGCGGTTTTGACATCCATTTGCCATATTTCATAGTCATAGTGAGCAGCAATGGCAAATAATATCCTAATAGACTTTAGCATTGCCACTGGCGAGAAAGTTTCATCATAATCAATCCCTTGAGTTTGAGTGAAACCTTTTGCTACAAGTCTAGCTTTGTATGTATCCAAGTTTCCATGTATGTCGGTTTTCATTTTGAAAAGCCATTTACAATCAACTAGCCTAGAGCCAGGAGGTTGCGTAACAAGTTCCCAAACTTGGTTGTCATACACGGATTGCATCTCAGATTTCATGGCTTCCTGCCATTTATCTTTATCAATCCTTGATAAAGCATCTTGGTATTTTGTTGGTTCATCCAAATCAACCGTATAGCAACCATCTATGAGAAAACCATATCTCTCAGGAGGATTGCTAATCCTACCAGATCTACGAATGTCTTGTTTATTTTGATCATCCATTTGATCACTACCAACATTTTCATGTTGAGTGCTAGTGTCAACCAATTGTGTATCATCTATTTGATCTTGAACCTCTTCAAGATCTATCTTCCTTTCACTATTTCCTTCCATTAGGAACTTAGTTTCAAGGAATTCCGCCTTCCGAGCAACAAATACATTCTGCTCGGATGGATCATATAAATAGTATCCCATATCATCCTTGGGATATCCTATGAAGATACACTTCGTGGATCGAGCATCCAACTTATTAGGGACGTAACGCTTAGGATAAGCTTCACATCCCCATACCTTTAAGTATGATAGAGATGGAGGTTTTCCAAACCACATCTCATGAGGAGTTCGTTCCACTTTCTTGGTTGGGGCCATATTTAGAATACGAGCCGCGGAGCATAGACAATAACCCCAAAATGATAGAGGTAACGAGCTTCTTGCCATCATAGATCGAACCATATCCATTAGGGTTCGGTTCCTCCTTTCGGAAACTCCATTAAGTTGGGGTGTTCCGGGTGGAGTAAGTTGTGAGATAATCCCACAACTCCTAAGATGATCTTGGAAGGCATCGCTTAGGTATTCACCTCCTCTATCGGTACGAAGTACCTTAATTGTCCTATTGAGTTGATTTTGTACTTCGTTTTGATATTCTTTGAATGCTTCAAACGTTTCGTCCTTGTGTCTTAACAAGTAGACATATCCGAAACGACTGAAGTCATCAATGAAAGTAACGAAGTATCTTTCACCATTCCTAGTTATGGGCTTAAAGGGTCCACATACATCCGAATGTATTAATCCCAATAAGTCTTTAGCCCTTTCATAGGTCCCTTGGAAAGGTGCTTTTGTCATTTTGCCTTGTAAACAAGATTCACATACATCAAATGAGTCTAGTTCATTTGATTTCAAAAGTCCATTCTTTTGAAGTGTATGCATTCGGTTCTTGTTTATATGGCCAAGGCGACAATGCCATAAATAGGAATCACTCAAATCCCTTTTGAGTTTCTTGGTGCTTGTATGGTATATAGAGCTCGATGATGCGTCATCATGAACCAATTCATAAATTCCATTTGAAGGCGAAGCCTTGAAATAGAATACATTGTCTTTAGAAACATGAATATCATCATCAATAAAATTAACAACGTAACCACATTGTTTTAAGCGAGAAATAGAAATAATGTTTCTACACAAATCCGGAGCATACAAAACATTTTCTAAAATAAGTTCCAATCCGCTTGGAAGCTTCAAAATAAAATCTCCTTGAGCTTTAACATGCACCTTTGCACCATTGCCCATATAGAGACTTGATGTTCCCGCCTTATGATCACTTCTTTTGAACCCCTGCAAAGAATTGCAAATATGAGTTCCACATCCCGTGTCTAATACCCATGTATTAGAAGAAGTAATACTAAGCTCTATATATACCATATATATATTACCTGAGGTTTGCCCTGCATCCCTCTTGTCCTTCAACTCCTTAAGGTAGACCGGACAGTTTCGTTTCCGATGACCCATCTCACCGCAACCGAAACATGGGTCTTCCTTGGGGTTTGCCTTCTCGGCTACCTTTTGCTTCTTAGCCTTGTTGATGGTTGGGGTAACCATCTTCCCCTTCCCTTTGCCTTGATGGGCGGGTCCTTTTCTCTTAGCCACCTTAGGTTTAGTGGTGTTACCTTTGGATCCACCTTGATCGATTGCTAACACGGGTAAAGTCCTTTTACCCATGCTAGTTTCCGCCGTTCTAAGCATACCGTGAAGTTCACCTATGCTCTTATCCATCCCATTCATATTGTAATTAATTACAAATTGATCAAACCTTTTTGATAGGGAGTTAAGGATAAGATCGGTGGCTAACTCATTAGATATGTTGAGATTAAGACGGTTTGCGCGATCAATAAGGCTTTTCATTTTGAGGACATAAGAGGATACGGATTGGGTGTCATCCATACGACATGCATGTAACGCTCGAACCGTTTCGAAGCGCTCGACACGTGCTTGTTGAAGGAACATCTCCTTCAATTGCGTAATCATATCATATGCACTATGATGTTCGAAATCCTTTTGGAGTTCGGGTATCATAGTCCCAAGCATTAGGCAAGCGACTTGCACCGAATCGGCGCAATACTTATCCCAATAAGCCATGCCTTCCGTATCATCCTTGTCGGGTTGATCGGGAATGGGGTCTTCCAACACATACGCCTTATCCTCAAGTTTGAGGACAATCCTAAGATTTCGGAACCAATCCATAAAGTTCGTATGGTTGAGTTTGTCTTTCTTGAGGAGAGACCTTAACGATAGGTTGTTCAAGTTAATAGGTGCGTTTTGCATGTTGTTGTTATTGGCGGCCATCTACAAAATTTAACAAAGTTGTTTAAGTATTAATTTTAATTTAACAATCAATACCCTTTAAATCCAATTGATATTTATTAAATTTTAGAATCCAACGGTAAACCAAATTTCGATTAGGTGACCTTTATCCCGTCATTTGATTTAGCTAGGTAGTCATTATATGACAATTGCAATCCTTTTGCAACTTCTAAGTTATGGGATCATGCAATCCTTTTGCATGGCATATTATCCCATCAACGCCTATTTGTTCATCATGCTTCGGTGACCCTAAGTTCATGATTCCCAAATCAAGTCGTCCTACTTGTGCTAACATGTAAATTCAACATACTAGTGGTTAGGTGACCTTTATCCCACAAGTGTGCGAAATTTACCTCAATCATATTAGTTTGTTCATAACGGTTAGGTGGCCTTTATCCCATTAAGAGTTCCCTAATATTTTTAAGTGTTTGCACAAAAGGATGGCATTTAACTAGTTTGTCTTGTTGTTTAAAAGGGATTTTAAGTTTTCGTTATTTCTAGTTTGAGAAAACATTTATGCCATACACCAACATGCATTTAGTGTATGGTACTTATGAAAAACCAATTTCATGTCTTGTAATTGAGCCAATTACTTGATATAAACCAATTTATATTTGTTATCCTTTTCTTGTTCTTAATAACCATTTATTAAGGTTTTTGGTTGCAATTTTAATTCAACCATTTAAATTACCATTTTGCATGTACTTAATACGTCTAATTTAACCAATTAAATTGTCGTTATGTTTGTTGTTAACTTGTGTGATAAATTTGTTACAATCAAACATACAATCCATAAACATACAAACAACCACACTTGCAAAATAAGTATGTTCACAATCTAGCCATTTAGGTGGACATTTGTTTAGCCGAAAACAAATGTCACCGGGTAAGGGTTTTCAACACAAAGCAAGAGATTTCAAATCTCCCACTTAACCTTGCATCCAAATGCTACTTGTGTTCTTCAAGTCTTCATTCATCATCTTGTATCTCCATTTTTTACAAAATATGTATCCTAATACATTTTATCTAGAAAATGAAATTACAACCTATTCTATTTTACATACCAAATATAAAATGAATTACATAACCAAATGAATGAATTATTACAAACCAATTGAACAATTATTACATGCCATTGAATAATTATAATTACAAACCAAATGAATCATAAATCAACCAAATATAGCATGCAATCAACACACGGTCAAGGCTAGGATTGTGAACATTAACATGCAACCAATTGTGACCAAAATGCAAGAGGCCAAACCCAATTTTGGAGCCCTAACAATTCGGCATTCATCAAACACCCTCCCAAAACCCATGATTTTTGCATTCTTCTTTCATGCATGTACTTAGAATGCAAAGTTGATGGGTTTTAAAACAACAATTCGAAGCATATTTCAACAACTTCGGCTCTAGATACCATTGTTAGGATTTAACAAGTTTGATATATCTTAAAACCTTTTAAGAATCATTATAAACGGAAGCGTGTAATTACCAATTAAACTTGTTTAGTCTTTAAACCAATTAAATGTAAATCCCATGGATCAAGTTGTGAAACAATACTTACTAATTAAAAAGAAAGGATAGTGTTTATACCTCCTTAAAATGAGTTTAAGGGCTGTCCAAAATGGTAGTAAGATGATGAACAAAAGTGTAGAACTTCAAGCCTTTGATCCTCCAACACCACCCTTAAGTTAGCTAGACTTTATAACCTCAACACCCTTGTTGATCTAGCTTGAAAACCCACCTTTCTGCCTTTGAAAAATTCGAACAGCAGCTCCCAAATATGAGCAAAATGTTTGATGATATTGAAGAGTTTATAGCTTCTAACTTGAAGCCTCAAGTGTGTAATACCCCAAGCAATAACCCCAACACCTTTGTAATTAGTTAGGATTTAATTGACACTAGATGTAAGCTTGCAAAAACAATATTTGCGCTCCCCTTTGAGCTGAAAATTTCACGGCCAGCAGCAAGCAATTGGGGACTGTTTTGAGCAGTTTTTTAAGCTATTGCATCTATCTATTTACTTGGAAGGAAGTGGTCAAGCCTTGGTACAAGTATATGGCATGCACCTATGGGATTGTGTTATTGAAAGCATCAAAGAATAAGCATGGGTGAAGTCCTTGGAGTCCCCAAAAAACTGCACATTACTTATGTGTATATAATAAATTTATAAAACTTGTTCAAATTTATATAAAACTTTATAAATATAATGCATTTGATAAGTTTCTTTTATTTTATAAACCATTTTATAAATTATAACACAACTTAATTATTTAACCAATAAATAATTAAATATAAATTATCCAAATAATTTATCCCAAGTGATAATATTTCAGAAACCGATTTTCTAAAATCCAAGTGTCGCGTATTTATTTAACGAACCAATCGTTAAGTTTAAATACGTATAAGGTGTCGGTAAGCTTGTTATTGGGTATGACCCGACTTGGATCATAATATATTAGCCACATTAATTTAATACGTCTCTCGGGCATACGAAATACTATCAGGTTTATCCAAGGAACTTGAGGTAGTAATGATGTTCATAACATCATTCGATTCATACATATAAAGCTATCTTATTCGAAGGTTTAAACTTGTAATCACTAGAACATAGTTTAGTTAATTCTAAACTTGTTCGCAAATAAAAGTTAATCCTTTTAACTTGACTTTTAAAATCAAATAAAAACATGTTCTATATCTATATGATATGCTAACTTAATGATTTAAAACCTGGAAACACGAAAAACACCGTAAAACCGGATTTACGCCGTCGTAGTAACACGCGGGCTGTTTTGGGTTAGTTAATTAAAAACTATGATAAACTTTGATTTAAAAGTTGTTATTCTGGGAAAATGATTTTTATTATGAACATGAAACTATATCCAAAAATTATGGTTAGACTCAAAGTGGAAGTATGTTTTCTAAAATGGTCATCTAGACGTCGTTCTTTCGACTGAAATGACTACCTTTACAAAAATGACTTGTAACTTATTTTTCCGACTATAAACCTATAATTTTTCTGTTTAGATTCATAAAATAGAGTTCAATATGAAACCATAGCAATTTGATTCACTCAAAATGGATTTAAAATGAAGAAGTTATGGGTAAAACAAGATTGGATAATTTTTCTCATTTTAGCTACGTGAAAATTGGTAACAAATCTATTCCAACCATAACTTAATCAACTTGTATTGTATATTATGTAATCTTGAGATACCATAGACACGTATACAATGTTTCGACCTATCATGTCGACACATCTATATATATTTCGGAACAACCATAGACACTCTATATGTGGATGTTGGAGTTAGCTATACAGGGTTGAGGTTGATTCCAAAATATATATAGTTTGAGTCGTGATCAATACTGAGATACGTATAGACTGGGTCGTGGATTGATTCAAGATAATATTTATCGATGTATTTCTGTACATCTAACTGTGGACAACTAGTTGTAGGTTACTAACGAGGACAGCTGACTTAATAAACTTAAAACATCAAAATATATTAAAAGTGTTGTAAATATATTTTGAACATACTTTGATATATATGTATATATTGTTATAGGTTCGTGAATCAACCAGTGGCCAAGTCTTACTTCCCGACGAAGTAAAAATCTGTGTAAGTGAGTTATAGTCCCACTTTTAAAATCTAATATTTTTGGGATGAGAATACATGCAGGTTTTATAAATGATTTACAAAATAGACACAAGTACGTGAAACTACATTCTATGGTTGAATTATCGAAATCGAATATGCCCCTTTTTATTAAATCTGGTAATCTAAGAATTAGGGAACATACACCCTAATTGATGCGAATCCTAAAGATAGATCTATTGGGCCTAACAAACCCCATCCAAAGTACCGGATGCTTTAGTACTTCGAAATTTATATCATATCCGAAGGGTGTCCCGGAATGATGGGGATATTCTTATATATGCATCTTGTTAATGTCGGTTACCAGGTGTTCAATCCATATGAATGATTTTTATCTCTATGTATGGGATGTGTATTGAAATATGAAATCTTGTGGTCTATTGTTACATTTTTGTTGACGTTTAAAGCATGTTTATTCTCAGGTGAATACTAAGAGCTTCCGCTGTTGCATACTAAAATAAGGACAAGATTTGGAGTCCATGTTTGTATGATATTGTGTAAAAACTGCATTCAAGAAACTGATTTCGATGTAACATATTTGTATTGTAAACCATTATGTAATGGTCGTGTGTAAACAGAATATTTTAGATTATCATTATTTGATAATCTACGTAAAGCTTTTTAAACCTTTATTTATGAAATAAAGGTTATGGTTTGTTTTAAAAAAGAATGCAGTCTTTGAAAAAATGTCTCATATAGAGGTCAAAACCTCGCAACGAAATCAATTAATATGGAACGTTTTTAATCAATAAGAACGGGACATTTCAAAGTTAGTTACCAAGTGCCCACGGTTAAACATATACTCTTCATACTGTTTTGAAGCACTGAAATCTCGTGACCTACCTTACATTACTGTTACAACTTTAACTATAGGTCACCAACATTATTGTTGACGTTTTAAAGCATGTTTTCTCAGGTGCTTAGAGGTTTGTTGCTTCCGCTATTTAGACTTGCTGTCTTGGTGTTTAAACTTGCTGTTAAGGACCTGCTGTGCTAGAATTCCGCTGCATAACTTAGAGATGTCTCAATCATGGAACTTTTCTTTTGCATTCGTAGTTTATGTTATTTTCAAATAATGACTTTGTAACGACCTTTGTGTCACATTATCCTTGTAAAAACTATCTTTTATGAATGCAAAACTGGTTTTCAAATAGCATGTAGTATTCGACCGTGTAAAGATCCTGTTGTTGACGAATCGTACACGATAGTTTTTACGGGGCGTCACACCGATGGACTATTATGAACAAAACCAGATGGACATATCGAATAATTCAGGACAAAGGACAATTAACCCATGGTAATAAATTAAATCAACACGTCAAACATCATGATTAAGGAAGTTTAAATAAGCATAATTCTCTTAATTTATATCTCATCGTACTTTTATTTAACGTCATTTTATTTACTGTCATTTTATTTATCATACTTTTAAATTATCGCACTTTTATTTATCGTCATTTACTTTACGCTTTAAATTAAGTTGTATTTTTATTTAATATTTTACATTAGGTTTTAATTGTGACTTAAGACGGAAAAGCGACAAACCGGTCATTAAACGGTAAAACCCCCCTTTTATAACAACAATAATATTACTTATATATATATATATATATATATATATATATATATATATATATATATATATATATATATATATATATTATATAAATATAGTTTAAAACATATATAGCGTTAAACTCAGCTAGCTCCCTGTGGAACGAACCGGACTTACTAAAGACTACACTACTCTACGATTAGGTACACTGCCTATAAGTGTTGTAGCAAGGTTTAGGTATATCCCAATCTATAAATAAATAAATAACTTGTGTAAAATTGTATCGTATTTAATAGTATTTCGTAGTAAAATATAATCTATTTCGTACTACACCTCGCACACCATCACCTGCTGTGTTAGATTTCCGCTGCATTACTTTGAGATGTCTCAATCATGGAACTTTTATCTTGCATTCGTAACTTATATTATTTTCAAATAATGACTTTGTAACGACCTTTGTGTCACATTATCTTTTGTAAACACTATCTTTTTATGAATGCAAAACTGGTTTTCAAACAGCATGTAGTAATTGACCGTGTAAAGATCCTGTTGTTGACGAATCGTACACGATGGTTTTGTACGGGGCGTCACATTAGGAGAAGAGTCAACGTTCGTAAATCACAAGAAAAGGAAATTCGTGATCGAAAAGTACACGATCAACTACGTGAAGATTTAATGACTCATATTTGGAACCTCCCATCAAACTTTCGTTCTACAAACTAGTCTTTTATTTTTTTTAATTCATGTAACTTTTTAATTAATGTAACGTTTTTTAAATGTAACGTTTTTTTTATTAATGTAACTTTTTTTTTTATATATGTAGTGTTATATTTTATCTTATTTAACAACTCTCCCATTTCCCTGCCATGGTCTAGTCACTGACTTGCCTCAAAAAGTGTACTTCATCCACTCCATGTTACAATCACCATTATCTTTGGTGTTATATTGTTGCGTGGAGCCGCCAGAGGGTCGGTTTACTCTTTTTTTAGTGTATATTGTTCTGTTGACTCTCTCTCTCTCTCTCTCTCGCTCGCTCTCTCTCTCTCTCTCTCTCTCTCTCTTTCTCTCTCGGATTGGTGATTTAAAAGTAGTCTTTATATTTAACAGTTAAATTTATTTAAGCTTACAAACTTTAAATTAATTGATTAATTATAAGTTGTCTAACAATATCAAAGTAATTAATTAATTTTAAAGTTGTGAGTTTTAGTTACGTTATTGTTTTTTGAACGGCGATTTTTTTGGCATCAGTAGATTATTTATTTCAACGACCCTCATCATTTGCACGTAACACACAAGTTCGAACGGAAACCCGAACCCGATCGACGGTACCCGGGAACACATCCATTCGGGCAGTGGTCCGGGTAGAGGTCCGTAAATGAATCCGGTAAAACATCCCTATAGGGTCAATATATACCACCATTATTGGTGTTTAATTGATTTAAAGAAAATCATATCCCTAAGGATCGAACCCATGACCTCTCCCTATCCCATGACACAAAGTACATGAGGAGAATCGGTGGGCTATGTGTTTATTGTTAAAAAAAAAAGAGAAAAATACAACATCCAAATTAAATTAAATGCAAATAATTTTTCTAAGGATAATGTGGATTTTTTGACACTATGTATTAGTGATTTAGTCGAGTTGAATAAAAGGGGAATCGATTCCGATGCGGTGCAGTATCCATCATGTGGCGACACACTTGAAACTGTAGGTGATTCCATAACCTTTTGTAACTATGCATTTGACGTTTGGGAGAAAATATATAAATGATTTACTTTGGGAAACTTTTAACAATCTTAGCATATAGAAAATATTCGGTAGCAATGGCACTAGTTCAATTTCAATAGAGGACCAAAAAGTATGAAACATTTGCTTCAATGGTATCATGCCTCAGTGTGGAAGGGTCTGCGATTAGTTGCCAAGCAACCTGGGTTTAATTCCTGAGGGCGGAAGATTTTCTCTCCAATTTTCTGCGATTAGTTGTCAAACAACCCAGGTCCCGCGATTAGTTGCCAAGCTGTTGGAAATATGTTCTCGGGTTGGCTACGGTTCGACCGTGGTTTGACCGTGGTACATATATTCTGAAGATATGCCCATGACAATAAATATTAAAAGTCCATTTATCCTATTCGGTCACACACAAAGGCCAATCATAAATTGTTTGATATACCTTCTAATCGGAAATTAATTTATTAATCATTATTTAATGGTTTAATAAATTAAGTAAGTTTTTTTTTATGTGTATACATATACTTACAAATCTAAATATGTAGAGATTTGATTAGATTTTGCAAATCATATTTTATATAAGATATAAGATTTGATTTGATTTATAAAATATGATTTGATTTTGTAAATCTTATTTTATATAAAGATTTGATTTTGCAAGTCTTTCCAAATCTTTATTTATTATATTTGTATTAGATGTATTATTGTATCAATTATGTAATATATAATACCAAGTCTTGGTATTGGAAATATAAGGTTACAAAAGATACAAAACACACATACAAAAATGTTATTTGTCTTTCTCATTTTCAAGTAACCAAAATACTTGAAAAATATAATTTGGTTCGGTTTTAGTGGAAATAAGGAAGAAGAAAAGATTCGTTAAGTAGAAGGTATAGATCGAAGCAAGGTTGGAACTTTGGGTGTCTACCGTTTAGAGGAACTCTTCTTTGGGTTTTCAAATACGATCTTCAGAAGGCTACAAAGGTTGTATTCTAATCTTCTCTTGTTCGGTTTCATTAATTTGTTTTGTTTACTAAATTTTTGTACAATGATCCGTGGAAGAGTATGATTTTGTAATATTTTAAAAATGCTTCCGCTCTCTTTGAATTTGTATCATACTCCAAAGTGGTATCCGAGCCATCTTGTACAAGTTTTAGCAAACTTTTCTTATGATATTTAGTTTTGATGGATGCGTTGTGCATGATTCTTGGAGATGATCATGCATAACAAACATGCAAAACAAGTATCATGATTTATGTTTTATGTTTCCTAAATACTAATTTGAATCTTGGATTTTGGCAAAATGTAAAATTGATTAAACTCATTTTTTTCATTTAAGATATTTTTTTTCAGCTTGGATAGTACGTCTTTGATGGACTGTTTCGGGGCTTTAAATTCAATATTATTGTATGAGACCAATTGCATTTGAAAGCTAACTGAAAGAACTTAAATGTGAAAAAACAATTCATCGAAAACGGATTAGAAATGAGTAAGATATGACCATTTAAATTTGCATATATGAATCTGCCAAAATCCAAAAATTTTATTTGTAGCTTGTATGTTGACTATTAAAGATTCAATGTTTAGGAAAATAAAGTACATAAATTATATTCATGTTTTACATGAAATGAGAAAATTAAAATTGTTAATTTTAGACTTTATGCCTTGTTAAAAAGTGAATAAATCTCCAACATATTTTGATTCACTTAATATGTTTGTTTGGATGGTTTTGGCATGAAAATCATACTTACAAATATGAAGAGGGTTTACATACATACATAAGTTATGTAAACAAGGATTGATTATTTTGTGTGCCATTAAGTGTTTAATCAATCCTTATCGAAACATGTTTCATGAAAATAGATATTTGGCACTCCATTTGTTATGTATGTGATTGTTGTATGAAATCGGTAGTATTTGCCTCAATAAGACCCTTGTGTGAATGTCTGGTTGTATGATTCTATTTATTATTTATTCGGGATGAATGTAATAATTTATTTAACGGCTTGCATGTTGTGTTTATTATTTATTCGGGATGAATGTAATAATTTATTAAACGACTTGCATGTCTTCTTTCGATTTATATTGTATTTGTAATAGTATAGAAAATAGAATAGTTATTTTGTAAGATAATGCAACCAAGATTGAAATCAAGAAGACGATGTTCACAAGCCGGCCCATCCGAGCATATAATGGAGATGGCGGTTTTAGTGGGAGCCAATTCTCACACAAGGTTATGTCCCTAGTTGACCAAGTTTTTCCGTGTGTTGGCTCACCGGAAAAACGCATAGGACTCGAGGCATACTACTGATAATTTCATGTCATGATTATTATTGTGTTCTTATTTGTCTATGTCATGCTAGCTAGAAAATTAGTGTAGAAACAAAAGACAATAATCACTTAAAATGGTTTGGTTAAAATTAGTTTAACAAACGCAACACGCAATATATAATTAGCAAATGTTTTAAAATGGAATAAACTACTTTTGCTAAAAGAAAACAAAACCCCATTTTAAATGTAAACTTTACGCTACCCATGAGTAGTACACACATCCAAACCTTCTACCTGTTAGAGTTCGCGATACCCGAGAGTGTTGGGACGGACTTTAATTGGGTGTTGGTGTAACACCCCGTTTTCCCGTGCGTGTTTAAAGGTACAACCTTAATTATTAGCATGCTTAAAACTTGTTCGTTATGCGATTAAATGAGCTACAGTTTTAGTTGTCGTATAAGTGTATATGTGTGTATATATATATATATTTGAATGCGTGCGTGTACGTGTTTATGTATGTGTCGCGATGGTGTTGAGTCGTGTGAGACTTAAGGGCGAAGCTTAGACGTGCATAGGAATAGTGAACGAGGTGTGCTAGTTGTATGAACCTTCGTTTTATGATTTGTTGTCAAAGTGACCAGGAACAGGCCAATGCCGCGCCGCGAGGAATGGGGCCGCGACGCGACAAACAAAGCAAATCCAGATCAGAACTTGAGTTAAGAAGGGTCATTTTTCCTTCTTTATGTCGCGCCGCGACAAAGGAGCCGCATCGCGACACCTCTGCAATTCTGACTCCGAATTCTATTCAAATTAAATAGGGTTTAGGGGCAAATTTGTCTTTTTGCGTGTAGATCTGGTTGGAGCCTTTAATATCAACCACTTATCTTATTTTTCTTATTTCTTTTCCATTTTCTTTCACATTTTCCTCTCAAATCCTAAAACCCACTTAGATTAAACTCAAGATTTGAAGGTGAAGTTTTGTGAATCAATCCTAGAAGCAAGAATTAAAGTTGCTCTCCTTGTTATTAGCTACAAGAGGATAGTTTTGGTAAGTCTCAACTCTAAGTTTTGAGTTTTAATTAGTTTAAGCTAGGGTTGGTTCATATGGAACTAGTGTGACCCATTTGAGGGTTAAATGGGTGGGTTTTTGGGTTGGATTGGTGAAAGGGAAACCTAAATAGCTATTATCTAGGGTTTGATCTTGTGATTTGAGGTTTGTAAGTGCTAAATGATGTTATTAGTCATTAATGCACTTTTAAAAGGATGAAAGTGTTGTTATTGTGTAAGTTGACTTGAATTGTGAGTCAAAGAGTCAAAAGAACACTAGTTGACCTAATCAGGTGAAATGGTTATGAAATATACCAAGTTTATGTTAGTTGATGTTATTAAACCATAATCACTAGCTTTTAGTGATTTATGACGAGGCATGGCCATTAATGGGCGGTTTTGGTGTAGTTGAGTCATTTAATACAAACGGGTCATTAAATGCTCAAGGGTTAGTGTTTGGCATTTAATTCAACTAGATTGTATGTTAATAAATGCATAATGTAATAGGTACGTTACATTGAAGGTTTGCAAGCTCGGTTAGCTTTCACAAGGGACTTGAGGTGAGTGGAATATCTATATATGTATGTATATGATTTATGTGCCGTATTGATGGTGTCACATAGCCATTTTGTGACCATAGTTGCGAGACGTAGCCGTTTTTGTCTACGTATGTTATTTATGCACATAGTCGCGTTTGTGCATATAGTGGCGAGTAATAGCCGTGTTTTACTCCCACGTTGTTATCCGTGTTATTTGTGCACATAGCCGTGTTTGTGTACAAGATTGTGAGTAATAGCCGTGTTTTACTCACATGTTGATCAAGTGATGCCATAGCCGTTTTTGGGAACACTTGGGAGTGATGCCATAGCCGTTTTTGGAACACCTCGGGGGGTTAGTATACCATAGCCGGGTTTGGGAGCTAACGGTTGTTATGAACATCGATGACTTGTTTCGCAAAGTCATTCCCCTTGCGAAGGATTTTGGTTAACCATGGTTTATAGTTGGTGATGCTAGCATTTGATTTATGATTATGATATTTATTTTATTAATGTGGCTAGTTGTACGGTTTGACGATACTAGCTTATTTATCGAGATGTTATGCGATTGTGTGCGTTATATGATATCGTGGATGCGTGTGGGTAAGTCTTATATGCATGTATATATTTATTCTTCTCACTAAGCTTTGCTTACCCCTCTCGTTGTTTATCTTTTTAGATGCAGGCGCGGACAAGGGCAAGGGGGTCGTTGGGCTCTAGGTGTCCCTTGTTGTTGTTATGTTGAAGCCTTTGGAAGTTGGCCTAGTTTTGGGTAGTTTAGTCCCAAACCATGCTCGGAACGTCGTTTGGTTTATAAACTATCATTTGTAATGGGTCAAACTTGTACTAAACTTTATTCGTGGCCCTCGTGCCTATTGTAAACAATTAATTGTTGTGCGTTTTAAATAGAACTCGTGAAATGGTTTACGTATTTAATTGGTGCATAAATGTGTATTATAAAAAAAAAAATTATCGTATGGATTACGGGTTGGGTTGTTACAAGTGGTATCAGAGCATGGTCTAAGGGATTTAGGTGACTTGAGATAGGCGCTTAGACTTAGACTTTTGTGTTGTGGAATTATATGCGGGACTTGTAGGACTACGGGTCAGTGCGGGGTTTGATTAACTCTTTGATGCATAAGTGGACAACTATGCTATGTTATGATGTTACTAATCGTGTGTTGTTGTTTCGGAACATCGAGCAAGATGGTTGTGACACGTTTGAGCATGGCACGGCATGTGAGCGTAATAGTGAGTCGCGACCACTATTACGGTTGCAAGTCAAGTCAACTAGTCAAGCAAGGATGTGCGACAAGTATCGAGCTAGATGTGGTGTGTGTGCGGTCATATGCATAGGTATATATGTGTATTAAATTGTTGGTGATGTCTAATCCATTTTTAATCTTTATAATGAAGACGAGAAACGGAACGAATATGAATGGCAATGGTGGTCCCTCTCATGTGGAGGAAGATGAGATGACTAGCAAGATTGAGACCGCTTTAGAAAACTATGTTTCGGTTTTCTCACGAAGGGTTAAACAAATATTCGAAGAGTCAGTTTCGGAACAAATTGTCGATATGAATCAAGAACGGATGACTAATGCCGTTAAAGAAGAAGTTGAAAGGAGGTTTCCTAGACCTCAAAATGTGGGCGAGTTGGAGTTTAGCTATAAGAACTTCTTGGTGACTAAGCCTCCTCACTTTCACGGGGATCCCGACCCCATGAAGAGTGCGGCTTGGATTTCTGATGTTGAAGGTTGTTTTCTCATGACCGAGTGCCCACCCGAGAAGAAATCGAGGCTTGCTACTAGTTTGTTAAGGGGCCATGCTAAAGATTGGCTCGATGGTAAGATTGATATGGTGGGTGATGCGGCTTTTGTAGGTTTATCATGGACGGAGTTCAAGAAAGAGTTTTTCCTTGAATATCGTACGCAAGCGGATCTTTCCAAATTGCGAAATGAGTTAAGGAACATGCCTCAAGGGTCTTTGGACCTAAACACTCTCAAAACCAACTTTCTCACCAAGGCACGCTTTTGTCCCGAGTATACGGGAAATGATCAAATGCTAATGGAAGACTTTCATGCAACCCTTAGAGATGATTTAAAGGGTAAAATTAGTATCGGTCATGTTGAAACTTTCGCTAAGCTTTTGGCGGTAGCAAAAGGGTTTGAAGCACAAGCTCCGAGTCCGGTTCTAGTTAGTTATGGGTCGAGTAAAAGAAAATTTGGAGCGCCTAGTTACTCCAACAAGAAGAGCAGAGGTGTGTCCGAAAGCGTCGGAGGTATGAAAATGGGTGGTTCGAATACTTTTACGCCTACTTGTTATAGTTATGGGAAGCCGGGTCATTATGCTCGTGATTGTTTGATCAAGACGGTCACGTGCTTTAATTGTCAAAAGACGGGGAACCGGAAGGCGGAATGTCCTGAATTATCAAACGACCAAGTAAAGAGGCTAGAGAAGGCGGCGGGGTCGGCTAGGGGGCGTAACTACTTGATGACGAATAATGAAGCCAAACAATCCAACGAAGTCGTCTCAGGTACTTTCATGGTTAACTCTAATCCGGCAAGGATTCTATTTGATAGCGGTGCAAATTTATCGTTCGTGTCTCCAAAATTTGTGCCTAAACTTAATAAACCGTTAGCTAAGTTAAGTCGTCCGGTAGAAGTCGAAATAGCGGATGGCAAGACGGTGCTAGTGGTTGATGTGTGTAAAAATTGTAATGTTGTGTTTGGTTCCGAGAACTTTAATATTGATCTCATTCCGATGACGTTGGGTGATTTTGATATCGTGGTTGGTATGGATTGGCTCGATCATAATAGAGCCGATATTGCGTGCCATGAAAAATCTATTCATGTGAAGACCCCAAGTGGGGGAGAGTTAATTATTCATGGTGATAAACGAAGGAGACCGGTGTCGATATGCACTTTTGCACGGGCACGTCATCTCGTTGTTCCCAGTGGCATGGCTTTCCTTACTCATGTTGTTGATACTTGTCATGATCCACCACCCATTCGTGAAATTCCGGTGGTAAGTGAGTTTGATGATGTTTTTCCGGATGAGTTACCGGGTGTTCCGGTGGAAAGACAAGTCGAGTTTCGCATTGAGTTGGTTCCGGGAGCTACTCCCATTACTAAAACTCCTTATCATTTAGCACCGACGAAAATGCAAGAGTTGTTAAATCAAACCCAAGAGTTGCTTGAGAAGGGTTTTATTCGACCGAGTGCTTCGCCATGGCGCGCTCCGGTTTTATTCGTGAAAAAGAAGGATGGTAGTATGCGGATATGCATCGATTATCGGGAGTTAAATAAGGTGACAATCAAAAATCGTTATCCATTGCCTCGGATTGACGATTTGTTTGACCAACACCAAGGTGCGACATATTTCTCTAAGATCGACCTACGGTCTGGCTATCACCAAATGCGGGTCCGTGAGGAAGATATTGAGAAAACGGCCTTTCGAACGCGTTATGGGCATTTTGAATTTTTGGTTATGCCTTTTGGTCTTACGAATGCACCGGCGACATTCATGGATCTTATGAACCGAGTGTGCCAACCTATGTTGGACAAGTCGGTAATTGTGTTCATTGACGATATTCTTGTCTATTCTAAGAGCATGACGGAACATGAACACCACTTGCGCGAAGTATTGAAGACGTTGAGAAAAGAGAAGTTGTATGCTAAATTTTCAAAATGTGAATTTTGGCTAAGGGAGGTTCAATTCCTTGGCCATATTGTGAACAAGGATAGTATTCAAGTAGATCCGGGAAAGATAGAAACGGTGAAGAGTTAGGGACAACCAACTACGCCTACGGAAATTCGAAGTTTTCTCGGATTGGCCGGTTACTATCGTCGGTTTATCCAAGACTTTTCCAAGATTGCTTCGCCTTTAACTAAGTTGACAAGGAAGAAGACGAGATTCAATTGGGAGAACGAGCAAGAAATCGCTTTTCAATTGTTGAAAGATAAATTGTGTAAAGCTCCGATCTTAGTATTGCCGGAAGGTGTAGTTGATATGACGGTCTATTGTGATGCTTCTTTGAATGGGCTCGGGTGTGTTCTAATGCAACGAGGTAAAGTCATCGCTTACGCCTCTCGCCAATTAAAGGAACATGAAAAGAGATACCCGACTCATGATCTCGAATTAGCGGCGGTGGTCCATGCTTTGAAAATTTGGCGTCATTACTTGTATGGTGTAAAGTGTACGATTTATTCGGATCACAAGAGTTTGAAACATCTTTTTGATCAACGGGATTTGAATTATCGTCAACGTAGATGGATGGATGTGGTGAAGGATTATGATTGTGAGATACTTTATCATCCGGGCAAGGCGAATGTGGTCGCGGATGCGTTAAGCCGAAAGAGTCACCACCTGGCATTACGATTGGGATTGTTACGTATGATTATTACTAACGATTTTCTTGAAAAACTTGGTGTGATTCAAATAGAGGCTTACGTTCACAACAAGCATGCAGAACGAATTGTGGGTCAATCGGAATTCATTACGATGGGTTCGCGTGGTTTATTGTCTTTTCAATAAAGAGTGTGGGTGCCTAAGATGGGTGATTTCCAAAAAGTGCTTCTTGATGAGGCGCACAAGTCTAAGTATTCCATACATCCAGGTGCGACGAAGATGTACCATGATTTGAAGCAAGATTATTGGTGGCCGGGCATGAAACGCGACGTTGTTAAGTATGTTGAGCAATGCGTCACGTGTTTGCAAGTTAAAGCCGAACACCAAAAGCCGTATGGTAAGTTGCAACCGCTAGAAATTCCGATGTGGAAGTGGGAGCATATTACCATGGATTTTATTACCAAGTTGCCGAAAAAGGCAAGAACCCAATTTGACACTATTTGGGTGATTGTCGATAGATTGACGAAGAATGCGTTGTTTCTTCCTATTAAAGAAGTAATTTCGTCGGAGGCACTCACGAAGATGTTCATTAAAGAGGTGATATCGAGACATGGCGTTCCCGCGTCTATTGTTTCGGATCGGGACACGCGTTTTACTTCTCGATTTTGGAAGAAATTTCATGAATATATGGGTACGAGGGTAAATATGAGTACGGCGTACCATCCTCAAACGGACGGTCAAACTGAACGTACGAATCAAACATTGGAGGATACGTTACGTGCGTGTATCATTGACTTCGGTGGTAGTTGGGATGAACATTTACCTTTAGTGGAATTCTCGTACAATAATAGTTTTCACTCTAGTATTGGAATACCACCGTATGAGATGTTGTATGGTATAAGGTGTCGAACCCCGATTTGTTGGGGCGAAGTGGGACAAAGGGAAGTCGGGAGCTCCGAATTGGTATTGTAGACAAATGATAAAATCGATATGATTCGAGAACATTTGAAAAAGGCACAAGATAGGCAAAAATCTTACGCCGATAAGCGTAGACGTTTGATCGAATTCCAAGAAGGTGATATGGTGATGCGCAAGGTTTCGCCATGGAAGGGTATTATTCGGTTTCGGAAATGAGGAAAGTTAGCTCCTCGGTTTATTGGGCCGTTTAAGATTTTAGCTCGTGTTGGTGAAGTCGTGTATCGTTTGGAATTACCCGAAGAACTTGCGGGGATCCATAACACGTTTCATGTTTCCCACCTCCGTAAGTGTCTTACGGATGATTCTTCATGGATGCCTTTACACGAAATTGAGCTAAACAACAAGTTAGAATATGTTGAAGAGCCGATTGCTATACTCGATGAAAAGGTAAAAATGTTGCGTAACAAAGAGGTGATGACCTTTAAGGTCCATTGGCGTCGTAGTAAAGGTTCCGAGTTTACTTGGGAGCCCGAAGAATTCGTGTTGGTTTACCTTCCCTCGTGTCATGCAGCTTGGATCGCGAGGAAGCGCTCTGATTTAAGTGGGGGAGAGTTGTAACACCCCGTTTTCCCGTACGTGTTTAAAGGTACAACCTTAATTATTAGCACGCTTAAAACTTGTTCGTTATGGGATTAAATGAGCTACGGTTTTAGTTGTCGTATAAGTGTATATGTGTATATATATATATATATATATATATATATATATATATATATATATATATATATATATATATATATATATATATATATATATATATATATATATATATATATATATATATATATTTGAATGCGTGCGTGTACATGTTTATGTATGTGTCGCGATGGTGTTGAGTTGTGTGAGACTTAAGGTCGAAGCTTAGACGTGCATAGGAATAGTGAACGAGGTGTGCTAGTTGTATGAACCTTCGTTTTATGATTTGTTGTCAAAGTGACCAGGAACAGGCCAATGCCGTGCCGCGAGGAATGGGGCCGCGACGCGACAAACAAAGCAAATCTAGATCAGAACTTGAGTTAAGAAGGGTCATTTTTCCTTCTTTATGTCGCGCCGCGATAAAGGAGCCGCGCCGCGACACCTCTGCAATTCTGACTCCGAATTCTATTCAAATTAAATAGGGTTTAGGGGAAAATTGGTCTTTTTGCGTGTAGATCTGGTTGGAGCCTTTAATATCAACCACTTATCTTATTTTTCTTATTTCTTTTCCATTTTCTTTCACATTTTCCTCTCAAATCCTAAAACCCACTTAGATTAAACTCAAGATTTGAAGGTGAAGTTTTGTGAATCAATCCTAGAAGCAAGAATTAAAGTTGCTCTCCTTGTTATTAGCTACAAGAGGATAGTTTTTGTAAGTCTCAACTCTAAGTTTTGAGTTTTAATTAGTTTAAGCTAGGGTTGGTTCATATGGAACTAGTGTGACCCGTTTGCGGGTTAAATGGGTGGGTTTTTGGTTATGAAATACACCAAGTTTATGTTAGTTGATGTTATTAAACCATAATCACTAGCTTTTAGTGATTTATGACGAGGCATGGCCATTAATGGGCGGTTTTGGTGTAATTGAGTCATTTAATGCAAACGGGTCATTAAATGCTCAAGGGTTAGTGTTTGGCATTTAATTCAACTAGATTGTATGTTAATAAATGCATAATGTAATAGGTACGTTACATTGAAGGGTTGCAAGCTCGGTTAGCTTTCACAAGGGACTTGAGGTGAGTGGAATATCTATATATGTATGTATATGATTTATGTGCCGTATTGATGGTGTCACATAGCCGTTTTGTGACCATAGTTGCGAGACGTAGCCGTTTTTGTCTACGTATGTTATTTATGCACATAGCCGCGTTTTTGCATATATTGGCGAGTAATAGCCATGTTTTACTCCCACGTTGTTATCCGTGTTATTTGTGCACATAGCCGTGTTTGTGTACAAGATTGTGAGTAATAGCCGTGTTTTACTCACATGTTGATCAAGTGATGCCATAGCCATTTTTGAGAACACTTGGGGGTGATGCCATAGCCGTTTTTGGAACACCACGGGGGGTTAGTATACCATAGCCGGGTTTGGGAGCTAACGGTTGTTATGAACATCGATGACTTTTTTTGCAAAGTCATTCCCCTTGCGAAGGATTTTGGTTAACCATGGTTTATAGTTGGTGATGTTAGCATTTGATTTATGATTATGATATTTATGTTATTAATGTGGCTAGTTGTACGGTTTGACGATACTAGCTTATTTATCGAGATGTTATGCGATTGTGTGCGTTATATGATATCGTGGATGCGTGTGGGTAAGTCTTATATGCATGTATATATTTATTCTTCTCAATAAGCTTTGCTTACCTTTCTCGTTGTTTATCTTTTTAGATGCAGGCGCGGACAAGGGCAAGGGGGTCATTGGGCTCTAGGTGTCCCTTGTTGTTGTTATGTTGGAGCCTTTGGAAGTTGGCCTAGTTTTGGGTAGTTTAGTCCCAAACCATACTCGGAACTTCGTTTGGTTTATAAACTATCATTTGTAATGGGTCAAACTTGTACTAAACTTTATTCGTGGCCCTCGTGCCTATTGTAAACAATTAATTGTTGTGCGTTTTAAATAGAACTCGTGAAATGGTTTACGTATTTAATTGGCGCATAAATGTGTATTATAAAAAAAAAATTTATCGTATGGATTACGGGTTGGGTTGTTACAGTTGGGAAGGGTGAGGTGAATTTCGCGATACCCGAGACTCTTGGGTCGGATTTCACGTGTATCTGTCACGGACGGTTTACAATCTGAAATCGTGGTTCGCGGCAAACCCGCCACGAGGAAGGATTAGCGTAGAAGGGATTAAACATGCCAAGTGAAATAATTGATTATCACTAAATCCCGCAGAACCTAAGAATTTCATAATGGATGAAATTGGTAATATAGTTACCTACCTAAATAGCTTATGATTGGCGATCTGCGGTAAACCCGTTGTTACCATAAGTGAAATATGGATCTTAGCCTTGTTAATTATAATTGTTTGAATACTGAACACACTTGGGTAATTATCTTAATAAGGATTAAACATATCGAACTAACTAATACAACTTACTTTAAAAATATGATAGGTGTCTGCAACAAACACAAATTCTACTCCATCATCAATCACTAATTTCTGCCTTAAAGGGCTCCTCGAAAAGGACAAGCTTACGGGCTTGAACTACATGGACTGGCTTCGCAGCCTAAGAATTGCTCTTAGGATGGAAGGAAAGATCAGGGCAATTGAGGAACCCTTACCGGCAGAATCCGGATCGAGAGCTACTCAAGCGGCTAGGGACGAGTTTGAAAAACGGCATTCCAAGTCTAATAAGGTAGCATGCTTGATGTTGGCGACCATGTCTCCAGAGCTCCAAAAGGGCATGGAGAGCTTAGGGTCGTACGACATGCTTAACCAACTAAAGGACATGTTCCAACAACAAGCAAAGCAAGAAAGGTTTGACACCGTAAAAGCTCTCGTATCTTGCAAAATGGCAACGGGAAGTAGCGCTAGTGTCCATGTACTACAAATGAAAGGGTACATAGACCGGCTGAAGCGCCTTGGTTTTTCCATAAGTCAGGGGCTTGCAACGGATTTTATCCTGAACTCGCTGACTAGTGCATATGAAGGATTCATTATGAACTATAATATGAACAATATGGAGAAAACAATCATGGAGCTCCATGGCATGTTAAAAACCGCTGAGGCTAACATGGTCAAAGCTAAACCCACAACTACCATCCTAGCCATTCGTGAAAGTGGGATCAAGAAGAAGAAAAACAAAGCAAAGGGCACGAACAAGAACAAGGGCAAGGGTAAGATTGGAACGTCCAACTTCAAACCTAAACCTAAGGGCATTGCTAACTCTTCTACTTCAAAGATCCCGCAAACCAAGTCTCCTGAAGAAGAAATATGCTTCCATTGTGGGGAGAAAGGACATTGGAGGTGCAATTGTACCAAGTACTTGAAGGAACTTAATGAACTATGGGCTAAGGGAGTCGCCATACCTTCAGGTTTGTTCATGATTGAACTAAACAATACTACTATTTCTAATTCCTGGGTATTGGACACAGGATGTGGTACTCACATTTGTACAAATGTGCAGGGACTCACAAGAAGTAGGAAGCTGAAGACCGGAGAGCTCAATCTAATCATGGGGAATAAGAACGTTGCCTTTGTTAACATGATTGGAGAATACAAGCTTTCTTTTGATTCTGGTCTATGTATTGTTTTATCTAATGTTTGCTACAGTGCCGAAATGGCAAGAAATATTATATCTTTTGATACTTTATTTAATAATGGTTTTAATTTTAGTTTTGATAATGGATCAATACTTGTTCACAAAAATGGGATGTTTTATTTCAAGGCTAGTCCTTGCAAAGGCATATTGAAAACCACAACAAAGCTAAATGATAGTTCAATCTACAATGTTGATTCATCCAAAGATGTTTTGGATAAAACGTATCTATGGCATTGTCGTTTAGGCTACATAAACAAGAAACACATAGCCAAACTCCAGTCAAATGGAATTCTAGAATCATTTGATATAATATCATATGATGAATGCGAATCTTGCTTGTCAGGAAAAATGACAAATGCACCTTTCACAGAAAACTGTGAACGGGCTAAGGATCTGTTGGGGTTGGTACACACTAATGTGTGTGGTCCGTTCAGATCGCTTACTAGACACAATGAACGATACTTCATTACATTTACTGATGACTTCAGTAGATATGGTTACGTTTATTTAATTAAAAAAAAGTCTGACACTTTGGGAGTGTTCAAGGCATACCAAAACGAAGTAGAAAATTAACTGAACAAAAGAATTAAGATTCTCCGATCTGATAGAGGTGGTGAATATCTTAATAATGAATTTCGTGATCATCTACGGGGTTGTGGGATAATCTCACAATTAGCTCCGCCTAGAACACCACAACATAATGGTGTGGCTGAAAGGAGGAATTGAACATTACTTGATATGGTTCGATCCATGATGAGCCGCACAAAGCCTCCAATCAGTTTTTGGGGTTATGCCCTACAAACTGCCGCAAGGATCCTTAACCTCATCCCAACCAAGAAAGTTTCTAAAACACCTTATGGGATATGGTATGGTAAAACCGTGTCTCTCTCATATCTAAGAATCTGGGGTTGTGAGGCTTACGTTCGTTGCGAAGCTCAAGATAAACTTGAACCCGGATCAGAAAAGTGTTTATTTGTTGGTTACCCTACTGATTCTTTTGGATATTTGTTTTACAACCCTACTGAGAACAAAGTCTTTGTGTCTCGAAGGGGAGTTTTCCTTGAAAAGGATCTCATATCAAAAGGAACCAGTGGGAGCAAAATTGACCTTGAAGAAGTTCAAGAATCAACCGACATGGAAACCGATATTGGAACTGATTCTCCTCAAGAGGTCGACGAGCCTGGAGTTGAAAGAGAAACTGACCTATAGCCATCACCCATACGTAAATCTGATAGAGTGTGTCGAACACCAATGAAATATAGTTTATACATATTTGAGGGTGATGACGAGAATATAGATTCTAATGAACCTATTACCTATCAGGAAGCGATGACAGGCCTCGAGTCTGCCAAATGGAAGGAGGCTATGGACAACGAGATCCAATCCATGCATGATAATCAAGTCTGGACCTTGATTAATCATATACCAGGTACTAAAACCATTGGGTGTAAATGGGTCTTCATGAAGAAGACCGATATGGATGGAAATGTACACACATTCAAAGCCAGACTAGTGGCTAAGGGTTACACGCAACAATATGGTGTAGACTATGATGAAACTTTTTCACCAGTAGCTATGTTGAAATCCATTAGAATACTTCTTGCCATAGCTTCATTTTATGACTATGAGATATGGCAAATGGATGTAAAAACAGCTTTCCTTAATGGTAAGCTAACACATGATGTGTTTATGACACAACCTGAGGGTTATGTACATCCTAAGTGTCCTAATAGTATGTGCAAGCTTCAAAAGTCCATTTATGACTTAAACAAGCTTCCCGTAGCTGGAATCTTTACTTTAATGAGAAAATCAAAGAATTTGGTTTTATTAGAGGCGAAGATGAGCCATGTGTCTATGTTAGGTCTAGTGGGAGTGTTGTAGTCTTCCTTGTACTATATGTCGATGACATATTACTCATGGGAAACGATATCCCGACATTGAAAGATGTCAAAGCTTGGCTAGGGAAATGTTTCTCCATGAAAGACATAGGAGATGCATCATATATTTTGGGAATAAAGATCTATCGAGATAGGTCAAGTAGATTAATTGGGCTAAACCAAAGTGCATATATAGATAAGATACTGAAGAAATTCGATATCCATAACTCCAAGAAAGGGTGCGTTCCTATGAACCCTGGAATGATGTTGAGCAAGTCTCAATGTCCTAATTCTAACTTGGAGTCGGCTACCATGAGTCGGACTCCATATGCTTCAGCTATAGGGTCTATCATGTATGCGATGATATGCACTAAGCCTGACGTGTCGTATGCACTAAGCATGACTAGTTGTTATCAGGCCAATCCTGGTGAAGCTCATTGGATTGCAGTCAAGAACATTCTAAAGTATCTTAGGAGGACTAAAGAGATGTTCTTGGTCTATGGTGGGAATGACGAGCTGAGCGTCAAAGGATACTCTGACGCTAGTTTCCAATCAGATAGAGATGATTTCTCTTCACAATCAGGATTTTTATTTATGTTGAATGGTGGAGCCATCACTTGGAGAAGTGGCAAGAAAAGTACTATTGTTGATTCTACGACAGAAGCCGAGTATATAGCGGTAAATGAAGCTGCTAAAGAGGCCATGTGAATAAAGAAATTCATCGGGGATCTGGGTGTGGTTCCTACAATGTGAGTGCGGTTGTCTTGGCTCAAGAACTGAGGTCACAAAAGCGCACATGGCACATACTCAGAAAGTACCATTACATCCGTCAACTTGTAGCAGAAAATAACATATTATTAAGTAGAGTAGACACGACTAAGAACTTGGCTGATCCTTTCAGCAAGCCTTTGCCACAGACTAAGCATGATGCTCATAGCATATCTATTGGCATTCGTGTCATTGATGATAAAGTTTGATTGTAAATTTATGTTAAGTTTGAAACTTTAAACATTGGGAAATAATATATGTTGCAATTAATCTGATGATTAATATATTGAGATTATATTATACGCACGATGCGATCATTTCATTATATATTGCCATGTTTCTTTTTGCATGTTTTAACTTCCAATGAATATTATTTCATAAACTTCCACAGTCGGTCATTCTCTAAGGAAGAAAGAATTGAATTAAGGCTGCTATGAACTGTAGTAATATAGGCTTATATGAAACTACATTTGTGACGACCTCCAGATAGGGTCTGGAAGAAACGTCACTAATATCAAATAAACCAACATACTATAATACGAGGACAATTCTATATGATAAAAATAAACTTTATTGATAACGCAGCGGAAGAGATGAGATGTCGTTACAAGAATTGAAATTACAATGATGTAAATGTTTTAAATGCAAGAATAATAAATGCGATTGTTCTTGAGATCCTATGTCCAAGTAAGCATCATATAAGCAGTATAATATCCTTGATCAATCGGCACCTGAGACAAACATGCTAAAATGTCAACCAAAAAGGTTGAGTGAAATCATAGGTTTAACAAAAGTAGTTATCGTTGTTTTTAGATCACAAAATTTTGTTTTCAAAAGTAGATCACACAGATCTTTAGTTGTCAAAGAAGATCACAAAGATCTTAAAAGTTGATCTCGCAGGGATCAAAAAGTTATGTCAATTCGTGATATTTAGACTAAACATTCAAAGTTTGCCCCAATGACAAGTTGTGTCTATACCTGTCGGTTTAATTTCATTATTAAGTAATACAATGACTTGGTCAAATGTATTGGGGTTGTTACTCCCGATAGGTCTACCCCCAATAATTTAGAATGCATTTAATGAGCAATTAAAAATATCACAGTAGGGACTTAGTCGGACATAGCCGGGTATAGCGTAGTTTAACAGTTGGTACTTGTGTCTAAATTGTAAATAGTAAAAATAGCATGTGTCTCACCCCAAAAAGTTAAATAAGTTGCTAGCAATAAAGAGAGGGGCTATGAGTTCACCTTAGTATGCAGATGAGAGAGTTATTCCTCGGAATAGAAAATTTGGATGAATGAGCAGAAAGTAAACCTATTGACATTTAAGAGTAGTTAAATATTTTGCCCGAGTTTAAGTTAAGTATGTATGTACTTAAGCATAGTTCGTTTTGCTAAGTTTCAATTCTTAGTAAGTTTCTACTTTTAGTAGATTTCCATTTTTAGAAAGTTTCCATATTTAGAAAGCTGCCATGATTAGGAAGTTCCCATTTTTAGTAAGTTCCTCTTTTAGTAAGTTTCCATATTTAGATAGTTTCTACGTTTAGAAAGTTTTCCATTTATAGTAAGCTTCCATTTTTAGTAAGTTCCCTCTTTTAATAAGTTAGTGTCGAACACTAGTGAGTGGTCCTTAATAAGTCTATCTCTTATTAAGTGTAGAAGTAACTAAGTGTATGATTACTATAGTCACGTTGATATTGTGGACCATACCCAAACATCTATGCCACCGCCGAGTCACTAAAATGACCAATTGTTACCGGTTGGCCCAGGATTTCTCGACCAAAATCTATGTTTGGCATTCGAAATCCACAAGCGTCCTATAGTGGTACTAAGGGTCACCCTAGGCCTTAAGTAGCGTTGACGTTCAAGTAATCTTCACGTTACCGTATATGACTATTGTAATCGTGTGTTGCACTATTAAGTAGTATATTACAAGTGTTAGTAATAGTATAAGTGTGTAAGTGTTAAGTAGTAGTATAAGTAGTATTAGGGTTAAGTAGTAAGTAGTAGTAATAATTAATTAGGTTTAATTAATTAAAGTAGTATTTAATGATTAGGGTTTAGTGTAATAATGATTTGGTAATGATTAGGGTTTTATTTAATGTTTAGGGTTTAGGTAATATTTGGGTTTTAATAAATTAGGGTTTAATAATTAGGGTTAGGTTTAATTAGGGTTTTAATGTTATGTATATATATGTATATCGTATATATGTATATATATATATATATATAGTTTTTATTTTTTTATATATATGTATGCCGTATGTATGTATATATATAGAAGATTATATATTTTTTATTATGGATATATATCATGTATATATTTTGTTTCCTTTTTAAATACAAACATATCTTTATCAAATCTTTAGGGTTTTTAAGATTAAACAAATTTTTTTTATTTATGTGAGCCGTATATATATAGTATATATATATATATATATATATAAATATATATATAAATATATATATATATATATACATATATATATATACATATATATATATATATATATATATATATATATATATATATATATATATATATATATATATATATATATATATATTTTATTATTACATGTACTTATATATGGTATGTATATATACTTGTTACCATTTTTAAACTCTAACACAATCTTTGTTAATCTTTTATAGTTTTAAAGATCAAACCTTTTCCCCTCTCTTTTTTATATCCGTATGGTATATGTATATGTATATGTATATGTTTTTTTTATGTTTTTTTTACATGAACAAGTATGTATGTTTATGAATAAGAGCAAGAACATGAACATAAACTTGAATCAAAAGATAGACTTTAAAAGTTTAGATTTAGGGTTTTTACCTTGTTGAAGATTAACAAGAAAAAGATGAATATTGCTTGAAGATGAAGATCAAAAGCACTTGAAACTTTAGAACACCTTGAAGATCATGAAGAACGCGAAGAACACGATGAAGATCTCTTGAAGATTGCTTGAAGACCACTTGAAATTGGTGATGGTGGTGTTGGGGTGTTTTTGGCCGAAACCAAGAGAGAGGGGGAGAGTGACTTTTGTGACTTTAAGAGAGAATTGTAAATATGTTTTGGTGCATGAAAAGCTTTAGCCTAGGTCTCTATTTATAGGTGAGATTAGAGAATTCTAGAATTAGGGTTTAATGGGAATACTTTGGGAACAAGTTAGGGTTTACATGAAAGGTAAAGTGGGCCGAAATTTTGAGGGCAAAAGGGTAATTTTCCCCTTTAAATATTCGGCTAGGGGTTGCATGGAAGGGTTTGGAACTTTTTCATTTTAGTCCTTGTACTTTAGATTAGCTTAAATGGCTGATTAAAGGCAATTAAATTGTTTAAAGGCTACAAGTTTTAGAGTATTATATTTTGTTCACAAAAGTTTATTAGCTCATTATTTTTATCTTTTATTAACTTGTCGTTTATTACACAAAGTTAATTATTATGTTTTATAATTCGTAACTTTTAATAATTATTGATTAAAGTTTAATCGTTAAGTTTAATTATATTGTTTGGGCATTTAATATTGGAAAAATATAGAATGGAAAAATGAGGGTCGTTATAGTACCTCCCCGTTATTAGAAACTTCATCCCGAAGTTTTAGGTAGATTCCTCGTTTGTATCAGCAGTTGAGAAGAGATGGGGATATTTCCGTATCATTTGGTCTTTGCATTCCCATGTATATTAGGGGCTTCTTCTCGAATCCCAACGAATTTTAACAATAGAGTTTGATTTTCACGTTCCCTGGTACAATCGGGGCCCTTACGTGAATTCGAATGAGTGTTAACAATAAGTATATTGTTTTGTTTACACGTTTGATCTCATGATCCTTAACCTTAATAGGTCGTTTACAAAGTGCATTAAATGCGGAGATTTTTCAAGGAATAACAAGAGTGTCGTTTGGCTAGTTTTCCTTTAAAAGGAAAGTTGATGCTATATCAGCATTAAATGTGTCGTTGAGCTCATTAGAGTCTTGAGTGTTCATGCTGTAGTGACCCGAACTTTTCCATGTTTATATATATTAATTGAGATTGATATTTACATGACTAAATGTTTCCAACGTGTTAAGCAATCAAACTTGTTAAGACTTGATTAAATGAAATAAGTTTCATATAGACAATTGATCACCCATGTTGACCGGCGATTCACGAACGTTACGAAATTGTAAAAACTACATGTTGTGGTATATATATAGAAATATATATATATGGTTGACATAAGATTATGATGAGTAAGTATCACACTAAGTATATTAACAATGTGTGATATACATAAGAAATGAGATTACTAAGTTAAGAAACTCGAAATGATATATATAACGATTATCGTTATGATAACGTCTACTAAATACATATGTATCATATTAAGATATTGATACACTATATTTAAAATGATAAAATGATATTTAAATATATCATTAAGTGTGTTAACAATGAACTACATATGTAAAAACAAGACTACTAACCCAAGAATTACGAAACAAGACTTATATGTAACGATTATCATTGTAACGATATTTTAATGTATATATCATATTAAGAGATATTCATACATCATAATATCATGATAATATAATAATTTAACATCTCATTTAATATAATAAACATTGGGTTAACAACATTAATTGAGATCGTTAACTTAAAGGTTTCAAAACAACACTTACATGTAACGACTAACGAAGACTTAACGACTCCATTAGAATGTATATACATGTTGTGTTTTGATATATATTCTTACACTTTTGAAAGACTTCAAGACACATATCAAAATACTTCTACTTAACAAAAATGCTTACAATTACATCCTCGTTCAGTTTCATCAACAATTCTACTCGTATGCACCCGTATTCGTACTCGTACAATACATAGCTTTTAGATGTATGTACTATTGGTATATACACTCCAATGATCAGCTCTTAGCAGCCCATGTGAGTCACCTAACACATGTGGGAACCATCATTTGGCAACTAGCATGAAATATCTCATAAAATTACAAAAATATGAGTAATCATTCATGACTTATTTACATGAAAACAAAATTACACATCCTTTATATCTAATCCATATACCAACGACCAAAAATATCTAAAAATACTTTCATTCTTCAATTTTCTCCATCTAAGTGATCTCTCTCAAGTTCTATCTTCAAGTTCTAAGTGTTCTTCATAAATTCCATAAGTATAGTTTCATAAAAATCAAGAATACTTCCAAGTTTGCAAGTCTACTTCCAAGCTTTCTAATCCATTCCAAGTAATCACCTAAGATCAAGGAACCTTTGTTATTTACAATAGGTTATATTTCTAATTCAAGGTAATATTCATATTCAAACTTTGATTCAATTTCTACAACTATAACAATCTTATTTCGAGTGAAAATCTTACTTGAACTGTTTTCGTGTCATGATTCTGTTTCAAGAACTTTCAAGCCATCCAAGGATCCTTTGAAGCTAGATCCATTTTTCTCATTTCCAGTGGTTTTATCCAGAAAACTTGAGGTAGTAATGATGTTCATAACATCATTCGATTCATACATATAAAGCTATCTTATTCGAAGGTTTAAACTTGTAATCACTAGAACATAGTTTAGTTAATTCTAAACTTGTTCGCAAATAAAAGTTAATCCTTCTAACTTGACTTTTAAAATCAACTAAACACATTTTATATATCTATATGATATGCTAACTTAATGATTTAAAACCTGGAAACATGATGAACACCATAAAATCGGATATACGCCGTCGTAGTGAAACCGGGGGCTGTTTTGGTTTGGATAATTAAAAACTATGATAAACTTTGATTTAAAAGTTGTTCTTCTGGAAAAATGATTTTTCTTATGAACATGAAACTATATCCAAAAATCATGGTTAAACTCAAAGTGGAAGTATGTTTTCCAAAATGGTCATCTAGACGTCGTTCTTTCAACTGAAATGACTACCTTTAAAAAAATGACTTGTAACCTATAATTCCGACTATAAACTTATAATTTTTCTGTATAGATTCATAAAGTTAAGTTCAATATGAAACCATAGCAATTTGATTCACTCAAAACGGATTTAAAATGAAGAAGTTATGGGTAAAACAAGATTGGTTATTTTTGCTTGTTGTAACTACGTGAAAATTGGTAACAAATCTATATTAATCATATTCTAGCTAACTTATATTGTATTATACATGTATTCTAATATATTATGTAATCTTGGGATACCATAGACACGTATGCAAATGTTTTGACATATCATATCGACCCATCTATATATTATTTGGAACAACCATAGACACTCTATATGCATTAATGTTGGAGTTAGCTATATAGGGTTGAGGTTGATTCCAAAAATATATATAGTTTGAGTTGTGATCTAGCCTGAGACGTGTATACACTGGGTCGTGGATTGATTCAAGATAATATATATCGATTTATTTATGTACATCTAATTATGGACAACTAGTTGTAGGTTACTAACAAGGACAGTTGACTTGATAAACTTAAAACAGTAAAACGTATTAAAAATATTGTAAATATATTTTGAACATACTTTGATATATATGTACATATTTGTTATAGGTTCGTGAATCGACCAGTGGCCAAGTCTTACTTCCCGACGAAGTAAAAATCTGTGAAAGTGAGTTATAGTCCCACTTTTAAAATCTAATATTTTTGGGATGAGAATACATGCAGGTTTTATAAATGATTTACAAAATAGACACAAGTATGTGAAACTACATTCTATGGTTGAATTATCGAAATCGAATATGCCCCTTTTTATTAAGTCTGGTAATCTAAGAATTAGGGAACATACACCCTAATTGACGCGAATCCTAAAGATAGATCTATTGGGCCTAACAAACCCCATCCAAAGTACCGGATGCTTTAGTACTTCGAAATTTATATCATATCCGATGGGTGTCCCGGAATGATGGGGATATTCTTATATATGCATCTTGTTAATATCAGTTACCAGGTGTTCACCATATGAATAATTGTTATCTTTATGTATGGGATGCATATTGAAATATGAAATCTTGTGGTCTATTATTATAATTTGATAATATATAGGTTAAACCTATAACTCACCAACATTTTTGTTGACGTTTTAAGCATGTTTATTCTCAGGTGATTATTAAGAGCTTCCACTGTTGCATACTAAAATAAGGACAAAATTTGGAGTCCATGCTTGTATGATATTATGTAAAAACTGCATTCAAGAAACTTATTTTTGATGTAATATATTCTTATTGTAAACCATTATGTAATGGTCGTGTGTAAACGGTATATTTTAGATTATCATTATTTGATAATCTACGTAATGCTTTTAAACCTTTATCGATAAAATAAAGGTTATGGTTGTTTTAAAAATGAATGCAGTCTTTGAAAAACGTCTCATATAGAGGTCAAAACCTCGCGACGAAATCAATTAATATGGAACGTTTATAATCAATATGAACGGGACATTTCACATGCCACAATAGTAGGGCAGATAAAATAGAGTAGAGTACGTAAAGATTTCAGTTACGTAGTTTGATGTATGGCTGGTGTTTGTTAGGGATAGTACCAGCTTCAAGTTGCGAAAGGTAACCATAATACCTTTAGTTTTCAAGAGATGTCTTATAGACAAATGAGATGTTAGTTGAGGATTCATTTATCTCAGGATAATATGAGCGATTAAATGAAAGACGTCGTTCAGCATACATGAGAACTTGTCTTTAGAAATAGTTTCAGAATGTAGCTTTAAGATTTATGAATTCAGTTTCATGTCGAATCATAGATTAAAACTTGACTAGAATAACATCTAGTTGCAAACCAAAAAGGGAGAAATGTTTAGGGTATCTTTATAAATGTTTAAGGTAACTCCTTCAGAGCGAGAAAAGTGTTTTCGCACAAATGGCGAGTCGGCCTATTATTTACTTATGAGTTTAAACGCGGATTCAAATAAATGTGAATCATTGTTTATAAGATATTGTTTCTATCATGAAGGAACCTTTAATTCCTTGTTCAAATGATCGTAGTATTGATGTTTACGAGGGTGTTGTGGTTTAGCCGTGAAATACTGGAAGTAGAAACTTCTTAATGATTAGCATAGCAAGGAAGAGATGATGTACGTAAAGAGGTAAGTCTCGTTCTTGCACGGAGAAAGAAAATAAAGGTGATCCAAACATATTGGAGAGCAATACGAAAGTTTTAATAATAAGCCAAAGTAATTTTTGAAAATTTGTGACGTTTGATGTGTCAATATAAACGAAGCGGAGCTATTAGTAAGACTTGAGTTATGTACAACACGTATTATTTTACGTGAAATAATTTGAATATTACCAAAAAGAGTTGATTAGAAGAATGTTTAATTTGATAAAACAAAGGTAAATTGATAAAAATGCGAAAGTGTTTATATAATTAGTGAAAATAATTTTAGAGGAGGTGACAAAATGATGTTCATAGTAAAACTAGGGTTACGTAAAATTTTGTAAAGTAATTCCGATTTAATCAAAGTGGAAATTTGTAGAAGCGAAAATATAATTTGATATGTACTAGTCAAAGTACCTAAAGTTAAATTTATGTATAAGATTTTATAAATCGCATAAGTGAAAAATCATTTTCTTTATAAATTTCCGAGATAGTTTGAAAATAAAGACTCGTGTAAGAAATCTTTGGAAAACGTGATATTTGTATTTAAGAGTTTATTTGTTTGAGAAAAATTGATTGAAGATTTTAAAAATTCCAGAGGATAATTGTGTAATAATTGTTTCAAGGTAGTGAAAACTAATGAATTGACTTTTATCAGGGCATGAGTTATTGGACTCAAAATGTTAACATTAAAGTAAGAAGGAAGATAATGTGATTATCATCAAATGAGTAAATCCCTCGGATTTAGAGTTATGTATGAAAGAACTTCAAATAAGATTTGCGACTTTGAATCGTTCGAGTGATAGTGAGAGTTCGAGAACTCGGCATGAATAATCTGGCAGTCGCATAGACAAGTATAAATAAATGCTAAAGCAGTGACTTTCAACTATGTAATGATCGTTTGAATTCAGCCTTAATTGGCCCGAGAGGAGGATACATTAAAGTATGATGGAATCATTTCAGTTGTTACAGCAGTTTTTCAGATGTGATGAGTTTAGCTCAAGCCACAACTTGAGATAGTGTATTTCATCTTTTTTCGAGTTGACAACGATCAATTATTGTTTGAGTATGACACCATTTCTTGCATGGTGCAAAGTAGTCTATTATAAATAGATGTACGAGTACAGAAGTTTCTTGACTATGATAGTCAACACGATACACTTATGGAGGTTCCATTCTTCAAAAGATTATGCATATGAGATATTTATCATCTCGACATAGATAATGTGATATTGGACATGGTGTTTGTAATACCGACGTTCGAGGGTTCAAATGACACGGGTTTTTGAAAGTCATATGAAAATTTACACCGAAAATGTAATAACCGAGAGGATTTGGATATAACAAGTGATGATTAAGTATCAATGATTAGGAGATATCCATTTAGGATAAAGGAATGTAAAATTTCAAGATTTGATTGTTTACAACCTTTATGGTACATGAAAGTTTGTTAAATGAGTATGAGATGGATATATAGTTTGATTAGAATGAGTTCTTCGTATCTACTAATATCATGATGATCATTTTTCTCCTTTCATGCCCTTGCATTTGGATTTCTGAACAGATAGCTTGAGAGTTTTCTTTCATTCACTTTCTATTCCATACGTCATGATATTGGAATATTTCTATGAATTACAGTAATATAATCACGTTGGCCACCGTCATTATATTTCACTAATTCATATTTCCATTCCAAGGTCAATTCATAAGATCAGAATATGTGATCAATGATGATTTCTAATATAGTGTGTTAAGGATAGCAGTAATCTTAGCTGGATTGACAACATGTCGGTTTTAAGCCAAAACTTGCACTTGGAAAAGTTTGCGTAGAGTTGTTCTTTTTCCTTAAGAGTTCAAGAATGAAATTGCAAATGTTGCTCATGTTCTTTCTCACTCTTGGAGTAGATCGAAATGTCATCCATGAAAACAGTTACGAACTTGTCGAGTTATGGTTGGCTAGTTTTAAGTTGCAGTTTTTATAGACTTGGTCAACTTTCATATCTTTGAAAGTTATGGAAGTCATGAAATGGACATGGTCAAGCAAGAAAGTTATGTAACATCGTGGTAAGAGTTGGTGCGGTTGGACTAACCATGATTCTTCACTACACAAGGGTGTATAGAAGTTTGATAAATCGGATGGGTCATAAGTTTGAAAAATTTTAATCGGGATAAAGATGAATGTGATATAAACGAAACACTTAATATTATTAAGAACGATGCATTAAATAAGCCTTTATTACAAGAGTTGGAAATGGGAATAATTTAAGGCATAGCCTTTACATAGATAGGATAATGGAAAATAAATAAATAGGAAAACAAAGAACAAGATACGCTTCACTTCTTCTCTTTCTCAGCCATCACTTTCTCTATCACTTTGTCCATGTTATTCTTCACAAGTTTCTCTAGCCTTTCGGTTTGAGAGTCGAAGGACTCTTTGATGATTTCCTTCAAGATTTTGTTTTCTTTTTCTAGGTTGTTTAGACGCACTTCTATCCGAGCAACATGGCGTCTGCTATACTCTCTATTCTTCTCACAACTACTCTGAAGGTTGATGATATCACGCTTCACCATTACGTGCTCCATGTTATTACAAAATGATGGACTGGTTTCACCAGTAGTAGCAGGTTCGGGTTGCTTTCTCTTTAGAGTTGAGTTTTCAGATGGTTCTTCAGTAGGCTCTTCTTCTGGCTCATAATTTGAGAAGTCACTGTCGTAGTTAGGGAGATCTTGAAGAGCATCCCATTCGGGAGTACTCATCGGTTTATATACCAGTGAGTGATAAGAGCCAGAGTCAGCAGAATTAGCAGGGCTTTCAGATCCTTGAGTCGGGTGAAAATCAGGAGAAGTAGGTAGAGTATCCGGGCTATAATTTGGTGAGGGAGGACTACCAATGCCATAAGGTGGACTTTCGACTGGTCTTTCAGTGGAAGACCTTTCAGCTCCTTTTTCGGTTGGCTTGAAAAGTTTCAATTTGTTTGCCTGATGAGAGTTAGGCATCCTAACATTAGGAAAGAGATTTTGATCAGTTTTAAGATAAAGTTGTAAAGCATATGTTTTAAGATTACAAGGCAATCCTAAGTGCTTTAAAGTCTAAGGCAGGAAAGGTTATAGTTTCTTAGATTGCTAAGGCACCCTAGCTAGCAAGTAAGGCACACATAAAGATGAAATCCTGGTTCTCTATAACAGCCTGGTTATACTCGGATACCACTCTGTGACGACCTCCAGATAGGGTCTGGAAGGAACGTCACTAATATCAAATAAACCAACATATTATAATACGAGAACAATTCTATATGATAAAAATAAACTTTATTGATAACGCAGCGGAAGAGATGAGATGTCGTTACAAGAATTGAAATTACAATGATGTAAATGTTTTAAATGCAAGAATAATAAATGCGATTGTTCTTGAGATCCTATGTCCAAGTAAGCATCATATAAGCAGTATAATATCCTTGATCAATCGGCACCTGAGACAAACATGCTAAAGTGTCAACCAAAAAGGTTGAGTGAAATCATAGGTTTAACAAAAGTAGTTATCGTTGTTTTTTGATCACAAGATTTTATTTTCAAAAGTAGATCACACAGATCTTTAGTTGTCAAAGAAGATCACAAAGATCTTAAAAGTTGATCTCGCAGGGATCAAAAAGTTATGCCAATTCGTGATATTTAGACTAAACGTTCAAAGTTTTCCCCAATGACAAGTTTTGTCTATACTTGTCGGTTTAATTTCATTATTAAGTAATACAATGACTTGGTCAAATGTATCGGGGACGTTACTCCCGATAGGCCTACCCCCAATAATTAAGAATGCATTTAACGAGCAATTAAAAATATCACTGTAGGGACTTAGTCGGACATAGCCGGGTATAGCATAGTTTAACAGTTGGTACTTGTGTCTAAATTGTAAATAGTAAAAGTAGCATGTGTCTCACCCCAAAAAGTTAAATAAGTTGCTAGCAATAAAGAGAGGGGCTATGAGTTCACCTTAGTAAGCAGATGATGTGACGACCCAGAAATTTACGAACAAATTTAAACTTTATCTTTATATTATTCCGACACAATAAGCAAAGTTTGTTAAGTTGAATCTCAAGAATTGTAAACTATGTTCATACATTCATTTAACCTCGACCAAATTCTAATGATTCACGAACTGTTATATGAACGGATATGATTATAAATGTATATGTGTATATATATTATAACTTAAGAATATTAACAAAATATTAAATGAATAATACTTTACATGAGCATATTGTTTCGATATAAGTTTAATATAGTTATCGACGAGATATTAAGATAACATCAAATGGGTGGATTATCAAGATTCATTGTGATATGATTTGCGTGTCTCTATTGAGAGGTCCACTTTGATTTAGAAAACCTTTCCTTTTTAACGGTATCCGGAATATTTGGTAAAAGTGATTTACAAAAGTGTCATTAACGAGAGTTAGTCAAAAGTTAGTAATCATTTCCGTTTGAATTTCAAAAATGTACTTTACGATGATTAACTCGTGTCCCTTGATAATCAACTAGTTAGTTTTCATATTAAAAACATTACTTGGTAAAATAACCATTATTATTTAAAACGAGTTAAATTATATCAAACGAACTTTGAAATGTAATTGGTTTTGAAAGACTAAATATTATATCATTAGATTAATATTTCAAACATATATATATTGTAAAAATTTACAATTCTAAACAAATATATATATATATATATATATATATATATATATATATATATATATATATATATATATATATATATATATATATATATATATATATATATATATATATATATATATATATATATATATATATATATATATATTTTAACTTAGTTATAAAACGTCCTGATTTAAAATAATATATTTTGATAAACAACGAGCCACTGATTTATAGAATCAAATGACCACAACACTCAATTTTATAAGTTATATTTTTTTATAAGGTAATTTATTGATGAGTAAGTCAAATTATTAATAAGGGTACACGTCACGTATCGTAAAAGGCTAGTTTTCTAAACGTATGAAAGTGCATTCAAAAAACCGAAAGTGGTACATGAGTCGAGTGATAACGTACGAGTCATTTGAACAAAAATTACATTTTTACCATGAGCATATTATAATATAATATATAATTAATTATATAGATTAAATAATTATTTATAATTAATATAAATTAAAAACGATGTCGGCAGCCTCAATAATTAGAATGGGTGTTGGTTGGTGTTATCATGCGAATGCATGAAGTTAAACCATAGACCCCATGCAATCGCATGGGGGTCAATGGCTGGACAAGTCTATAAAACAAACGGGTTTAGTACATTTGTTACACACACATATATGCTCGATCTATATCTCCTTTATATATATTTATATTATTATTAAGATTAATAATATTATTAATCTTATTAATATTAGTATTATTGTATTATTATTAAATAGTATACATAAAATATTAGAACGAGGTCATGCGCGAGTTATTTCAAAACACGTTTTGGAAGCAGGATATGTGTAGTGACCCGAACTTTTTTATGATTATATATTAATTGAAAACTATATTTGCATGATTAAATGTTTCCAACATGTTAAGCAATCAAACTTGTTAAGACTTGATTATTTGAAATGATTTTCATGTAGACAATTGACCACTTAAGTTGACCGGTGATTCACGAACGTTAAAACTTGTAAAAACTATATGATGACATATATATGATTATATATATAGTTAAAATGATATTATGATAAGTAAGTATCTCATTAGGTATTTTAACAATGAGTTATATACATAAAATTGAGTTTATTGAATTAAGAAACTCGAAACGATATATATAACGATTATCGTTATAACAACGTCTTACTAAATACATATGAATCATATTAAGATATTGATACACTATGTTTAATCATGATAAATGATAAGTAAACATGTCATTAAGTGTATTAATGTAAAGACCCGTCCTAATCCATCTGGACGAAGTCATCAACATTAGGTTCCATTGCGATGATCGACTCCAAGTAATGTCCTTAAAATGAGCAAATGCACAGCGGAAGACTTAATTCGTACCTGAGAATAAACATGCTTAAAAGTGTCAACCAAAAGGTTGGTGAGTTCATAGGTTTTATCGTAACAACAATTATCAATATTTTCAATAGACCACAAGATTTCATAATCATAAACATAATACCCTCGCAAGTGTATGTAAAGCATTCTAAGTGGTTGAGCACTTGGTAACCATACTTAACATTTAATCAACGTCGCATATTCCCTTTATTATGAAATCTCCCTACACTGTACCAAGTGTAGTAACGAAACGAAGTACTGTGCAACCGTTGAATACTAGTCGTCCAGTCCGGTTGGGGTTGTCAGGCCCGATAGATCTATCAACAGGATTCGCGTTTACAATACCCATGTAAATATTAGTTACCAAGCTACAGGGAAGTATGCCAGTGGTACAACTCAACGTAAAATATATTTTTAAGTACTTGTGTCTATTTCGTAAAACATTTATAAAACAGCGCATGTATTCTCAGCCCAAAAATATATATATTGCAAAAGCAATTAAAAGGGAGCAAATGAAACTCACTATACGATATTTTGTAGTAAAAATATGCATACGACGGAACTGAACAATGCAGGTTTGTCCTCGGATTCATGAACGTTTACATTGAGCCAAGTTCGTAGTCGAAATACACATGAAAGTTAACATTCTTGTTTGGTTTCATGGCCTCTTTGTTTGTACGCCTCATAGCTCTATATTATGTGACCTATTGAATATAGTTTTTAAGAAGATTTTATTCTATTTTAGATATATTAGTGCTCAATGAGTAATTGAAGAAGGAATTGGTACTAATAAAACCTACCGATAATTATGGGATTTTATCTCAATTCATTATTGATTATTGATTTTGTAAATAAAGCTGATAATTACGGGATTGATCCACGTTTCTCCATCTGTTTTGTTGACTTATTCCTGAAAGTGTAAGTTTGTTAGTGTTTATTAAAAAATTAGATAATTACCTTTTACTTTGCCAAGTTTAAAATGAAACTAATAAATATGAACGCTCGCTATATTATTGTAAATCGAATTTTAAGTTATGGCAGCTGTAAATGAGTCAAGCTGCTCGTGAGCTACTCGAGCTTATGTTAGGACTCGTTTACTAAACAAGTTCAAGCTCGAACCTCAAATGTCGAGCTCGAGCATAAAAACTTAGGCCCGAATCGAGCCGAGCTCGAGTTCGAGTTTTTTTTTTTTTTTTTGAAATCAAACGAATAAATTTAGTCTTATAACTTCAGGTATCTCGTGTATATATATATATATATATATATATATATATATATATATATATATATATATATATATATATATATATATATATATATATATATATATATATATTAATCAATCATCTAATATCCTCTAGCAATGCAAATAAAGTTAACCATATTATAAAATACTCGTTGGATGATATAAAAATATTTTCGAATGTTATAACATATCACCCTAAAGGTGATTTTGTCCTTGAAATCTTTGAATATCAACATATTGTTTTTAATCAAACATGTATAATTATATTTCACCAACATACTATATTGGCTATTCAAAGAAAATTCATAGTTGATCATAATTTATCTCTGTAAAATAGCTCTCTTTAGTTGTAGCCATCAAAACATTATATACTTAGTTAAAATTTTAATGTATATATCTTGACCTGTATCGAATCTATTTTCTCACTTTTCCTATTGAACATTTGATTCACTACCTAACTTTTGATATGCCTATGTGATTGTTCCACTGAATCCTAATAAAATTTTGCATATGTGTCAACTTTTACAACTTCAATGTAAATCACTTGAGTTTAACAAAAAGTCTAAACTAATAATCCTATATTTTACACAACATAATTATGGACTAACGTTAATTTTTATATTATCATAAGTTCATTTTTAACTTGTTTAATATCCATCGAATGGCAAATGAGTGTTACTGTCGTTTACTAAATAAATTTAAGATCACATATTATATATTTAATATACTTTATTTATATATATAGATATGTTTTAAATAATAATTATTATAATATCACATTTTTATTTTTATTTTACATAATTAATTTTAATAACTAAATCATATAATATTTCAAATTATTATATATATATTTATATATTTAAATATGTACATATTTATTTACGAATTGATGTTCGTGAATCGTCGGCAATGGTCGAAAGTTAAATGTATTTATGAAAACAGTTCAAAAATTTTGAGACGCAACGTAACAGACTTTGTTATCGTGTCGAAATCATATAAAGATTAAGTTTTAAATTTGGTCGGAAATTTCCGGGTCGTCACAGTACCTACCCGTTAAATAAATTTCGTCCCGAAATTTGAGTGAGGTCGTCATGGCTAATAATAAGAGTATTTTCATGACGAATAAGAGTTGAAAATTAGAGTTTTATCACTACTGAATAATATGGATAAAACAATTCGATTACTCGAAGAGTACGAGTGAAGCTATCACTAAATAGTGAAATGAAAATGACAAGTTTCATCATAACTTTTGACTAGTCATGGTTGAATTTAGAAAATAAATTGCATCTTATCTTTTGACATTGTCTTGGTTGAATTTAGAAAATAAGGTGCGTCTTAACATTTGTCGTAATCTGGTTTGAATTTCGGAATTCAAGGGATTTAAAAGAAAATCTTCGAAATCTAAATAAGATATGATTCTTCGGTAAATGAGGAAATTAGGATCTCTTTAATTAAATGCGATGATCTGCCTCGATTTCTTTGTCTGGTATTTTTACTATAAATGAACACCTCCCGTTCATCTACTTTTATCACTCCTATACTCAATTCCAAAATTCAAAAGATTGTGAAAATGCTTAATCCAGTTCTAATCCTTGTTCTTATCCTCACTATCGCAACAATCATTCTCCTTTTTCCAATTACCACCGGAGGAATCTGTTTTCTTCTACTTCGCCCTTGGGGTTATAATGTTTTTAATTCTCTCGTGTCTTTATGTTGCGATAAACATTGACATACACGGTTTGTAATTTATTTGTTGTTATCGAGCTATATATCCCCCTTATATTTTTGGAGTTTCATACTTTTGTGTTCTCTTCCCGAATTTAAGTCAAGCGAATAATGGTCCAAAATTCATAGATATAGAGTTTCGAATGATTATAATGTTCTAAGCAGGAAGGAACGTGATAGCACGATTTGATTTTCAAATTTATCAACATCACTGTAGATAGAATCATCAAGAATACATTTTCTTGATATGTTCAGAAGTTAAGTAGAATGAAAGAGTTATGTAACATGACACATGATGATGGTATGATCTACTGTGAACCATCATCACGTTTCATTAGAAATTCAGCATGACCTACTGTAATATAATCACGTTGGCCGGGCGTCATTATATTATACTAACCCATGCTTCAATTCCCAACACTTCTCCACAATTCATTCATAATTTATACTTAGATTTTACAGAAGTTTCCAATACAATGGAATACAGAAAACACGAAGAGGTAGATAATTTCGGACAAGAATATTTATGAAAATATCCTCAGAAATATCAAAGATATTTATGATGATATTTTGGAATTTATAAGTTTGAAGGTTGATGAAGAAAAATTTTCCGCAAGATTTTAACATGACTTCGGAGCAAGATATTCTTTAAAGATTTCATCGGGTCTAGAGTTACCTGGATTTTTCGAATATAGAGTTTGGTCCTTGTATTTGTTCTTGGTCTCCTTCATAGTTCGCTAAATCTTTTTTTTTCTTTTCAGTACCATATTTTCTATCGAGCGTTCCTAACACTCCTTTCTTTATCATCAAACTTTCGACCGTTTAGACCATCTACCATTTTTCTATTTTCTCCGCATTTAATGCTACGATATCTGAATCATCGGTTATCAATCCGAGGTGGTTTTAGGAGAATTGTGTTTTTAGATGATTAAACGCTCATGGTAATATGGTGGAATATGAAAGGTTCTCCAGTAACAATAAAAGAGCATGCATATAAATCAAGGTGATAATAAGGTTGTTTCGAATGAAAAGTCGAAGTTGATTTGCTGGAGCTGTGACAAAATTGGCTATTTTGAAAAAGAACTGCAAAGTTATTTTGGGTAATAATAACACTAAAGGAATTAGCACATATACGTGTTAAACGTTTACTCAGGTTCCGAGAGTTTTTTTTTCTTCTTTTCAGGTGCATATCTATTTGCATAAATCTTTCCTTCCGTGGATGAAGTGCGGTTGGTTCATTCTCTGGATTGAGGTGTTTTCAAGAATTATGAAAGATTTGAACGCAGATTGTAATCGTCAAGATACAAATGAGGTTTAAGATGGAATCAAGTGGAAAACTTGAAGAATTGTTTAGTTTCATAGGTTATAATCAATATTTTAATTCATTTAAATTGTCCAATATTGATAGTCCACAGTTAGCAGTGTACAAATAATAATTCATATATAGTTTACTATATAATATTTGAATTAATTAATACTTATCGTGACCCGTGTACATGTCTCAGACTCGATCACAACTCAAACTATATATATTATTGTAGAATCAACCTCAACCCTGTATAGCTAACTCCAACATTACTGCATATAGAGTGTCTATGGTTATTCCAAATAATATATATAGATCCGTCGATATGATATGTCAAAACCTTGTATACGTGTCCCGATATTTAAGGTGCGTAAAATAAATAATAGAAATTAAATGATGATAAGTAAAATTGCGATAAATTAAATGTATTGAGTTAGCTAGGAACAGTTAGCGTGGATTCTTAACAAAATTCTCCTCATAGTTAAATTGTTTGTTTCTAACAAATTTTATTTTGTCCAATATTTTCTTCATTATGCCACTTGTTGGATTCTGAGAAGTCAAAATCCAAATATGAAATTTGAATGAAAATGGTCATTTTGTGGTGAACAGATTTGTATATCGGTGAATGTAAAAAGGATAGTAAATGACCGTTGAATTAGATTCGAAGAATGTACAATGTAACTTATTAATGCGAAATCTTAAATATTCCTCGGGTATTACCTACCCGTTAAAATATTTTCATCATTAACAGTTTGTACGAAAGAAATTTTAATTACAATCTTTATGAAAATATACTTGCATATATATTTTCTTCAGATGTAATCATGGATTTAATGAGTTAATATGATATTAATCTCATTTGCTTTTCGGTTTGCGCTAGAATAAGTAATCTCTAAAATTATTAGGAACCACATATTCTTCACAGAATATTAATGAAGTTATGGATCAATACTTCATCGTTAATTATTGTTGGTACACCTTGGTATCTATGGTGCGTATGATGTTGATGTTCGAGGTATAGATTATGGTGTCGAGATGTGTGTTGCGGATGTTGTGGTTAGTGATACTGGTGCTGCTGGTACTGATGTTGGTGGTACTGTTAGTGCCGGTAATGCTGCTGGTGCTTGTAAGTTTCGAACCATATTCTCCAAGGTTAGCACTCGAGCTCGAAGTTTGTTGACTTCTTCTATTATTCCGGGATGATTGTCGGTCGAAACGAGCGGGTGAAAAAGGTTTAGAATTTTAGATAGAATATAATCGTGGTGAGATACTCTGAAAATGAGTGTGGAAATGGTGTTTCGATTAGGGTCGCCGGTAAATGCTTCAGGTTCTTCTCCAAGGGGGGAATGTGGTGGATGGAAAGGATCGCTTTCTTCACATCTCCATCGGTTAAGTCGTCTACGAACCCATCAGATGAATTGGGGATGGCTGATTGATTGATTCATTCTGGTGACACCGCTTTCGAAGATTAGGTGAATATCCATGTCGGAATAGCTATCGAAATCTAAGGGACTCGAACTGGTTGAGGGATTCATCTCGTACGATCAGATGAAGGATTTTCGATAAGAAATAGATTATAGGATGTAGATTAATACCCTGCAATACATAATTTACATATGTATATATAATACTAAAATCCCATAAGTTACGGAGGAATCTACGGAAACTGTCAGACATCGGTAACAATAACAGGTACGCTAAGATATGAATTAGCAGATATGCTAAGATATAAATTTTGTCTATACACTAATCATGCAATTCATGCAATAAGATGTGTCTAGACTAAGGATGATAAGCAAGTGATTCTCTAAGGATGATAAGCAGGTAATTTTCGACACAAAATGATAAGCAAAACTTTTGACATGCAGACACGGTCGAAGTCCAGACTCACTAATGCATCTAAAAAAACTATCGGTTAGACACACAAATGCAAGACCTGGTTCGCTAAGACCACCGCTCTGATACCAACTGTAAAGACCCATCCTAATCCATCTGGACGAAGTCATCAACATTAGGTTCCATTGCGATGATCGACTCCAAGTAATGTCCTTAAAATGAGCAAATGCACAGCGGAAGACTTAATTCGTACCTGAGAATAAACATGCTTAAAAGTGTCAACCAAAAGGTTGGTGAGTTCATAGGTTTTATCGTAACAACAGTTATTAATATTTTCAATAGACCACAAGATTTCATAATCATAAACATAATACACTCGCAAGTGTATGTAAAGCATTCTAAGTGGTTGAGCACTTGGTAACCATACTTAACATTTAATCAACGTCGCATATTCCCTTTATTATGAAATCTCCCTACACTGTACCAAGTGTAGTAACGAAACGAAGTACTGTGCAACCGTTGAATACTGGTCGTCCAGTCCGGTTGGGGTTGTCAGGCCCGATAGATCTATCAACAGGATTCGCGTTTACAATACCCATGTAAATATTAGTTACCAAGCTACAGGGAAGTATGCCAGTGGTACAACTCAACGTAGAATATATTTTTAAGTACTTGTGTCTATTTCGTAAAACATTTATAAAACAGCGCATGTATTCTCAGCTCAAAAATATATACATATTGCAAAAGCAATTAAAAAGGGAGCAAATAAAACTCACTATACGATATTTTGTAGTAAAAATATGCATACGACGAAACTAAACAATGCAGGTTTGTCCTCGGATTCATGAACCTTTACATTGAGCCAAGTTCGTAGTCGAAACTACACATGAAAGTTAACATTCTTGTTTGGTTTCATGGCCTCTTTCTTTGTACGCCTCATAGCTCTATATTATGTGACCTATTGAATATAGTTTTTAAGAAGATTTTATTCTATTTTAGATATATTAGTGCTCAATGAGTAATTGAAGAAGGAATTGGTACTAATAAAAAGAAACCTACCGATAATTATGGGATTTTATCTCAATTCATTATTGATTATTGATTTTGTAAATAAAGCCGATAATTGCGGGATTGATCCACGTTTCTCCATCTGTTTTGTTGACTTATTCCCGGAAGTGTAAGTTTGTTAGTGTTTATTAAAAAATTAGATAATTACCTTTTACTTTGCCAAGTTCAAAATGAAACTAATAAATATGAACGCTCGATATATTATTGTAAATCGAATTTTAAGTTATGGCAGCTGTAAATGAGTCAGGCTGCTCGTGAGCTACTCGATCTTATGTTAGGACTCGTTTACTAAACGAGTTCAAGCTCGAACTTCAAATGTCGAGCTCGAGCATAAAAACTTATGCCCGAATCGAGCCGAGCTCGAGTTTGAGTTTTTTTTTTTTTTTTTTTTTTTTGAAATCAAACGAATAAATTTAGTCTTATAACTTCAGGTATCTCGTGTGTATATATATATATATATATATATATATATATATATATATATATATATATATATATATATATATATATATATATTAATCAATCATCTAATATCCTCTAATAATGCAAATAAAGTTAACCATATTATAAAATACTCGTTGGATGATATAAAAATATTTTCGAATGTTATAACATATCACCCTAAAGGTGATTTTGTCCTTGAAATCTTTGAATATCAACATATTGTTTTTAATCAAACATGTATAAGTATATTTAACCAACATACTATATTGGCTATTCAAAGAAAATTCATAGTTGATCATAATTTATCTCTGTAAAACAGTTCTCTTTAGTTGTAGCCATCAAAACATTATATACTTAGTTAAAATTTTAATGTATATATCTTGACCTGTATCGAATCTATTTTCTCACTTTTCCTATTAAACATTTGATTCACTACCTAACTTTTGATATGCCTACGTGATTGTTCCACTGAATCCTAATAAAATTTTGCATATGTGTCAACTTTTACAACTTCAATGTAAATAACTTGAGTTTAACAAAAAGTCTAAACTAATAATCCTATATTTTACACAACATAATTATGGACTAACGTTAATTTTTTTATTATCATAAGTTCGTTTTTAACTTGTTTAATATCCATCGAATGGCAAATGAGTGTTACTGTCGTTTACTAAATAAATTCAAGATCACATATTATATATTTAATATACTTTATTTATATATATAGATATGTTTTAAATAATAATTATTATAATATCACATTTTTATTTTTATTTTACATAATTAATTTTAATAACTAAATCATATAATATTTCAAATTATTATATATATATTTATATATTAAAATATGTACATATTTATTTACGAATTGATGTTCGTGAATCGTTGGCAATGGTCGAAAGTTAAATGTATTTATGAAAACAGTTCAAAAATTTTGAGACGCAACGTAATAGACTTTGTTATCGTGTCGAAATCATATAAAGATTAAGTTTTAAATTTGGTCGGAAATTTCCGGGTCGTCACAATTAACAATGAACTACATATGTAAAAACAAAACTACTAACTTAATGATTTCGAAACGAGACGTATATGTAACGATTATCGTTGTAACAACATTTAATTGTATATATATCATACTAATATATATTAATATATCATAATATCATGATAATGTAATAATTTAACATCTCTTTAGATATAATAAACAATGCGTTAACAACATTTAACAAGATCGTAAACCTAAAAGTTTTAAAACAACATTTACATGTAACGACTAACGATGATTTAACGACTCAGTTAAAATGTATATACATGTAGTGTTTTAATATGTATTCATACACTTTTGAAAGACTTCAAGACACTTATCAAAATACTTCTACTTAACAAAAATGCTTACAATTACATCCTCGTTCAGTTTCATCAACAATTCTACTCGTATGCACCCGTATTCATACTCGTACAATACACAGCTTTTATATGTATGTACTATTGGTATATACACTCCAATGATCAGCTCTTAGCAGCCCATGTGAGTCACCTAATATATGTGGGAACCATCATTTGGCAACTAGCATGAAATATCTCATAAAATTACAAAAATATTAGTAATAATTCATGACTTATTTACATGTAAACAAAATTACACATCCTTTATATCTAATCCATATACCAACGACCAAAAACACCTACAAACACTTTCATTCTTCAATTTTCTTCATCTAATTGATCTATCTCAAGTTCTATCTTCAAGTTTTAAGTGTTCTTTATAAATTCTATAAGTTCTAGTTTCATAAAATCAAGAATACTTCCAAGTTTGCTAGCTTACTTCCAATCTTGTAAAGTGATCATCCAACCTCAAGAAATCTTTCTTATTTACAGTAAGATATCATTCTAATACAAGGTAATACTCATATTCAAAATTTTATTCAATTTCTATAACTAAAACAATCTTATTTCGAGTGGAAATCTTACTTGAACTTGTTTTCGTGTCAAGATTCTGCTTCAAGAACTTTCAAGCCATCCAAAGATCCTTTGAAGCTCAAGTTATTTTTTCATAATTTCCAGTAGGTTTACCTACTAAACTTGAGGTAGTAATGAAGTTCATAACATCATTCGATTCATATATATAAAACTACCTTATTCGAAGGTTTAAACTTGTAATCACTAGAACATAGTTTAGTTAATTCTAAACTTGTTCGCAAACAAAAGTTAATCCTTCTAACTTGACTTTCAAAATCAACTAAACACATGTTCTATATCTATATGATATGCTAACTTAATGATTTAAAACCTGAAAACATAAAAAAACATCGTAAAACCGGATATACGCCGTCGTAGCAACACCGCGGGCTGTTTTGGGTTTGATAATTAAAAACTATGATAAACTTTGATCTAAAAGTTGTTCTTCTGGGAAAATGATTTTTCTTATGAACATGAAACTATATCCAAAAATTATGGTTAAACTCAAAGTGGAAGTATGTTTTTCAAAATGGTCATCAAGACGTCGTTCTTTCGACTGAAATGACTACCTCTTACAAAAACAAATTTTAACTTATATTTCTGACTATAAACCTATACTTTTTCTATTTAGATTCATAACATAGAGTTCAATATGAAACCATAGCAATTTGATTCACTCAAAACGGATTTAAAACGAAGAAGTTATGGGTAAAACAAGATTGGATATTTTTTGATTGTTTTAGCTATGGGAAATATTGTAAAAATTCTATACAAATCATATCCTAGCTAACTTATATTGTATTATACATGTATTCTAATATATTATGTAATCTTGGGATACCATAGACACGTATACAAATGTTTTGACATATCATATCGATTCATGTATATATATTATTTGGAACAGCCATAGACACTCTATATGCAGTAATATTTGAGTTAGCTATACAGGGTTGAGGTTAATTCCAAAAATATATATACTTTGAGTTGTGATATAGCCTGAGACGTGTATACACTGGGTCGTGGATTGATTCAAGATAATATATATCGATTTATTTCTGTACATCTAATTGTGGACAACTAGTTGTAGGTTACTAACGAGGACAGCTGAATTAATAAACTTAAAATATAAACGTATTAAAACTGTTGTAAATATATTTTGAACATACTTTGATATATATGTACATATTTGTTATAGGTTTGTGAATCGACCAGTGGCCAAGTCTTACTTCTCGACGAAGTAAAAATCTGTGAAAGTGAGTTATAAATGTAGTTTCTGCTGTTGCATGCAGTTTTATAAATGTTTTACGAAATAGACACAAGTAAATGAAACTACATTATATGAGTGAATGATCGAAGCCGAATATGCCAATTTTTGCTTGGTAAACTAAGAATTAGTAAACCGATCTACTAATTGACGCGAATCCTAAAGATAGATCTATTGGGCCTAACGAACCCCATCCATGGTTGCGGATGCTTTAGTACTTCGATGTTGTTTTATCATGTCCGATGGATTTCCCGGAATGATAGGGGATATTCTTATATGCATTTTGTTAATGTCGGTTACCAGGTGTTCACCATATGAATGATTTTTATCTCTATGTATGGGATGTATATTGAAATATGAAATCTTGTGGTCTATTATTACAATTTGATAAATATATAGGTTAAAACTATAACTCACCAACATTTTTGTTGACGTTTAAAGCATGTTTATTCTCAGGTGATTATTAAGAGCTTCTGCTGTTGCATGCTAATATGTGGACAAGATTTGGTGTCAGCATGCTTGTATAATATTGTTTAAAACTGCATTCGAGATTTATTTTGTTGTAACATATTAATATTGTAAACCAATATGTATTGGTAGTGTGTAAGTGTGATATTTTTAGATTATCATTTCTGGATAATCTAGGTGGTGTCTTTTTAACCTTGTCGATAAAATAAAGGTTATGATTTGTTTTAAAAACGAATGCAGTCTTTGAAAAACGTCTCATATAGAGGTCAAAACCTCGCAACGAAATCAATTAATATGGAACGTTTATAATCGATATGAACGGGACATTTCAGTTGGTATCCGAGCGTTGGTCTTAGAGAACCAGAAATTTGCATTAGTGTGTCTTATCGAGTTTGTTAGGATACATTAGTGAGTCTGGACTTCGACCGTGTTTTCTTTAAAAACGATTGCTTAACACTTTTGTTCGAAACTATATATTATTAACATGTAAATATTATGTGATATATTAACCTCTTAATGTGTTTGATATTGTGTGATAGATGTCTACCACTAGTACAAATCCCATCGATTCACCTAATAATAATGAAGAGTCGAATATATTTTGGGAAGATTCACAAATTCCCGAAGAAGAACCAGAAGAGGAGGAACCGGAAGAGGATGAACCGGAAGAGGAGGAATCGAAAGAAGAGGAACCGGAAGAGGAGGAACCGGAAGAAGAAGAGGTTCCGGAGGAAGAAATATTGATTCCTACAGTAATTCTATTAAATAAAAGAAAATCCTCAACCAACGGACCAAAGTTAATAATGGTCAATGGTGTTTCCGCCGAGGAAGAAAAATATTAGGAAGATTACCAATTTTCCGATGAATCGGATCCCGATGAGGATTCCGATGATGTTATAGAAATTACCTCGACCCTATTTAATAAAGCGAAAGAAAATAATAAGGGAAAAGGTATAAAATTAGATAAACCCGATTCCAACCCCGATGAACTTTATATGTATCAGCAACATCCGTATTTCCTAAAATGTAACAATGACCCGGGAACCTCTAAACCACCAAGTTTTTCTAAACCATTGTGGAAAACGACGGCTCGTATTAGAGGAACACCATATATTCCTAGAAAATTAGGAAAACGAACCAAGTCCAAAGAAGAAGAAACCAGTGATTCAGGTTAGAGGGTTGTAATCATATTATGTATTATATGTATTGTAGTGTGCTTGTACTTTTATGTTCTATGTAAAAATTGCTAGTATTGTTTGTTAATTATCTTTTACGTATCTAATCCTTTTCTATTTTACAGTATAAAAATAAAATGGACGTTAAGGGTAGACAACCGAATATTTTAGAAGATCTACCAGAGGATATGATTGAGGAAATCTTGTCTAGAGTCGGTCAGAATTCATCAGTACAATTAATTATGGCAAAATTAACTTGTCAAACATTTGAAAGACTTTCCAGAAATGCCTTAGTTTATAAAAGGCTTTCCTTTGATAGGTGGGGTATATCACATTGGGGAGACCGTAAGTTACGCCGTGTTTTCTTTAAAGCGTTAAATGCGGGGAACCCAAATGCAATTTTACGCTACGGGTTAAGAACCTATTTTGACTCAACATATCCCAACATAGGATTTCGTGAATTAGAAAGAGCTTCTAACATGCAACATAAAGAAGCATGTTATGCTTACGGGTTAGTGATATTCGCTTCTTACCAAAGTGAGAAAAAGAACATCGGATTGCAACTTTTAAATAAAACCTTCCCACAAGTGACGGATTCAGTAGTTGGGGTGAGAAACAAGGTTTTTAGATTATTACGGGGCTGTTGGACATTATGAAACCCTCGTCCTTTTGACGACATTACAACATGCTACCTAGCCAATGATCATAACGGTTATTTTCCACAAGACCAAGGATGGGAAGTCGTCTGAGTAAAACCAGAATGCATGACTTGTTTCTGGACTTATGAATTACGTGTCTTTATTTCCTTTGTTGACCAACTTGCGTATTAACTAGATTTATCTTCAAAACTGTCCTTTATCAAAGTGTATTATATTTCATGTTATATGTAATATAGCGAAGTTGTAAGTTTGAAGAATATTTGTATGTGATATATTATTATAATCAGTTTTTCATAGGGAATTGTAGTAGTTGAATTGTATATTAGCTACTAAGTATGAACTTAACGGGTAGGTAGTACCCGAATTAAAAACTATAAAACGCTAATATGAAGAAAAAGCTTTTATAAATAAGTTCATACTATGCTACGAAATACTATTGACTACTCTTAAAATTCTATATGATTAACTTAATTCTTTTGGGCTATTTTTGAAGGAAATGGCACCGGCTACTCGTCAGAATTTGAACATGAGCGAGGAAGACTTCCGTGTTTTCCTTGCAGCAAACATAGCCGCAGTACAGGCTGCGATGCAAAATAACAATAACTCTGGATCTAGCAGTGGAACTAATTTCACAAGAAATCATGTAGGATGCTCCTACAAAGAATTCACTACCTGCAAACCTTTGGAATTTGATGGAACCGAGGGTCCAATTGGATTGAAACGGTGGACCGAGAAGGTTGAATCGTTGTTTGCCATAAGTAAATGTACTGAAGAAGATAAAGTAAAGTACGCTACGCATACCTTCACAAGTACGGCGCTAACATGGTGGAATACCTATCTCGAGCAGGTAGGACAAGATGTTGCTTACGCACTACCGTGGTCAGCATTCAAGCAATTGATGAACGAGCAGTATCGTCCCAGAAAAGAGGTCAACAAGCTCAAGGTAGAGCTTAGAGGATTACGAACGCAAGGTTTCGATATCACCACGTACGAACGACGATTCACCGAATTGTGCCTATTGTGCCCAGAACGTTCGAAGACGAAGAAGAGAAGATCGACGCATTTGTAAAAGGGTTACCGGAAAGGATTTAAGAAGATGTGAGTTCACACGAGCCCGCCTCCATACAAAAGGCAAGTTGAATGGCTCACAAATTAGTGAACCAGATCGAAGGAAGGATTAAAGAGCAGACGACTGAAGAGGCTAACATGAAACCAGTCAAGAGAAAGTGGGAAGAAACCAATGACAAGAGTTACCAATACAACAACAACAATCACAACCACAATCGCAATAACTATCCCAACAACCGCAACATCAATCGCAACAACAACTTCAACAAACGTCCTAACAACAACTACAATAACCGTCCCAACAACAATAACAACAATAACAATAGCAACAATAACAATCCCAACAACAATCTCAATAACAACAATGGTAACAAAAACCAAAAACAGTCATGCCAAAGGTGTGAAGAGAATCACCAGGGGTTCTACATGAAATTTTGCACTAGGTGTAGAAGAAATGGTCATAGTGCGGCAAAGTGTGAGGCCTACGGACCAAAGTTTAACAGAATTAAAAGAACAAATAATGTCAGAACAGATAATGCCGCCATAGTTTGCTTTGCATGTGGAAAACCGGGCCACATTAGTAGAAATTACCTGAATCAAGGGAATACTAGTGGGCAGGGCCGCAGAAGAGTTTTCAATATTAATACGGTAGAAGCGCAGGAAGACCCGGAGCTTGTTACGTGTACGTTTCTTATTGACAATAAATCTGCTTATGTTTTATTTGATTCGGGTGCGGATAGAAGCTATATGAGTAGAGATTTTTGTGCTAAACTAAGTTGTCCACTGATGCCTTTGGATAACAAATTTTTACTCGAATTAGCAAACGGTAAATTAATTACAGCAGATAATATATGTCGGAATCGAGAAATTAATTTGGTTAGCGAAACATTTAAGATTGATTTGATACCAGTAGATTTAGGGAGTTTTGATGTAATAATCGGTATGGATTGGTTGAAAAAGGAGAGAGCAGAAACTGTATGTTACAAAAATGCAATTCGCATTATACGAGAAAAAGGAAATCCCTTAATGGTATACAGAGAAAAGAGCAATGCGAAGCTAAATCTTATTAGTAATTTAAAGGCGCGGAAACTAATAAGAAAAGGTTGATATGCTGTTCTAACACATGTCGAGAAAGTACAAACCGAAGAAAAGAACATCAATGATGTTCCCGTCGCAAAAGAATTTCCCGATGTATTTCCGAAAGAATTACCGAGACTGCCTCCACACCGATCTGTTGAATTTCAAATAGATCTCGTACCAGGAGCTGCACCAATAGCTCGTTCTCCATACAGACTTGCACCCAGCGAAATGAAGGAACTCCAAAGCCAATTACAAGAACTTTTAAAGCGTGGCTTTATACGACCAAGTACATCACCATGGGGAGCTCTTGTTTTGTTTGTCAAAAAAAAGGATGGTACATTCAGTTTGTGTATCGACTACCGAGAGTTGAACAAACTTACCATCAAGAATCGTTACCCACTACCGAGAATCGATGACTTATTTGATCAACTACAAGGCTCGTCGGTTTATTCGAAGATCGATTTACATTCCGGGTATCATCAAATGCGGGTGAAGGAGGATGATATTCCGAAGACTGCTTTCAGGACGCGTTACGGTCATTATGAGTTTATGGTTATGCCTTTTGGGTTAACTAACGCACCAGCTGTGTTCATGGACCTCATGAACCGAGTGTGTGGACCATACCTTGACAAGTTTGTCATTGTTTTCATCGATGACATACTTATTTACTCAAAGAATGATCAAGAGCACCAAGAACATTTGAAAAAAGTGCTAGAGTTGTTGAGGAAAGAAAAACTGTACGCAAAGTTTTCAAAGTGTGCATTTTGGTTGGAAGAAGTTCAATTCCTTGATCACATAGTGAACAAAGAAGGTATTCAAGTGGATCCGGCAAAGATTGAAACCGTTGAAAAGTGGGAAACCCCGAAAACTCCGAAGCATATACGCCAATTTTTAGGACTGGCTGGTTATTACAGGAGATTCGTCTAAGATTTTTCCAAAGTAGCAAAACCCTTGACTGCATTAATGCATAAAGGGAAGAAATTTGAATGGAAGGATGAACAAGAGAAAGCATTTCAATTATTGAAGAAAAAGTTAACTACGGCACCTATATTGTCATTACCTGAAGGGAATGATGATTTTGTGATATATTGTGACGCCTCAAAGCAAGGTCTCGATTGTGTATTAATGCAACGAATGAAGGTAATTGCTTATGCATCTAGACAATTGAAGATTCACGAGCAGAATTATACGACGCATGATTTGGAATTAGGCGCAGTTGTTTTTGCATTAAAGACTTGGAGGCACTACTTATATGGGGTCAAAAGTATTATATATACCGACCACAAAAGTCTTCAACACATATTTAGTCAGAAACAACTGAATATGAGGCAGCGTATTTGGATTGAATTGTTGAATGATTATGACTTTGAGATTCGTTACCACCCGGGGAAGGCAAATGTGGTAGCTGACGCATTGAGCAGAAAGGACAGAGAACCCATTCGAGTAAAAGCTAAGAATATAATTATTCGTACTAACCTTACTACTCAAATAAAGGAGGCGCAGCAGGGAGTTGTAAAAGAAGGAAAGTTGAAGAATGAAATACCCAAAGGATCGGAGAAACATCTTAATATTCGGGAAGACGGAACCCGGTATAGGGCTGAAAGAATTTGGGTACCAAAGTTTGGAGATGTGAGAGAAAAGGTACTTAAGGAAGCACATAAAACTAGATATTCAATACATCCCGGAGCGGGGAAGATGTACAAAAATCTCAAGAAACACTTTTGGTGGCCGGGTATGAAAGTCGATATTGCTAAATACGTTGGAGAATGTTTGACATGTTCTAAGGTCAAAGCTGAACATCAGAAACCATCAGGTCTACTTCAACAACCTAAAATTCCGGAATGGAAATGGGAAAACATTACCATGGATTTCATTACTAAATTGCCAAGGACTGCAAGTGGTTATGATACAATTTGGGTAATAGTCGATTGTCTTACCAAGTCAGCACACTTTCTGCCAATGAGAGAAGATGATAAAATGGAGAAGTTGGCACGATTATACTTGAAGGAAGTTGTCTTCAGACATGGAATACCAGTCTCTATTATCTCAGATAGGGATGGCAGATTGGTTTCAAGATTTTGGCAGACATTGCAACAAGCATTGGGGACTCGTCTAGACATGAGTACTGCTTATCATCCACAAACTGATGGGAAAAGTGAAAGGACGATACAGACCCTTAAAGACATGCTACGAGCATGTGTTATCAATTTCGGAAACAGTTGGGATCGACACCTACCGTTAGCAGAATTTTCCTACAACAACAGTTACCATTCGAGTATTGAGATGGCGCCGTTTGAAGCACTTTATGGTAGAAAGTGCAGGTCTCCGATTTGTTGGAGTGAAGTGGGGGATAGACAGATTACGGGTCCGGAGATAATTCAAGAAACTACCGAGAAGATCATCCAAATTCAACAACGATTGAAAACTGCCCAAAGTCGACAAAAGAGCTATGCGAACATTAAAAGAAAAGATATAGAATTTAAGATTGGAGAGATGGTCATGCTTAAGGTTTCACCTTGGAAAGGCGTTGTTCAATTTGGTAAATGGGGGAAACTGAATCAAAGGTACATTGGACCATTCAAGATTATAGTTCGTGTCGGACCAGTAGCTTACCGACTTGACTTACCGCAACAACTCGCCGGGGTACATAATACTTTTCATGTCTCGAATTTGAAGAAATGTTTTGCTAAAGAAGATCTCACCATTCCATTAGACGAGATTACAATTAATGAAAAACTACAATTCATTGAAGAACCCATCGAAATAATGGATCGTGAGGTTAAAAGACTTAAGCAAAACACGATACCAATTATTAAGGTTCGATGGAATGCTCGCAGAGGACCCGAATTCACCTGGGATTGTGAAGATTAGATGAAGCTGAAATACCCTCACCTATTTCCAGAAGATGCGTCAACACCTTCAACAGCTTAAAATTTCGGGACGAAATTTCTTTAACGGGTAGGTACTGTAGTGACCCGAATTTTTCATGATTATATATTATTTGAAAACTATATTTGCAAGATTAAATGTTTCCAACATGTAAACAATTAAACTTGTTAAGACTTGATTATTTGAAATGAGTTTCATGTAGACAATTGACCACCCAAGTTGACCGGTGATTCACGAACGTTAAAACTTGTGAAAACTATATGATGACATATATATGATTATATATATAGTTAAAATGATATTATGATAAGTAAGTATCTCATTAGGTATTTTAACAATGAGTTATATACATAAAATTGAGTTTATTGAATTAAGAAACTCGAAACGATATATATAACGATTATCGTTATAACAACGTCTTACTAAATACATATGAATCATATTAAGATATTGATACACTATGTTTAATCATGATAAATGATAAGTAAACATGTCATTAAGTATATTAACAATGAACTACATATGTAAAAACAAGACTACTAACTTAATGATTTCGAAACGAGACATATATGTAACGATTATCGTTGTAACAACATTTAACTGTATATATATCATACTAAGATATATTAATATATCATAATATCATGATAATGTAATAATTTAACATCTCTTTAGATATAATAAACAATGGGTTAACAATATTTAACAAGATCGTTAACCTAAAGGTTTCAAAACAACATTTACATGTAACGACTAACGATGATTTAACGACTTAGTTAAAATGTATATACATGTAGTGTTTTAATATGTATTCATACACTTTTGAAAGACTTCAAGACACTTATCAAAATACTTCTACTTAACAAAAATGCTTACAATTACATCCTCGTTCAGTTTCATCAACAATTCTACTCATATGCACCCGTATTCGTACTCGTACAATACACAACTTTTAGATGTATGTACTATTGGTATATACACTCCAATGATCAGCTCTTAGCAGCTCATGTGAGTCACCTAACACATGTAGGAACCATTATTTGGCAACTAGCATGAAATATCTCATAAAATTACAAAAACATTAGTAATCATTCATGACTTATTTACATGTAAACAAAATTACACATCCTTTATATCTAATCCATATACCAACGACCAAAAACACCTACAAACACTTTCATTCTTCAATTTTCTTCATCTAATTGATCTATCTCAAGTTCTATCTTCAAGTTCTAAGTGTTCTTTATAAATTCTATAAGTTCTAGTTTCATAAAATCAAGAATACTTCCAAGTTTGCTAGCTTACTTCCAATCTTGTAAAGTGATCATCCAACCTCAAGAAATCTTTCTTATTTACAGTAAGATATATTTCTAATACAAGGTAATACTCATATTCAAACTTTTATTCAATTTCTATAACTAAAACAATCTTATTTCGAGTGGAAATCTTACTTGAACTTGTTTTCGTGTCATGATTCTGCTTCAAGAACTTTCAAGCCATCCAAAGATCCTTTGAAGCTCAAGTTATTTTTTCATCATTTCCAGTAGGTTTACCTACTAAACTTGAGGTAGTAATGATGTTCATAACATCATTCGATTCATATATATAAAACTACCTTATTCGAAGGTTTAAACTTGTAATCACTAGAACATAGTTTAGTTAATTTTAAACTTGTTCGCACACAAAAGTTAATCCTTCTAACTTGAATTTTAAAATCAACTAAACACATGTTCTATATCTATATGATATGCTAACTTAATGATTTAAAACCTGAAAACATAAAAAAAACACCGTAAAACCGGATATACGCCGTCGTAGTAACACCGCGGGCTATTTTGGGTTTGATAATTAAAAACTATGATAAACTTTGATTTAAAAGTTGTTCTTCTGGGAAAATAATTTTTCTTATGAACATGAAACTATATCCAAAAATCATGGTTAAACTCAAAGTGGAAGTATGTTTTTCAAAATGGTCATCAAGACGTCGTTCTTTCGACTGAAATGACTACCTCTTAAAAAAATGACTTTTAACTTATATTTCTGACTATAAACCTATACTTTTTCTGTTTATATTCATAAAATAGAGTTCAAAATGAAATCATAGCAATTTGATTCACTCAAAACGGATTTAAAACGAAGAAGTTATGGGTAAAACAAGATTGGATATTTTTTGATTGTTTTAGCAACGGGAAATATTGTAACAATTCTATACAAATCATATCCTAGCTAACTTATATTGTATTATAAATGTATTCTAATATATTATGTAATCTTGGGATACCATAGACACGTATGTAAATGTTTTGACATATCATATCGACCCATGTATATATATTATTTGGAATAACCATAGACACTCTATATGCAGTAATGTTTGAGTTAGCTATACAGGGTTGAGGTTGATTCCAAAAATATATATACTTTGAGTTGTTATCTAGCCTGAGACGCGTATACACTGGGTCGTGGATTGATTCAAGATAATATATATCGATTTATTTCTGTACATCTAATTGTGGACAACTAGTTGTAGGTTACTAACGAGGATAGTTGACTTAATAAACTTAAAATATAAACGTATTAAAAATGTTGTAAATATATTTTGAACATACTTTGATATATATGTACATATTTGTTATAGGTTCGTGAATCGACCAGTGGCCAAGTCTTACTTCCCGACGAAGTAAAAATCTGTGAAAGTGAGTTATAGTCCCACTTTTAAAATCTAATATTTTGGGATGAGAATACATGCAGTTTTATAAATGTTTTACGAAATAGACACAAGTAAATGAAACTACATTATATGGGTGAATGATCGAAGCCGAATATGCCCATTTTTGCTTCGTAACCTAAGAATTAGTAAACTGATCTACTAATTGACGCGAATCCTAAAGATAGATCTATTGGGCCTAACGAACCCCATCCATGGTTGCGGATGCTTTAGTACTTCGATGTTGTTTTATCATGTCCGATGGATTTCCCGGAATGATAGGGGATATTCTTATATGCATCTTGTTAATGTCGGTTACCAGGTGTTCACCATATGAATGATTTTTATCTCTATGTATGGGATGTATATTGAAATATGAAATCTTGTGGTCTATTATTACAATTTGATAAATATAAAGGTTAAAACTATAACTCACCAACATTTTTGTTGACGTTTAAAGCATGTTTATTCTCAGGTGATTATTAAGAGCTTCCGCTGTTGCATGCTAATATGTGGACAAGATTTGGTGTCAGCATGCTTGTATAATATTGTTTAAACTGCATTCGAGATTTATTTTGTTGTAACATATTAATATTGTAAACCAATATGTATTGGTAGTGTGTAAGTGTGATATTTTTAGATTATCATTTCTGGATAATCTAGGTGGTGTCTTTTTAACCTTGTCGATAAAATAAAGGTTATGTTTTGTTTTAAAAACGAATGCAGTCTTTGAAAAACGTCTCATATAGAGGTCAAAACCTCGCAACGAAATCAATTAATATGGAACGTTTATAATCGATATGAACGGGACATTTCAATAGGGCTAAGGAAATTATGGGTTATAGCTTTGGAGGTGATGGGTATGGTTCATGGGTATGCTCGTGAGGTCAATTTAGTGTTTATCATCTCCGTTGCGTCTACGTACCTTTCTTGCAATATTGAATCTCAATATTGATACGTGAGCACTCATAACTTAATTTTTATATATTAATAGTGTATCCCTGACTAGTGCTCGAGTATATAGGATTATGCATGCTTGTACTTTTGATATTGCCATTAGATAGGTTATGTTGAATCTTGAATTAGTTACATATGCGGTTGAGATAAGGTATAAGATATGCATGTCGTTGGAAAGCTAGCGAAAAATTAAGAACTTTTCATTTAGATACCGAATGGTTTCGAGGAACGGATTAGAAGTTATAATCAATTGAATTTTTGTATTATTATTAAAAATGATTATTTTTATCGTCGTTATAATCGTTGTTATAGTTTTTATCTAATTATTATAATAATAATAATTATTATTATTATTATTATTATTATTATTATTATTATTATTATTATTATTATTATTATTATTATTATCAATAAAAAGTATTATCATTAAAAATTGATATTTTTTATTATTATTATTATTATTATTATTATTATTATTATTATTATTATTATTATTATTATTATTATTATTATTATTATTATTATTATTATCATTATTATCGTTAAAGTTATAATTAGTATTATCATTAATATTTTCATAATATTTATTATCATTAGTATTATTATAATTAAAAACTAATATTAGTAACACCTCATTATTATGATTACTATTATTATCATTAACATGAACGCGATATAAAAGATGATTAAAAGCTATTAAACAAATCGATTAGGAAATAATGAGTATGAGTATCATGATGAAATTAAAATATTGTAAGATATGGATTTAGATAAAATTATCGTTCTTATTATTTTTATCATTACTATTATTAAAAGTATCGTTAGTATTAAAACGATCATTTTAACAAAAATTATCATTTTAAATGAAATTTTATTGTTATTACAAAATATCATTATTATTATCTTTTTAAATAAAATTATTATTTTAAAGTTAATATTAAAAAGTATCATAAATATTAAAGTTATCATAATTAAAATTATTATTTTATCATAATATCATTTTTAGTAAGTATAAGTATTGATATTTTTATTTATAGAATAATAATAATTATTATTACAAAATAATACAACTTGTACTTATTATTATTATCAATGTTATTTTATCAAATAAATTTATAATACAAATAATATAAATACCTTAATAAAACCTATCATAATATTTTTATGATATGAAATGAACTTTATAAATTTTATTACTTAAGATATATAAAAGTATATTTTTATATAAAATTTTATTTATCAATAAATGAATTATATTATTTACTCTAATAAATATTTTAAAAATATTTAAAAAATATAAAACGAGGATATTTAAACTATATAATAATCATGTATAAATTTTGGAAATCATTTTGAGTCAAATTGACTTTTGTTGACTTTTGCATATTAGTCTCGAGCATTAGGATTGTGATACACTACAGTTTAACCTAAATTGTTAGACATATATTGACCAACATATAAATATATATACTTAATTTAGGTTCATGAATCCGACGCTAACCTTGCACTTGCTCAATGATGTTATATGTATTTTTACTACAAAATATAGTATGGTGAGTTTCATTTGCCTTTTTACCCTTTACATTTTTGGGCTGAGAATACATGCGCAATTTTTATAAATGTTTGACGAAAGAGACACAAGTGCTTAAAAACATTCTACGAATGAGTTATGACGTACACCGAATATCACCCCTTTTAGTCTGGTAATCTGAGAATTTGGAAACCAATCTCCAAATTGACGCGAATCCTAAAGGTAGATCTACGGGAACTAACAAACCCCATCCGGGTTACGGATGCTTTAGTACTTCGAAATAGGTATTACAGCCGCCAGCTTTAAAAGATATGATCTGTTTATGAGGTGTACACAACCATCATATTTAAAAGAGTGGCCTGTTTGTATGCTTTGAGCATGACCGTGCGAAATGCCGGTATGCGGGGGATATTCTATATGCATTTTGTAAAGGTCGATTACCAGGTGTTTGTAGTTCGTATGAATGACTTTTATCTCTATGCCGTGCGAAATGCCTGATACGAGATGATGTTTATGAGAAATGGAATTTAAATCTTGTGGTCTATAAAAAATATGGAATTGACGGATTATGATAAACTAATGAACTCACCAACCTTTTGGTTGATACTTTAAAGCATGTTTATTCTCAGGTGTTAAAGAAATCTTCCGCTGTGCATTTGCTCATTTTAAAGATATTACTTGGAGTCATTCATGGCATATTTTAAAAGACGTTGCATTCAAGTCGTTGAGTTCAATAGAGATTATTATTAAGTAAATGACAGATTAGGTCATTTATAGTTGAATATTATGATATGGTACGCATGCCTGTAAATTTTCGATATAAAGAAAGTTCATCTTTTAAAAACGAATGCAATGTTTGAAAAATGTATTATATAGAGGTCAAATACCTCGCGATGTAATCAACTATTGAGAATCGTTTATAATGTATATGAATGGATCCTTTCAGTTGGTATCAGAGCGGTGGTCTTAGCGAACCAGGTCTGCATTAGTGTGTCTAACTGATAAGTCATTAGGATGCATTAGTGAGTCTGGACTTCGACCGTGTCTGCTTGTTAAAAGTTTTGCTTATCATTTTGTGTCGGAAATCATCTACTTATCATCCTTAGGAAATTACCTGCTTATCATTCTTAGTCTAGACACGTCTTGCTGCATTGATTGCATGAATACTGTATAGACAAAATTCATATCTTAGCGTATCTGCTAAATCATATCTTATCGAATCTATTAATGTAAACTTTGCCTGACATATCCCGTAAATTCCTCCATAAACTATGAAATATTTTGCTCTATATATAAATATTCTATGTAGTTAGAATATCATCCAATATTCGAAAATCATTTCATATCGAAAATCCTTTATTCAATCATACGAAATGGAATTCTTCATTAGTTCAAGTCCCTTGGATTCCGAAATGGAATCCCACTCAAGCTCCGAAAGCAGTGTGACCGGAATGGATCAACCAATCAGCCATCATCTATTTTGGATGAATTGGGGATGGGTTCGTAGCCTCCTCAATCATTGGAGACAAGAAGAAGGCGATCCTTTCCATCCACCACATTGCCCTCTTGGCGAAGAACCTGAAGCACTTACCGGCGAACCTGTTCGAAACACCATTTTCTCTCTCATTTCCAGAGAATCTCGTCACGATTATATACTACATCAAATTCTAGATTTTATTTATCCGCTCGTCCGAACCGACAATCACCCCGGTGTAATAGAAGAAGTCAACGAGCTTCGCGCTCGGGTAGTGGCATTGGAGAATATGGTGCAAAGGTTACAAACACCAGCAGCAGCACCAGCAGCATAACCAGTACTCCCATCATCAACGCCAACAGTACCATTACCACCCCCAACCACAACCGCATCGTAAAACTCAACTTTACAAGCTGTCCCATGAGCACCAATGTCATACGCTCTGTAGATACCAAGGAATACCAACAATAACAAACGATGAAGCGTTGATTCATAACTTCATTGGAGAAACACTTTGCGATAATTATGTAGTCTCTAGAGTCTTAGAGATTACCTATTCTAGCCCTAACCATAAATCAGTTGAGTGAACCAAAATTATAGGAGGATGAGTAGAAACCCTGACAAGAATGGTGTGTGATTTACAAATTAAACTTGTTTTACCAATAGCATCAACAGTAATGTTAGCATCACAGTCAGTGCCGTCAACATCGTCAGAATCAGCAGCATCTATAACATCACAAACTCTGTCAGTTCAAGAATCACTGTGGACATCATTACGAATCAACAACAAATATATTGTATCAACGAGTTATGAAGTATTAACTCATTTTTCACCGAAAGATTTATATGTATATCTTATATATATATATAAATTTTTAAACCCTAATAAATTTTTCCGTACTAAACTATTATGTGTGAATCTTAACTACTTGGTTAACTCACATTACTAATATGCAATAAGGTACGTCTTTAGTCCACAACTTAGCCATCTTTAACTACAATTTCTGTCACAATTCAATAAATTCCAACTCATAATAAACCAAGTGTATTATTCAAATATATGTTTGATTTTACACTTTCATCATCGATATACTCAAAACTTTCTAGAAAACATTATTCATATCTTGCGAAACTTTCAAGAATTCCACGAACACCAACATCATCCGCCAAAGAAATAATGAAGCATTAGTTCATAATTTCATTCAAATGTAAGAAATACTCAGCAAAGGTTATGTAATTTCTAAAGTTTTAAGGATTATTCAATTCTAGTATCAGCCGTAAATCAATTAGTTTAATTTAATATTAACTCATTAAATCTATGTTACATCTGAAGAAAATATACACATACATATATTTTCATAAAGACTGTAATAAAATTCTCTTGTACAAAATATTAATTGTGATTTTTTTTTAACGGGTAGGTAATACCCGAGGGATATATAAATTCACAATTAATATGTTACATTTTTTCGAATCTGATTCAGCAAATCATTCATTATACTCCCTACTATCACGACAATATACATTCTTTTATAAAAATCAAAACAACCATACTCATTCAAAAATCTAATTACATATTTTGATTTTGAAATCTCAGAATTCAACTCGAGATATCACCAAAATCATCACTCTTAGATCCTTACATCTTTCAAGGCTATACTTTGACTTCAAAACTGTGTTAGAACATCATATGTATATTAACGATTATAATCTATGTTCAAATCCCTCGAAATTCCTGAAGACACTTTAAATAATGAATCATCGATATAATGATCCAACCACATGTTACCCACAGTAATACATCTAAAAAACTCCCGAAACCAAAGTCATAGTTTAACACGTATCCACGACAGATCCTTCGGCATTTATTAGCAAAAATAACCTTGCAATTTCTTTTCAAAATAGCAAATTTTGTTACAGCTCAAGCAAGTCAACTTCGACTTTTCAGTCAGACTAATCTTATTATAACCTTGAGATATACGCCATCGTTACCGAGCAACCTTTTACATTCCACCATATTATCAGCAGAGGTACCAGTACCTTCATTAACCTTTGATTTTAGCCTCTCCGAAAAGTCATTATAGTTATTCATTGAAACCCTATCATATACTCATCCGTACCTTGTAACGAGAATTGCCATACCAATTATCGAGAATCAGCAATCAGTATTTTGAAATCTCGCAGCATGACTACAGTTATATATATACATATAATGTCTATCTCCTAAGCTTACATATTTCGAATGTGAAGTTTCTGAAAAACATCTCAGCCTACGAATCAGTACTATGAAGTTTTGAAAAAGGCTGATGAAATGGTAAGAACTGTAGACAGTAATTACGGTCAGAAGTTTGATAATAAAGAATAGTAAATTGGAAAAGCTCAAACGAAAAATTTGGTACTAGAAAACGGATTGAGCAAAGTATGAAGGAGGCTGTGGACAAATCAGAAAAACTAAACCCGCCTTCAAAGAATTCAAATGATTCAGTATCTGCTGAAGTCATTAACGAATACCTTACTCCTGACTCTAAACCCCAACAGACAATATTCTTCATCATCCTCTGATATTAGAAATTCTAAGATATCATCGTATCTTTCATTATAAATATCCTCCATATTTCTGAAGATATTTTCATTGCTATTCCTATCTGAAATCATTTATCTCCTCGCGTTATCTGTATCATCATAAAGGAAAATGTTTTAGTTTCTAAATTCTGAAACCGTCGAGTTTAAATTATGAAAGTTTTAAAGTAGTGTTGAAAACTGAAGTATGAGTTAGTATAATATAATGACACTTGATCAACGTGATTATATTACAGTAATTCATGCTGAGTTTCTAAATAGAACGTGATGATTCACAGATTATAACGTCATCATGTACTATGTCACACGACTCTTGTATTCTATTTAACCTCTAAAAAATATCAAGAAAGTATTTTCTTGATGATTCGGTCTTTCCAGGGTATTTTGGTAATTTAACAAATCAAGATCGTGCCATTACCATTTCTTTCTTAGAACATTAACAATGTTCATTCTGAAATTTAAATCTGCGAATTCTGGACCATTACAAGCGGTGCTTAATCGCAAGAAGAAGAAACAAAAGGACAAAACTCCGAAATAGAAATTTGGGGTATAAATCGCAGCAAATAAAAGAGACCATTAACTGGGGATGACCATGATTATAGAAAACAGAAGCCTGGACTTTGAAATATAAGGGAAGATATAAAACCCAGCAACAGCACATAAATTACAAACCATGTATATCAATGTTGATCACAACATAAAGACACGGAAGAATTAAAAGCACTATAACCCCAAGGGCAAATTATAAGTAAGCAGATTCCTCTGGTGTAAGATGGAAAAGGAGAATGATTGTAGCGATAGTAAGGATAAAGATAAGGATCAGAACTGGATTAAGCATTTTCATAATCTTTGGAATTTGGGAAATAGGTATAGGAATGATAAAAGTAACAGAACGGAAGAAGTTAATTTATAGTGAAATATCTGATATAGAAATCAAGGCAGATCTCCGCATTTAATTAGAGAGATCCTAATTTCATTATTCACCAAAGAATCAAATCTTTTAGATTCCGAAGATTTTCTTTAAATCTCTTGAATTCCGGAATTCAACCAAGACAATGTCAAAAGTTAAGACGAAACTTTATTTCTCATTTCATTCCTTTTGTGATAGCTTCACTCGTACTCTTCAAATAACTGAAACGTTTTATCTATATTACCCAGTGGTGATAGAACTCTATTTACTAACTTATATTCGTCATGAAAATATTCTTATTGTCAGTCATGACCATCCCAATCAAATTTCTGGACGAAATTTCTTTAACGGGTAGGTACTGTGACGGCCCAGAAATTTCCGAACAAATTTAAACTTTATCTTTATATTATTCCGACACGATAAGCAAAGTTTGTTAAGTTGAATCTCAAGAATTGTAAACTATGTTCATACATTCATTTAACCTCGACCAAATTCCAATGATTCACGAACTGTTATATGAACGGATATGATTATAAATGTATATGTGTATATATATTATAACTTAAGAATATTAACAAAATATTAAATGAATAATACTTTACATGAGCGTATTGTTTCGATATAAGTTTAATATAGTTATCGACGAGATATTAAGATAACATCAAATGGGTGGATTATCAAGATTCATTGTGATATGATTTGCGTGTCTCTATTGAGAGGTTCACTTTGATTTAGAAAACCTTTCCTTTTTAACAATATCCGAAATATTTGGTAAAAGTGATTTACAAAAGTGTCATTAACGAGAGTTAGTCAAAAGTTAGTAATCATTTCCGTTTGAATTTCAAAAATGTACTTTACTATGATTAACTCGTGTCCCTTGATAATCAACTAGTTAGTTTTCATATTAAAAACATTACATGGTAAAATAACCACTATTATTTAAAACGAGTTAAATTATATCAAACGAACTTTTAAATGTAATTGGTTTTAAAAGACTAAATATTATATCATTAGATAAATATTTCAAACATATATATATATTGTAAAAATTTACAATTCTAAATAAAAATATATATATATTTTAACTTAGTCATAAAACGTCCTGATTTAAAATAATATATTTTAATAAACAACGAGCCACTGATTTATAGAAGCAAATGACCACAACACTCAATTTTATAAGTTACATTTTTTATAAGGTAATTTATTGATGAGTAAGTCAAATTATTAATAAGGGTACACATCGCGTAATGTAAAAGGCTAGTTTTCTAAACGTACGAAAGTGCGTTTGAAAAACCGAAAGTGGTACATGAGTCGTGTGACAACGTACGAGTCATTTGAACAAAAATTACATTTTTACCATGAGCGTAAATATAATATAATATATAATTAATTATATAGATTAAATAATTATTTATAATTAATATAAATTAAAAACGATGTCGGCAGCCTCAATAATTAGAATGGGTGTTGGTTGGTGTTATCATGCGAATGCATGAAGTTAAACCATAGACCCCATGCAATCGCATGGGGATCAATGGCTGGACAAGTCTATAAAACAAACGGGTTTAGTACATTTGTTACACACACACATATATGCTCGATCTATATCTCCTTTATATATATTTATATTATTATTAAGATTAATAATATTATTAATCTTATTAATATTAGTATTATTGTATTATTATTAAGTAGTATACATAAAATATTACAACGAGGTCATGCGCGAGTTATTTCAAAACATGTTTTGGGAGCGGGATAGGGCTAAGGAAATTATGGGTTATAGCTTTGGAGGTGATGGGTATGGTTCATGGGTATGCTCGTGACGTCAATTTAGTGCTTATCATCTCCGTTGCGTCTATGTACCTTTCCTGCAATATTGAATCTCAATATTGATACGTGAGCACTCATAACTTAACTTTTATATATTAATAGTGTATCCCTGACTAGTGCTCGAGTATATAGGGTTATGCATGCTTGTACTTTTGATATTGTCATTAGATAGGTTATGTTGAATCTTGAATTAGTTACATATGCGGTTGAGATAAGGTATAAGATATGCATGTCGTTGGAAAGCTAGCGAAAAATTAAGAACTTTTCATTTAGATACCGAATGGTTTCGAGGAATGGATTAGAAGTTATAATCAATTGAATTTTTGTATTATTATTAAAAATGATTATTTTTATCATCGTTATTATCGTTGTTATAGTTTTTATCTAATTATTATAATTATTATTATTATTATAATTATAATTATTATTATTATTATTATTATTATTATTATTGTTATTATTATTATTATTATTATCAATAAAAAGTATTATCATTAAAAATTGTTATTTTTATTATTATTATTATCATTATTATCGTTAAAGTTATAATTAGTATTATCATTAATATTATCATAATATTTATTATCATTAGTATTATTATTATTATAATTAAAAACTAATATTAGTAACACCTAATTATTATGATTACTATTATTATCATTAACATGAACGCGATATAAAAAACGATTAAAAGCTATTAAACAAATCGATTAGGAAATAATGAGCATGAGTATCATGATGAAATTAAAATATTGTAAGATATTGATTTAGATAAAATTATCGTTCTTATTATTTTTATCATTACTATTATTAAAAGTATCGTTAGTATTAAAACTATCATTTTAACAAAAATTATCATTTTAAATGAAATGTTATTGTTATTACAAAATATCATTATTTTTATCTTTTTAAATAAAATTATTATTTTAAAGTTAATATTAAAAAGTATCGTAAATATTAAAGTTATCATAATTAGAATTATCATTTTATCATAATATCATTTTTAGTAAGTATAAGTATTGATATTTTTATTTATAGAATAATAATAATTATTATTACAAAATAATACAACTTGTACTTATTATTATTATCAATGTTATTTTATCAAATAAATATGTAATACAAATAATATATATACCTTAATAAAACCTATCATAATATTTTTATGATATTAAATGAACTTTATAAATTTTATTACTTAAGATATATAAAAGTATATTTTTATATAAAATTTTATTTATTAATAAATGAATTATATTATTTACTCTAATAAATCTTTTAAAAATATTTAAAAAATATAAAATGACGATATTTAAACTATATAATAATCATGTATAAATTTTGGAAATCATTTTGAGTCAAATTGACTTTTGTTGACTTTTGCATATTAGTCTCGAGCATTAGAATTGTGATACACTACAGTTTAACCTAAATTGTTAGACAGATATTGACCAATATATAAATATATATACTTAATTTAGGTTCGTGAATCCGAGGCCAACCTTGCACTTGTTCAATGATGTTATATGTATTTTTACTACGAAATACAGTATGGTGAGTTTCATTTGCCTTTTTACCCTTTACATTTTTGGGCTGAGAATACATGCGCAATTTTTATAAATGTTTGACGAAATAGACACAAGTGCTTAAAAACATTCTACGAATGAGTTATGACGTACACCGGATATCACCCCTTTTAGTCTGGTAATCTGAGAATTTGGAAACCAATCTCCAAATTGACGCGAATCCTAAAGGTAGATCTACGGGAACTAACAAACCCCATCCGGGTTACGGATGCTTTAGTACTTCGAAATAGGTATTACTTTAAAAGATATGATCTGTTTGTGAGGTGTACACAACCATCATATTTAAAAGAGTGGCCTGTTTGTATGCTTTGAGCATGACCGTGTGAAATGTCGGTATGCGGGGGATATTCTATATGCATTTTGTTAAGGTCGATTACCAGGTGTTTGTAGTTCGTATGAATGACTTTTATCTCTATGCTGTGCGAAATGCCTGATACGAGATGATGTTTATGAGAAATGGAATTTAAATCTTGTGGTCTATAAAAAATATGGAATTGATGGATTATGATAAACTAATGAACTCACCAACCTTTTGGTTGACACTTTAAAGCATGTTTATTCTCAGGTGTTAAAGAAATCTTCCGCTGTGCATTTGCTCATTTTAAAGATATTACTTGGAGTCATTCATGGCATATTTGAAAAGACGTTGCATTCAAGTCGTTGAGTTCAATAGAGATTATTATTAAGTAAAAGACAGATTAGGTCATTTATAGTCGAATATTATGAGATGGTACGCATGCCTGTAAATTTTCGATGTAAAGAAAGTTTATCTTTTAAAAATGAATGCAATGTTTGAAAAATGTATCATATAGAGGTCAAATACCTCGCGATGTAATCAACTATTGAGAATCGTTTATAATGTATATGAACGGGTCCTTTCAGATGAGAGAGTTATTCCTCGGAATAGAAAGTTTGGATGAATGAGCAGAAAGTCAACCTATTGACATTTAAGAGTAGTTAAATGTTTTGCCCGAGTTTAAGTTAAGTTTAAGTATGTATGTACTTAAGCATAGTTCGTTTTGCTAAGTTTCTATTCTTAGTAAGTTTCTACTTTTAGTAGATTTCCATTTTTAGAAAGTTTCCATATTTAGAAAGCTGCCATGATTAGGATGTTCCCATTTTTAGTAAGTTCCTCTTTTAGTAAGTTCCATATTTAGATAGTTTCTACGTTTAGAAAATTTTCATTTATAGTAAGCTTCCATTTTTAGTAAGTTCCCTCTTTTAATAAGTTAATGTCGAACACTAGTGAGTTGTCCATAATAAGTCTATCTCTTATTAAGTGTGGAAGTAACTAAGTGTATGATTACTATAGTCGGGTTGATATTGTGGACCATACCCAAACATCTATGCCACCGTCGAGTCACTAAAATGACCAATTGTTACCGGTTGGCCCAGGATTTCTCGACCAAAATATCTGTTTGGCATTCAAAATCCACAAGCGTCCCATAGTGGTACCAAGGGTCACCCTAGGCCTTAAGTAGCGTTGACGTTCAAGTAATCCTCACGTTACCGTGGATGACTATTGTAATCGTGTGTTGCACTATTATGTAGTATATTACAAGTGTTAGTAATAGTATAAGTATGTAAGTGTTAAGTAGTAGTATAAGTAGTATTAGGGTTAAGTAGTAAGTAGTAGTAATAATTAATTAGGTTTAATTAATTAAAGTAGTATTTAATGATTAGGGTTTAGTGTAATAATGATTTGGTAATGATTAGGGTTTTATTTAATGTTTAGGGTTTAGGTAATATTTGGGTTTTAATAAATTAGGGTTTAATAATTAGGGTTAGGTTTAATTAGGGTTTTAATGTTATGTATATATATGTATATCGTATATATGTATATATATATATATATATATATATAGTTTTTATTTTTTTTATATATATGTATGCCGTATGTATGTATATATATAGAAGATTATATTTTTTTTTATTATGGATCGTAAATGTATATATATATATCATGTATATATTTTGTTTCCTTTTTAAATACAAACATATCTTTATCAAATCTTTAAGGTTTTTAAGATTAAACAAAAATCTTTTATTTTATTTTATTTATGTTATATATATATATATATATATATATATATATATATATATATATATATATATATATATATATATATATTGAAATGTCCCGTTCTTATAGATTAAAAACGTTCCATATTAATTGATTTCGTTGCGAGGTTTTGACCTCTATATGAGACGTTTTTCAAAGACTGCATTCATTTTAAAACAAACCATAAGATTTATTTCATCAATAAAGGTTTAAAAAGCTTTACGTAGATTATCAAATAATGATAATCTAAAATATCCTGTTTACACGCGACCATTACATAATGGTTTACAATACAAATATGTTACAACGAAATAAGTTTCTTGAATGCAGTTTTTACACAATATCATACAAGCATGGACTCCAAATCTCGTCCTTATTTAAGTATGTGATAGCGGAAGCTCTTAATAATCACATGAGAATAAACATGCTTAAAACGTCAAAAAAATGTTGGTGAGTTATAGGTTTAACCTATATATTATCAAATCATAATAATAGACCACAAGATTTCATATTTCAATACACATCCCATACATAGAGATAAAAATCATTCATATGGTGAACACCTGGTAACCGACATTAACAAGATGCATATATAAAAATATCCCCATCATTCCGGGACACCCTTCGGATATGATATAAATTTCGAAGTACTAAAGCATCCGGTACTTTGGATGGGGTTTGTTAGGCCCAATAGATCTATCTTTAGGATTCGCGTCAATTAGGGTGTATGTTCCCTAATTCTTAGATTACCAGACTTAATAAAAAGGGGCATATTCGATTTCGATAATTCAACCATAGAATGTAGTTTCACGTACTTGTGTCTATTTTGTAAATCATTTATAAAACCTGCATGTATTCTCATCCCAAAAATATTAGATTTTAAAAGTGGGACTATAACTCACTTTCACAGATTTTTTACTTCGTCGGGAAGTAAGACTTGGCCACTGGTCGATTCACGAACCTATAACAAATATGTACATATATATCAAAGTATGTTCAAAATATATTTACAACACTTTTAATACATTTTGATGTTTTAAGTTTATTAAGTCAGCTGTCCTCGTTAGTAACCTACAACTAGTTGTCCACAGTTAGATGTACAGAAATAAATCGATATATATTATCTTGAATCAATCCATGACCCAGTGTATACATATCTCAGTATTGATCACAACTCAAACTATATATATTTTGGAATCAACCTCAACCCTGTATAGCTAACTCCAACATTCACATATAGAGTGTCTATGGTTGTTCCGAAATATATATAGATGTGTCGACATGATAGGTCGAAACATTGTATACGTGTCTATGGTATCTCAAGATTACATAATATACAATACAAGTTGATTAAGTTATGGTTGGAATAGATTTGTTACCAATTTTCACGTAGCTAAAATGAGTAGTTTTTACCAATTTTGTTTTGCTCGCCATTTCTTCATTTCTAATCCGTTTTGAGTGATTTAAGCTGCCACGGTTTTGTATTGAACTTTACTTTATGAAACTAAACAGAAAAGGTATAGGTTTATAGTCGGAAATACAAGTTAAAAGTCGTTTTTGAAAGAGGTAGTCATTTTTGTCGAAAGAACGACATCTTGATGACTGTTTTGAAAAACATACTTTCACTTTGAGTTTAACCATGATTTTTGGATATGGTTTCATGTTCATAAGAAAAATCATTTCCCCAGAAGCATAGCTTTTAAATCAAAGTTTTTTTCATAGTTTTTAATTATCCAAACCAAAACAGCCCCCGATTGTAACTACGACGGCGTAAATCCGGTTTTATGGTGTTTATCGTGTTTCCGGGTTTTAAATCATTAAGTTAGCATATCATATAGATATAGATAATGTGTATAGTTGATTTTAAAAGTGTAGTTAGAAGGATTAACTTTATTTGCGAACAAGTTTAGAATTAACTAAACTATGTTCTAGTGATTACTAGTTTACCACTTCGAATATGATAGCTTTTTATGTATGAATCGAATGATGTTATGAACATCATTACTACCTTAAGTTCCTTGGATAAACCTACTGGAAAAGAGAAAAATGGATCTAGCTTCAACGGATCCTTGGATGGCTCGAAGTTCTTGAAGCAGAATCATGACACGAAAACAAGGTCAAGTAAGATCATTACTTGAAATAAGATTGTTATAGTTATAGAAATTGAAACAAAGTTTGAATATGATTATTAACTTATATTAGAATGATTACCTACTGTAAGAAATAAAGATTTCTTGAGGTTGGATGATCACCTTACAAGATTGGAAGTGAGCTAGCAAACTTGAAAGTATTCTTGATTTTATGTAACTAGAACTTGTAGAATTTATGAAGAACACTTAGAAATTGAAGTTAGAACTAGAGAGAGATCAATTATATGAAGAAAATTGAAGAATGAAAGTGTTTGTAGGTGTTTTTGGTCGTTGGTGTATGGATTAGATATAAAGGATATGTAATTTTGTTTTCATGTAAATAAGTCATGAATGATTACTCATATTTTTGTAATTTTATGAGATATTTCATGCTAGTTGCCAAATGATGGTTCCCACATGTGTTAGGTGACTCACATGGCCTGCTAAGAGCTGATCATTGGAGTGTATATACCAATAGTACAGAAATCTAAAAGCTGTGTATTGTACGAGTACGAATACGGGTGCATACGAGTAGAATTGTTGATGAAACTGAACGAGGATGTAATTGTAAGCATTTTTGTTAAGTAGAAGTATTTTAATAAGTGTCTTGAAGTCTTTCAAAAGTGTATGAATACATATTAAAATACTACATGTATATACATTTTAACTGAGTCGTTAAGTCATCGTTAGTCGTTACATGTAAGTGTTGTTTTGAGACCTTTAGGTTAACGATCTTGTTAAATGTTGTTAACCCAAAGTTTATAATATCAAATGAGATTTTAAATTATTATATTATCATGATATTATGATATATTAATATATCTTAATATGATATATACATTTAAATGTTGTTACAACGATAATCGTTACATATATGTCTCGTTTCGAAATCCTTAAGTTAGTAGTCTTGTTTTTACTTATGTAGTTCATTGTTAATACACTTAATGATATATTTAATTATCATATTATCATGTTATATATAATATAACAATGTATTAATATGCTTCATATATATTTAGTAAGACGTGGTTATAACGATAATCGTTATATGTATCGTTTCGAGTTTCATACGTCAATAGTCTCCTTTTTAAGTATATAACTTATTGTTACTATTTTTAATGAGATACTTGATGATCGTTATATCATTTTAAACATATATATTTATTCATTTATGTATCATCATGTCATATACAACTTATAGCGTTCGTGAATCATTGGTCAAACTGGGTAATCAGACGTTTACAAAATTTCTTTTTCAATTAACCAAGTCTTAACAAGTTTGATTACTTAACATGTTGGAAACATTTAATCATGTAAATATAGTTTTCATTAAACATATAATCATAGAAAGGTTCAGAAAAGTTCGGGTTACTACAGTACCTACCCGTTAAATAAATTTCGTCCCGAAATTTTAAGCGATTGGAGGTGTTGGCTCATCTTCTGGAAATAAGTGCGGGTACTTCTTCTTCATCTGATCTTCTCGTTCCCAGGTGAACTCGGGTCCTCTATGAGCATTCCATCGAACCTTAACAATCTGTATCTTGTTTTGTTTAAGTCTCTTATGTGACGACCCGGGAATTTCCGACTAAATTTAAACTTAAATCTTATATGATTTAGACACGATAAGCAAAGTCTATTAAACTGAGTCTCATAATGTTTGAACTATTTCCATGAATGCATTTGATTTTGACCAATCTCCACGATTCACGAACTTTTAATTATAAACAGTGATGTATATATAGGTAATTATATATGTGAATAATTATACATAATAAATTAAATATATAAAGAAACTATTAAGTGAATTAGTTATTATGAAAGATAATTAAAATAACTGAAACTTGTTATTTTGAATAAATAGGATATATTGAATATAATGGATTTTTGAACTTAATTGATCAATGTTAACAAAATGTTAAATATATAATGTATACTTTAAATTAATTTGTTTCAATATATATCTAAATATATACATGATATCTATATATAACGGTTGATTGTATGTAATATATTATTATATATTAAAAGGTATAAAATACTCAAAATATATTATTATATAATATATTAAATAAATAATTAATAATATGTAATATTAATAAATTAAGTTTAATTACAAGTTTAAAATATAGTTGTTATACTTACTTTCATTATTATTAATAGCAGTATTAGTTTTATATAGATAGGAAGGTTGATATACATGAATTGTTATTTCCAAAAATTAAATTTAGTATTTTTATCATTGTTAATATCAATATTATTATTATTATTAACTTTGTTCTAAATATTAATATTAATAATATTATTATTAATATTAACAGTATTATTACTTTATTATTATTTTGCAGCATATTTATTATTAATGTATTTATTTATATATATTAATTAGTAATATATGTATATAGATATAGATATGTAAATAAAGTAACTAATAACCGAGCCTAGTACCAATCAACTTTAAATTTTTCTTTCATCTACTGCTCATGATTTTGGATCCCGTCTGATTGTAGTCGAACTTAATCCCATTATAAAATGAATTCAACATCAGGATCACACTTTATTTTTTTTCCAAATCGAATATTATGGCCCCAAGTTTGTTACACATCCCATCCATCTCCACTTTCTTTTCCATATAATTTTTTTTTTTATTTTGTTGAACCCACATCCACCATATTTATTATCTCAAACCTCCTTCCTGTAAAAAGAAGCCACAATCTTCATCTCTTTTTCTTTTCTTCTTACACTCGGATCACAAAACCACCAAACATGAATTAAAATTCAGTTCATTGCTGTTATTTGAAGCTATACAACCAACACCCACTTCATCCACCATCTTCATCACCGGGAACCATCCTTGACAACCACCACTAAACCATTAACTACCTACGGCCACCACTTCATCACTCTCACGACACCTCTACAACACCACCACGGCATCCCCTCACTCTTTCTCTACTTCATCATCTCCCTCTATCTCTCTCTATCAAAACCTCCACTTGTTGATACGTTATATTTTTTTAGTGGCTATTAAACTGCTAACATTGGTGATACTGCAACATTCATTTACCATCACCAAATATCATGGAACCAATAACTTGCAATCACCTTGAGGTCATCGTAAACCACCATCTTCATCTTCATCAATAAACCATTCGAACAACCACCAAAGTCACCTATTATGTACTCACTATAAATAACTGCACTGTCTTGCAGCTTATTGTTTTCTCTCGATCAAACGACACTCAAACGAAGCCAGAAGAATGCTGTAGCTGCATATTCATTTTTTTCTGATTAAAAGAGAAGTGAAAAGATAATGATGATATAGAAATAATGATGAAGACAATGAGAGCTGCTAGTGAATTGTTGATGTGTAAAGTTTGTATATAAAAAAAAGTAATCAAACACGAAACCCCTTATTCTTGTCTGTTGTGGCTGCCTTATTCTCGTCTGAGCTGGGCGAGACCACAAATACTTACACATTGAATTAACTTGGGCCATTAAATAATAATGGATTATCTATTTTGTTGGGCCGAGGACTAATTTTGTTATCGGGTTTATTGTACGAAAACCATCCCATAATTCATACATGATGCATTTCAACTTTTGTTCTTGGTCTGATTGACACTGACAAGGTAGAGAGGATGCTACGTTTATAATGATGGCCAATTGATGCAGTGATGTATGTGATGGTAGACGAATATGAAGATGAGTGTGGTGAGCGATGAGAAAATGATAACGATAAACAATGTTGATCTAGGTTATGATCATGATCAAAAGATGATGATTTTGATTCTTGATTAATACGAAAGGAAGCAATCTGATGCAATTATTCTTACATATGCGTGAGACCAGCCTCTTTCAATTGATCAAATGATTACTAGTTTGATGATGAGTGAACCCTAGACCCATCTGCTATTCCTGTAGAAGTAAAACAGCCACGGCCTTAATTTTTTTTATTTATTCTTCCACTGATTTCGGTTAGTCCCTTTCGATTAAGATTTACAACTCCAAAACAGCTTGGGCCGAAATCCTTTGATGATTCATATTGGACTTGTGAAAGATTTGGGCCTATGAAAATCCATGAAGGAGAAATATGAGAATAATTAATACGGGTTATGGTTATATTGAACGGAGTTATAACAGAAAAATAGAACGGATCAGTTGGTTAGAGGTGTTATGTTTAAGCGAGAGGTTGCGTGTTCGATTCCTGTTCGCGACAGTTTTCATTTTTAAGGCTTCTTTTGAGGTAGTTCATATTAAAAATTATTATTATTATTATTATTATTATTATTATTATTATTATTATTATTATTATTATTATTATTATTATTATTATTATTATTATTATTATTATTATTATTATTATTATTATTATTATTATTATTATTATTATTGTTGTTGTTATTAGCTAAGTGTTATTATTGTTAAAAAACTTCATTAGTTTTACTATCATAATACAAAGTATTATTATTATATTAATATCATTATATAGAAATTAATATCATTGATATTGTTATTATTAGCATTAGTACTAGTATTATCATTTTTAAAATTATATATTTTAACAAAGGTATTTTATTTAATATCATCGTCTTCATTACTATTAAAAGTATTATTATCATTAAAACTATTATTATTAGTATTAACAATATTACTACAAAAATTAATATCATTATAAGTATTATTATCATACTTATTATTATTATCATTATTAAGTATATTTACTAACATTATTATTATAAAATAATATAATTTTTTATTTATTATCAATTATATTTTGTTATCAAATGATTTTTAGTTATATAACACTATAGTTAATATATATAACATATTTATATTAACGTTTTAAAATAAATACTAATTATTTAGTTGAAGTACACAAAATAGAAATATTTAAATTACTTATTGATAAAAATATATAACTTACTAAAACAACAATTATATCACAAATTATATAAAAATTTAGTAGTTCGATTTCAAGTATAAATGTTAATGTATATACTTGATATAGGTTCGTGAATCCGAGGCCAACCCTATATTGTTCAATGTCGTAATATGTATTTTTACTACAAAATACATTAGGTGAGTTTCATTAATCCTTTTTTAAATGCTTTCGCAATATATATTTTTGGGACTGAGAATACATGCGCTGCTTTTAGAACTGTTTTACGAAATAGACACAAGTAATCGAAACTAAATTCTATGGTTGGATTATTAAACCGAATATGCCCCTATTTAGTCTGGTAATCTAAGAATTATGGAACAGACACCCTAATTGACGCGAACTCTAAAGATAGATCTATCGGGCCCAACAAGCCCCATCCAAAGTACCGGATGCTTTAGTACTTCGAAAATTATATCATGTCCGAAGGAGGATCCCGGAATGATGGGGATATTCTTATATGCATATTGTGAATGTCGGTTACCAGGTGTTCAATCCATATGAATGATATTTTTGTCTCTATGCATGGGACGTATGTTTATGAGAAATGGATATATGAAATCTTGTGGTCTATTAAAATTATGAAATGATTATTTATGTTAAACTAATGAACTCACCAACCTTTTGGTTGACACTTTAAAGCATGTTTATTCTCAGGTATGAAAGAAATCTTCCGCTGTGCATTTGCTCAACTTAGAGATATTACTTGGAGTCATTCATGACATATTTCAAAAGACGTTGCATTCTAGTCGTTGAGTTCATCAAGATTATTATTAAGTCAATTATAGTAAGATATAGTACGAAATGGTATGCATGTTGTCAACTTTCGATGTAATGAAAGATTGTCTTTTCAAAAACGAATGCAATGTTTGTAAAATGTATCATATAGAGGTCAAGTACCTCGCTATGTAATCAACTGTTGTGAATCGTTTATAATCGATATGGACTTTGTCCGGATGGATTAGGATGGGTCCTTTCAGTTGGTATCAGAGAGGTGGTCTTAGCGAACCATGTCTGCATTAGTGTGTCTAACTGATAAGTCGTTAGGATGCATTATTGAGTCTGGACTTCGACCGTGTCTGCATATCAAAAGTTTTGCTTATCATTTTGTGTCAAAAATTATCTGCTTATCATTCTTAGAGAATCAATTACTTATCATTCTTAGTCTAGACACATTTTACTGCATTGACTGCATGAATAGTGTATAGACAAAATTCATATCTTAGCGTATCTGCTACTTCATATCTTAGCGTATCTGTTACGGTAGACTTTGCCTGACAACTTCCGTAGATTCCTCCGTAACTTATGGGATTTTAGTATTATATAGGCATATGTAAATTATGTATTGCAGAGTACTAATTTACATCCTATAACCTATTTCTTATCGAAAATCCTTCATCTGATCGTACGAGATGAATCCTTCAACCAGTTCGAGTCCCTCAGATTCCGACAGCTATTCCGACATAGATGTTCACCTAAGCTCCGAAAATAGCGTCATCGGCATGAATCAACCAATCAGCCATTATCAATTCATTTGATGGGTTCGTAGTCGACTTAATTAATGGAAATGCGCAGAAGGCAATCCCTTCCACCAACCGAATTCACCTCTTGACAATGAACCTGAAGCGTTTACCGGCGAACCTGTTCGAGACACCATTTTCAGTCTCATTTCCAGGGTAACTCAACAAGATTATATTCTATCCACAATTCTGAACCTTATTCATCCGCTTGTTCCGACTGACTATCATCCTGGAGTAATAAGTCAACGAACTTCGCGCTCGAAAAATCTATTCGGAAAATGTGGTGCAAAATGTACCAGCTTCAGCAACATCACCGGCACCAACAGTACAATCAATAAGCACCAGTACCATCAACAATCCATGCTTCAATATCATCATATGTACTTTGAGTATGATCTTCGTTCTACGTATCGTTCTACCTCATTTATCTTCATTCGACATGGCGAATATGTAATCTCTAAAGTTTTAGAGATTATTTATTCTAGTTCCAACCAAAAGGCAAATGAGTTTAATAATATCATATTAACTCATTAAATTCATGAATAAATCTGAAGAAAATATATATGTATATATGTTTCATAAAGATTGCAATTAAAAATTCTCTTGTACAAACTGTTAATGGTGAAAATATTTTAACGGGTAGGTAATACCCGAGGACTATTTAAATTTCACATTAATAAGTTACATTGTACGTTCTTCGAATCTGTTTCAACAAGTCATATACTATTCTACTTACACCCACCGATATACAAATCCGTTCACCATAGAATAACCATATTCGTCCAATTACATATTTGGATTTTGATCTATCAGAACCCATCAAGTGGCATAACGAAGAAATAATGGACACAATAAAAATTGATTAGAAACAGATTAATTAACAATATGAAATTCTATTAAGAATCCATGCTAACAAAATCCTAGCTAACTGTTCCTAGCTAACTGATTACATTTTGTTTATCACAATTTATTTATCGCAATTTAATTATCGCAATTTACATTCTCGCAACTTTATTTATCATCATTTAATTTCTGTTATTTACTTTACGCATTTTATTTATCGTCATTTAATTTCTATATTTATTTTACGCACTTTAAATATCGGGACACGTATACAAGGTTTTGACATATCATATCGACGCATCTATATATATTATTTGGAATAACCATAGACACTCTATATGCAGTAATGATCGAGTTCTCTATACAGGGTTGAGGTTGATTCTATAATAATATATATACTTTGAGTTGTGATCGAGTCTGAGACGTATACGGGTCACGATACGTATTAATTAATTTGAATATTATATAGTAAACTATATATGAATTATTATTTGTACACTGTTAATTGTGAAGTATCAACATTGGACAATTAAAATGATTTAAAATATTGATTATAACATATGAAACTAAACAATTCTTCAAGTTTGCCACTTGATTTCATTCTAAACTTCATTAGTATCTTGACGATTACAATCTGCGATTCAAACCTTTCATAATTCTTGAAAACACCTCAATCGAGAGGATGAACCAACCGCACTTCATTTACGGAAGGAAAGATTTATGTATATAGTATTGCACTTGAGAAACTCTCGGCCACTGAGTAAAAATTTAACACGTAGTCGCGTCAGATCCTTTGGCATTTATTAGCAAAAAAAAAAAAAAATTAACTTTGCGATTCCTTTTCAAAGTAGCCAATTTTGTCACAGCTCCAGCAAGTCAACTTCGACTTTTCATTCGAAGTAGCCTTACTATAATCCTGATATATACGATTACCCTTTCGAGACCGAAAAATTCTTTTATATTCCACTATATTACCAGCAGACGTACCAGCAACCCCGTTGCTCCTTGACTTAAATCTCTCCGACAAATCACTATATTTATCTATTGAAGTCTCATCATGTACTCGTCCGCATCTTGTAACAAGAAATGCCATACCAATTACTGATAATCAGTAATCAGTACTTTGAAAACTCACAGCATATCTACAACAACAGTTATATGTATACATATAACATTCACCTCTTAGAATTATGATTTTCCATTCTGAAAAGCACCCAGTCTACAAATCAATCCCACAAATTCTGAAAAAGCTGAATAGAGCAGCAAAAACTGTGCACGACCGTAACCGTCGAAAGTTTGATGATAAAGAATGGAGTATTGGAAACACTCAATAGAAAATTTAGTACCGAAAAGCAGATTATGCGAAACTATGAAGGAAACTGTGGACAAATCACAAAGAATAAGTTTGACTTCAAAGAATCCAAAAGATTCAATGCCTGCTGAAGTCTTTAGCGAATATCTTGCTCCTTACTCTAAACCCTTGCGGACAATAGTCTCCATCATCATCTGATCTTAGATATTCAAAGATATTATCGTATCTTTCCTTATAAATATCCTTCATATTTCTGAAGATATTTTGATAACTATTCTTATCTGAAATCATTAATCTTTTCGCGCTATCAGTGTTACATCATATAGAAACTGTTAGTTTCTATATTCTGTAAACTTTCGAATTTAAAATATGAATGTAATTGAAGTAATGTTGGGAACTGATGCATGAGTTACTATAATATAATGACAATTGATCAACGTGATTATATTACAGTAAGTCATGCTGAGTTCTAAAGGGAACATGATGATTCACAGATTATAACGTCATCATGTGTAATGTCACATAGCTCTTTCATTTTGATTAACTTCTGAACATATCAAGAAAATATATTCTTGATAGTTCTAATCTCAGTGATTCTGGTAATTTGAAAAATCAAATCGTGCTATTACGTTCTTTCTCGTTTAGAACATTAAGTTCATTCGAAACTCCATACCTAAGAATTCTGGACCATTATTAGCGAAAAGAAAACAAAAGCATGAGGCTCCGAAATAGAAAGGGGGTATAAATTGCAACAAAAAGAGAGAGCATTAACTGTGAATGACGATGATGATAGAAGACGGAAGCGGGGACATCGAAATAAAAGGGAAGATATAAAACCCAACAACAACGTAGAAATTACAAACCGTGTATATCAATGTTTATCACAATATAAAGATATGGGAAAATTAGAAATACTACAACCCCAAGTGCGAAGTAGAAGAAAGCAGATTCCTCCGGTGGAAGTTGGAAAAGGAGAATGATTGTTGCAAAAGTAAGGATAAGGACAAGAATCAGAACTGGATTAAGCATTTTCACAATCTTTTGGATGTATGAACTAAGAAAGAAAGTATAGGAATGGTGAGAAAAATGGAACGAAAGAGCTTAATTTATATTGGAAATATCAGACAGAGTAATCGAAGAAAATCACTGTATTTAATTATAGATATCTAAATTTCATTATTCGCCGAAGAACCAAATCTGTTAGATTTTGAAGATCTTCTCGAAATCCCTTGAATTTTGGAATTCAACCCTCCACGTCAAAAGTAAAGAAGCACCTTATTTTCTAAATTCAACCGTGACTACGTCAACGGTTAAGACGAATTTGCATTTTCTTCAATTCACTCTTTTGCGATAACTTCATTCGTATTCTTAGAATAATTGAATTATTTTATCATTATTACTCAATGATGATAAACATCTAATTATCAACTCATATTGGTCATAAAAATACTTTTTATTGTTAGCCATGAACACATCACTCAAATTTCGGGACGAAATTTCTTTAACGGGTAGGTACTGTGACGACCCGGGAATTTCCGACTAAATTTAAACTTAAATCTTATATGATTTAGACACGATAAGCAAAGTCTATTAAACTGAGTCTCATAATGTTTGAACTATTTCCATGAATGCATTTGATTTTGACCAATCTCGACGATTCACGAACTTTTAATTATAAACAGTGATGTATATATAGGTAATTATATATGTGAATAATTATACATAATAAATTAAATATATAAAGAAACTATTAAGTGAATTAGTTATTATGAAAGATAATTAAAATAACTGAAACTTGTTATTTCGAATAAATAGGATATATTGAATATAATGGATTTTTGAACTTAATTGATCAACGTTAACAAAATGTTAAATATATAATGTATACTTTAAATTAATTTGTTTCAATATATATCTAAATATATACATGATATCTATACATAACGGTTGATTGTATGTAATATATTATTATATATTAAAAGGTATAAAATACTCAAAATATATTATTATATAATATATTAAATAAATAATTAATAATATGTAATATTAATAAATTAAGTTTAATTACAAGTTTAAAATATAGTTGTTATACTTACTTTCATTATTATTAATAGCAGTATTAGTTTTATATAGATAGGAAGGTTGATATACATGAATTGTTATTTCCAAAAATTAAATTTAGTATTTTTATCATTGTTAATATCAATATTATTATTATTATTATTAACTTTGTTCTAAATATTAATATTAATAATATTATTATTAATATTAACAGTATTATTACTTTATTATTATTTTGCAGCATATTTATTATTAATGTATTTATTTATATATATTAATTAGTAATATATGTATATAGATATAGATATGTAAATAAAGCAACTAATAACCGAGCCTAGTACCAATCAACTTTAAATTTTTCTTTCATCTACTGCTCATGATTTTGGATCCTGTCTGATTGTAGTCGAACTTAATCCCATTATAAAATGAATTCAACATCAGGATCACACTTTATTTTTTTTCCAAATCGAATATTATGGCCCCAAGTTTGTTACACATCCCATCCATCTCCACTTTCTTTTCCATATAATTTTTTTTATTTTGTTGAACCCACATCCACCATATTTATTATCTCAAACCTCCTTCCTGTAAAAAGAAGCCACAATCTTCATCTCTTTTTCTTTTCTTCTTACACCCGGATCACAAAACCACTAAACATGAATTAAAATTCAGTTCATTGCTGTTATTCGAAGCTATACAACCAACACCCACTTCATCCACCATCTTCATCACCGGGAACCATCCTTGACAACCACCACTAAACCATTAACTACCTACGGCCACCACTTCATCACTCTCACGACACCTCTACAACACCACCACGGCATCCCCTCACTCTTTCTCTACTTCATCATCTCCCTCTATCTCTCTCTATCAAAACCTCCACTTGTTGATACGTTATATTTTTTTAGTGGCTATTAAACTGCTAACATTGGTGATACTGCAACATTCATTTACCATCACCAAATATCATGGAACCAATAACTTGCAATCACCTTGAGGTCATCGTAAACCACCATCTTCATCTTCATCAATAAACCATTCGAACAACCACCAAAGTCACCTATTATGTACTCACTATAAATAACGGCACTGTCTTGCAGCTTATTGTTTTCTCTCGATCAAACGACACTCAAACGAAGCCAGAAGAATGCTGTAGCTGCATATTCATTTTTTTCTGATTAAAAGAGAAGTGAAAAGATAATGATGATATAAAAATAATGATGAAGACAATGAGAGCTGCTAGTGAATTGTTGATGTGTAAAGTTTGTATATAAAAAAATAGTAATCAAACACGAAACCCTTTATTCTTGTCTGTTGTGGCTGCCTTATTCTCGTCTGAGCTGGGCGAGACCACAAATACTTACACATTGAATTAACTTGGGCCATTAAATAATAATGGATTATCTATTTTGTTGGGCCGAGGACTAATTTTGTTATCGGGTTTATTGTACGAAAACCATCCCATAATTCATACATGATGCATATCAACTTTTGTTCTTGGTCTGATCGACACTGACAAGGTAGAGAGGATGCTACGTTTATAATGATGGCCAATTGATGCAGCGATGTATGTGATGGTAGACGAATATGAAGATGAGTGTGGTGAGCGATGAGAAAATGATAACGATAAACAATGTTGATCTAGGTTATGATCATGATCAAAAGATGATGATTTTGATTCTTGATTAATACGAAAGGAAGCAATCTGATGCAATTATTCTTACATATGCTTGAGACCAGCCTCTTTCAATTGATCAAATGATTACTAGTTTGATGATGAGTGAACCCTAGACCCATCTGCTATTCCTGTCGAAGTAAAACAGCCACGACCTTAATTTCTTTTATTTATTCTTCCACTGATTTCGGTTAGTCCCTTTCGATTAAGCGAGAGGTTGCGTGTTCGATTCCTGTTCGCGACAGTTTTCATTTTTAAGGCTTCTTTTGAGGTAGTTCATATTAAAAATTATTATTATTATTATTATTATTATTATTATTATTATTATTATTATTATTATTATTATTATTATTATTATTATTATTATTATTGTTGTTGTTGTTGTTGTTGTTGTTATTAGTTAAGTGTTATTATTGTTAAAAAACTTCATTAGTTTTACTATCATAATACAAAGTATTATTATTATATTAATATCATTATATAGAAATTAATATCATTGATATTGTTTTTATTAGCATTAGTACTACTATTATCATTTTTAAAATTATATATTTTAACAAAGGTATTTTATTTAATATCATCGTCTTCATTACTATTAAAGTATTATTATCATTAAAACTATTATTATTAGTATTAACAATATTACTACAAAAATTAATATCATTATAAGTATTATTATCATACTTATTATTATTATCATTATTAAGTATATTTACTAACATTATTATTATAAAATAATATAATTTTTTATTTATTATCAATTATATTTTGTTATCAAATGATTTTTAGTTATATAACACTATAGTTAATATATATAACATATTTATATTAACGTTTTAAAATAAATACTAATTATTTAGTTGAAGTACACAAAATAGAAATATTTAAATTACTTATTGATAAAAATATATAACTTACTAAAACAACAATTATATCACAAATTATATAAAAATTTAGTAGTTCGATTTCAAGTATAAATGTTAATGTATATACTTGATATAGGTTCGTGAATCCGAGGCCAACCCTATATTGTTCAATGTCGTAATATGTATTTTTACTACAAAATACATTAGGTGAGTTTCATTAATCCTTTTTTAAATGCTTTCGCAATATATATTTTTGGGACTGAGAATACATGCGCTGCTTTTAGAATTGTTTTACGAAATAGACACAAGTAATCGAAACTACATTCTATGGTTGGATTATTAAACCGAATATGTGAAATGTCCCGTTCTTATTGATTAAAAACGTTCCATATTAATTGATTTCGTTGCGAGGTTTTGACCTCTATATGAGACGTTTTTCAAAGACTGCATTCATTTTAAAACAAACCATAACCTTTATTTCATCAATAAAGGTTTAAAAAGCTTTACGTAGATTATCAAATAATGATAATCTAAAATATCCTGTTTACACACGACCATTACATAATGGTTTACAATACAAATATGTTACAACAAAATAAGTTTCTTGAATGCAGTTTTTACACAATATCATACAAGCATGGACTCCAAATCTCGTCCTTATTTAAGTATGCGACAGCGGAAGCTCTTAATAATCACCTGAGAATAAACATGCTTAAAACGTCAACAAAAATGTTGGTGAGTTATAGGTTTAACCTATATATATCAAATCATAATAATAGACCACAAGATTTCATATTTCAATACACATCCCATACATAGAGATAAAAATCATTCATATGGTGAACACCTGGTAACCGACAATAACAAGATGCATATATAAGAATATCCCCATCATTCCGGGACACCCTTCGGATATGATATAAATTTCGAAGTACTAAAGCATCCGGTACTTTGGATGGGGTTTGTTAGGCCCAATAGATCTATCTTTAGGATTCGCGTCAATTAGGGTGTCTGTTCCCTAATTCTTAGATTACCAGACTTAATAAAAAGGGGCATATTCGATTTCGATAATTCAACCATAGAATGTAGTTTCACGTACTTGTGTCTATTTTGTAAATCATTTATAAAACCTGCATGTATTCTCATCCCAAAAATATTAGATTTTAAAAGTGGGACTATAACTCACTTTCACAGATTTTTACTTCGTCGGGAAGTAAGACTTGGCCACTGGTTGATTCACGAACCTATAACAATATATACATATATATCAAAGTATGTTCAAAATATATTTACAACACTTTTAATATATTTTGATGTTTTAAGTTTATTAAGTCAGCTGTCCTCGTTAGTAACCTATAACTAGTTGTCCACAGTTAGATATACAGAAATAAATCGATAAATATTATCTTGAATCAATCCACGACCCAGTGTATACGTATCTCAGTATTGATCACAACTCAAACTATACATATTTTGGAATCAACCTCAACCCTGTATAGCTAACTCCAACATTCACATATAGAGTGTCTATGGTTGTTCCGAAATATATATAGATGTGTCGACATGATAGGTCGAAACATTGTATACGTGTCTATGGTATCTCAAGATTACATAATATACAATACAAGTTGATTAAGTTATGGTTGGAATATATTTGTTACCAATTTTCACGTAGCTAAAATGAGAAAAATTATCCAATCTTGTTTTACCCATAACTTCTTCATTTTAAATCCGTTTTGAGTGAATCAAATTGCTATGGTTTCTTATTGAACTCTATTTTATGAATCTAAACAGAAAAAGTATAAGTTTATAGTCAGAAAAATAAGTTACAAGTCATTTTTGTAAAGGTAGTCATTTCAGTCGAAAGAACGACGTCTAGATGACCATTTTAGAAAACATACTTCCACTTTGAGTTTAACCATAATTTTTGGATATAGTTTCATGTTCATAATAAAAATCATTTTCTCAGAATAACAACTTTTAAATCAAAGTTTATCATAGTTTTTAATTAACTAACCCAAAACAGCTCGCGGTGTTACTACGACGGCGTAAATCCGGTTTTACGGTGTTTTTCGTGTTTCCAGGTTTTAAATCATTAAGTTAGCATATCATATAGATATAGAACATGTGTTTAGTTTATTTTAAAAGTCAAGTTAGAAGGATTAACTTTTGTTTGCGAACAAGTTTAGAATTAACTAAACTATGTTCTAGTGATTACAAGTTTAAACCTTCGAATAAGATAGCTTTATATGTATGAATCGAATGATGTTATGAACATCATTACTACCTTAAGTTCCTTGGATAAACCTACTAAAAAATAGAAAAATGGATCTAGCTTCAATGGATCCTTGGATGGCTCGAAGTTCTTGAAGCAGAATCATGACACGAAAACAAGTTCAAGTAAGATCATCACTTGAAATAAGATTGTTATAGTTATAGAAATTGAACCAAAGTTTGAATATGATTATTACCTTGTATTAGAATGATAACCTACTGTAAGAAACAAAGATTTCTTGAGGTTGGATGATCACCTTACAAGATTGGAAGTTAGCTAGTAAACTTGAAAGTATTCTTGATTTTATGAAACTAGAACTTTTGGAATTTATGAAGAACACTTAGAACTTGAAGATAGAACTTGAGAGAGATCAATTAGATGAAGAAAATTGAAGAATGAAAGTGTTTGTAGGTGTTTTTAGTCGTTGGTGTATGGATTAGATATAAAGGATATGTAATTTTGTTTTCATGTAAATAAGTCATGAATGATTACTCATATTTTTGTAATTTTATGAGATATTTCATGCTAGTTGCCAAATGATGGTTCCCACATGTGTTAGGTGACTCACATGGGCTGCTAAGAGCTGATCATTGGAGTGTATATACCAATAGTACATACATCTAAAAGCTGTGTATTGTACGAGTACGAATACGGGTGCATACGAGTAGAATTGTTGATGAAACTGAACGAGGATGTAATTGTAAGCATTTTTGTTAAGTAGAAGTATTTTGATAAATGTCTTGAAGTCTTTCAAAAGTGTATGAATACATATTAAAACACTACATGTATATACATTTTAACTGAGTCGTTAAGTCATCGTTAGTCGTTACATGTAAATGTTGTTTTGAAACCTTTAGGTTAACGATCTTGTTAAATGTTGTTAACCCAATGTTTATAATATCAAAAGAGATTTTAAATTATTATATTATCATGATATTATGATGTACGAATATCTCTTAATATGATATATATACATTAAATGTCGTTACAACGATAATCGTTACATATATGTCTCGTTTCAAAATCATTAAGTTAGTAGTCTTGTTTTTACATATGTAGTTCATTGTTAATATACTTAATGATATGTTTACTTATCATAATATCATGTTAACTATATATATAACCATATATATGTCATCATATAGTTTTTACAAGTTTTAACGTTCGTGAATCACCGGTCAACTTGGGTGGTCAATTGTCTATATGAAACATATTTCAATTAATCAAGTCTTAACAAGTTTGATTACTTAACATGTTGGAAACATTTAATCATGTAAATATCAATCTCAATTAATATATATAAACATGGAAAAGTTCGGGTCACTACAGTACCTACCCGTTAAATAAATTTCGTCCCGAAATTTTAAGCTGTTGAAGGTGTTGATGAATCTTCTGGAAATAGATGCGGGTATTTCTTCTTCATCTGATCTTCACACTCCCAGGTGAACTCGGGTCCTCTACGAGCATTCCAACGAACCTTAACAATTGGTATCTTGTTTTGCTTAAGTCTTTTAACCTCACGATCCATTATTTCGATGGGTTCTTCGATGAATTGAAGTTTTTCGTTGATTTGGATTTCATCTAACGGAATAGTGAGATCTTCTTTAGCAAAACATTTCTTTAAATTCGAAACGTGGAAAGTGTTATGTACAGCCGCGAGTTGTTGAGGTAACTCTAGTCGGTAAGCTACTGGTCCGACACGATCAATAATCTTGAATGGTCCAATATACCTTGGATTTAATTTCCCTCGTTTACCAAATCGAACAACGCCTTTCCAAGGTGCAACTTTAAGCATGACCATCTCTCCAATTTCAAATTCTATATCTTTTCTTTTAATGTCAGCGTAGCTCTTTTGTCGACTTTGGGCGGTTTTCAACCGTTGTTGAATTTGGATGATCTTCTCGGTAGTTTCTTGTATAATCTCCGGACCCGTAATCTGTCTATCCCCCACTTCACTCCAACAAATCGGAGACCTGCACTTTCTACCATAAAGTGCTTCAAACGGCACCATCTCAATGCTTGAATGGTAGCTGTTGTTGTAGGAAAATTCTGCTAATGGTAGATGTCGATCCCAACTGTTTCCGAAATCAATAACACATGCTCGTAGCATGTCTTCAAGCGTTTGTATCGTCCTTTCGCTCTGCCCATCAGTTTGTGGATGATAGGCAGTACTCATGTCTAGACGAGTTCCTAATGCTTGCTGTAATGTCTGCCAGAATCTTGAAATAAATCTGCCATCCCTATCAGAGATAATAGAGATTGGTATTCCATGTCTGGAGACGACTTCCTTCAAATACAGTCGTGCTAACTTCTCCATCTTGTCATCTTCTCTTATTGGTAGGAAGTGTGCTGATTTGGTGAGACGATCAACTATTACCCAAATAGTATCAAAACCACTTGCAGTCCTTGGCAATTTAGTGATGAAATCCATGGTAATGTTTTCCCATTTCCATTCCGGGATTTAGGGTTGTTGAAGTAGACCTGATGGTTTCTGATGCTCAGCTTTGACCTTAGAACACGTCAAACATTCTCCTACGTATTTAGCAACATCGGCTTTCATACCCGGCCACCAAAAATGTTTCTTGAGATCCTTGTACATCTTCCCCGTTCCAGGATGTATTGAGTATCTGGTTTTATGAGCTTCTCTAAGTACCATTTCTCTCATATCTCCAAATTTTGGTACCCAAATCCTTTCAGCCCTATACCGGGTTCCGTCTTCCCGAATATTAAGATGCTTCTCCGATCCTTTGGGTATTTCATCCTTTAAATTTCCCTCTTTTAAAACTCCTTGTTGCGCCTCCTTTATTTGAGTAGTAATGTTATTATGAATCATTATATTCATAGATTTTACTCGAATGGGTTCTCTGTCCTTCCTGCTCAAGGCATCGGCTACCACATTTGCCTTCCCCGGGTGGTAACGAATCTCAAAGTCGTAATCATTCAATAATTCAATCCACCTACGCTGCCTCATATTCAGTTGTTTCTGATTAAATATGTGTTGAAGACTTTTGTGGTCGGTATATATAATACTTTTGACCCCATATAAGTAGTGCCTCCAAGTCTTTAATGCAAAAACAACCGCGCCTAATTCCAAATCATGCGTCGTATAATTTTGTTCGTGAATCTTCAATTGTCTAGACGCATAAGCAATCACCTTCGTTCGTTGCATTAATACACAACCGAGACCTTGCTTTGATGCATCACAATAAATCACAAAATCATCATTCCCTTCAGGCAATGACAATATAGGTGCCGTAGTTAGCTTTTTCTTCAATAACTGAAACGCTTTCTCTTGTTCATCATTCCATTCAAATTTCTTCCCTTTATGCGTTAATGCAGTCAAGGGTTTTGCTATTCTGGAAAAGTCTTGGATGAACCTTCTGTAGTAACCAGCTAGTCCTAAAAACTGGCGTATGTGTTTCGGAGTTTTCGGGGTTTCCCACTTTTCAACAGTTTCTATCTTTGCCGGATCCACCTTAATACCTTCTTTGTTCACTATGTGACCGAGGAATTGAACTTCTTCCAACCAAAATGCACACTTTGAAAACTTAGCGTACAATTCTTCCTTCCTCAATACTTCTAACACCTTTCTCAAATGTTCACCGTGTTCTTGGTCATTCTTTGAGTAAATAAGTATGTCATCAATGAAAACAATGACAAACTTGTCAAGGTATGGTCCACACACTCGTTTCATAAGGTCCATGAACACAGCTGGTGCATTAGTTAAACCAAACGGCATGACCATAAACTCGTAATGACCGTAACGTGTTCCGAAAGCAGTCTTTGGAATATCATCTTCTTTCACCCGCATTTGATGATACCCGGAACGTAAGTCAATCTTTGAATAAACAGACGAGCCTTGTAGTTGATCAAATAAGTCGTCGATTCTCGGTAGTGGGTAGCGGTTCTTGATGGTAAGTTTGTTCAACTCTCGGTAGTCGTTACACAACCTGAATGTACCATCTTTTTTCTTGACAAACAAAACAGGAGCTCCCTACGGTGATGTGCTTGGTCGAATGAAACCACGCTCTAAAAGTTCTTGTAATTGGCTTTGCAGTTCTTTCATCTCGCTGGGTGCGAGTCTGTAAGGAGCACGAGCTATTGGTGCAGCTCCTGGTACAAGATCTATTTGAAATTCAACGGATCGACGTGGGGGTAATCCCGGTAATTCTTTCGGAAATACATCGGGAAATTCTTTTGCAATGGGAACATCATTGATGCTCTTTTCTTCAGTTTGTACTTTCTCGACGTGTGCTAGAACAGCATAACAACCTTTTCTTATTAGTTTTTGTGCCTTCAAATTACTAATAAGATGTAGCTTCGTGTTGCCCTTTTCTCCGTACACCATTAAGGGTTTTCCTTTTTCTCGTATAATTCGAATTGCATTTTTGTAACAAATGATCTCCGCTTTCACTTCTTTCAACCAGTCCATACCGATTATCACATCAAAACTCCCTAACTCTACTGGTATCAAATCAATCTTAAATGTTTCGCTAACCAGTTTAATTTCTCGATTCCGACATATATTATCTGCTGAAATTAATTTACCATTTGCTAATTCGAGTAAAAATTTACTATCCAAAGGCGTCAATGGACAACTTAATTTAGCACAAAAATCTCTACTCATATAGCTTCTATCCGCACCCGAATCAAATAAAACGTAAGCAGATTTATTGTCAATAAGAAACGTACCCGTAACAAGCTCCGGGTCTTCCTGCGCCTCTACCGCATTAATATTGAAAACTCTTCCACGGCCTTGTCCATTCGTGTTCTCCTGGTTCGGGCAATTTCTAATAATGTGGCCTGGTTTTCCACATTTATAACAAACTACATTGGCATAACTTGCTCCGACACTACTTGCTCCGCCATTACTCGTTCCGACACCATTTGTTCCTTTCGTCCTATTAACCCCTGGTCCGTAGACCTCACACTTCGCCGCGCTATGACCATTTCTTTTACACTTGTTGCAAAATTTGGTGCAGAACCCCGAGTGATTCTTTTCACACCTTTGGCATAGCTGCTTCTGATTGTTGTTGTTGTTACGGTTATTATTGTTGTTGGGATGATTGTTGTAGTTGTTGTTGTTGTTGTTGTTGTTGTTGTTGTTGGGCCGTTTGTTGTAGTTGCGATTGATGTTGCGATTGTTGGGATAATTGTTGCGATTATTGTTGTAATTGCTGTTGTTGTTGTATTGGTGATTCTTATCACCGTTTTCCTCCCACTTTCTTTTGACTTGCTTCACATTGGCCTCTTCAGCAGTCTGTTCTTTAATTCTTTCTTCAATCTGGTTCACTAGTTTGTGAGCCATTCTACATGCCTGTTGTATGGAGGTGGGCTCGTGTGAACTTATATCTTCTTGGATTCTTTCCGGTAATCCTTTCACAAACGCGTCGATCTTCTCTTCCTCATCTTCGAATGCTCCCGGACACAATAGGCACAATTCTGTGAATCGTCTTTCGTACGTGGTAATATCAAATCCTTGGGTTCGTAACCCTCTAAGTTCTGTCTTGAGCTTATTGACCTCGGTTCTGGGACGGTACTTCTCGTTCATCAAGTGCTTGAATGCTGACCACGGTAGTGCGTACGCATCATCTTGTCCCACTTGCTCTAGATAGGTATTCCACCATGTTAACGCAGATCCTGTGAAGGTATGCGTAGCGTACTTCACTTTGTCCTCTTCAGTACACTTACTTATGGCAAACACCGATTCAACCTTCTCGGTCCACCGTTTCAATCCGATCGGTCCTTCGGTTCCATCAAATTCCAAAGGTTTGCAGGCAGTGAATTCTTTGTAGGTGCATCCTACACGATTTCCTGTACTGCTAGATCCAAGGTTATTGTTGGTATGTAGCGCAGCCTGTACTGCGGCTATGTTTGAAGCTAGAAAAGTACGGAATTCCTCTTCATTCATATTCACGGTGTGTCGAGTAGTCGGTGCCATTTCCTTCAAAATAGTTAAATGGAACAAGTTAATCATACAGAATATTAAGAGTAGTTAATAGTATTTCGTAGCATAATATGAACTCATTTATAAAAGCTTTTTCTTCATATTAGCGTTTTATAAGTTTAAATTCGGGTAGTACCTACCCGTTAAGTTCATACTTAGTAGCTAATATACAATTCAACTACTAAAATTCTATATGAAAAACTGATTGTAATAATATTTCGCGTTCAAACTTTTATACAATATTTTACAAACTTACAATACCGCTTATTTTACATAAAGCATGAAATATAGCACACAATAACTTTGATACAAGATAGTTGTGAAGACAATTCTAGCTAGTACACAAGTCGTTCAGCAAAGACAATAAAGACACGTAATTCATACGTCCAGAAACAAGTCATGCATTCTGGTTTTACTAGGACTACTTCCCATCCTTGGTCTTGTGCAACATAACCGTTATGGCCGTTGATAAGACAGCGTGTTGTAACGTCATCAAAGGGATGAGGGTTACGTAATGTCCAACAGTCCCGTAATAATCTAAAAACCTCATTTCTTACCCCAATTACCGACTCCGTCACTTGTGGAAACGTTTTGTTTAATAGTTGTAGCCCGATGTTCTTGTTCTCACTTTGGTGAGAAGCGAACATTACTAATCCGTAAGCATAACATGCTTCTTTATGTTGCATGTTAGCCGCTTTTTCTAAATCACGAAGTCCAATATTCGGATATATTGAGTCAAAATAATTTCTTAACCCGTTGCGTAAAATAGCATTTGGGTTCCCCGCAATATATGCGTCAAAGTAAACACATCGTAACTTATGGTTTTCCCAATGTGATATCCCCCATCTTTCAAACGAAAGTCTCTTATAAACCAAGACATTCTTGGAACGTTCTTCGAATGTCTTACAAACTGATCTCGCCTTAAATAGTTGTGCCGAAGAATTCTGGCCGACTCTAGACAAGATTTCATCAATCATGTCTCCGGGTAGGTCTCTTAAAATATTGGGTTGTCTATCCATTTTGTGTTTTTAAACTGTAAAATAGACAAGAGTTAGATTCATAAAAAAAATACTTATTAATACAAGCAATTTTTACATATGTCATAAAGCATAAGCACACTATATTACATATATTACACCACACGAATACAACTATCTTATTCCGACTCGCTCGTTTCTTCTTCTTCGGTTTTGGTTCGTTTTGCCAAGTTTCTAGGGATATATGATGTTCCCCTAATACGAGCCGTAATTTTCCACATTGGTTTAGAAAAACCTGGTGGTTTAGAGGTTCCCGGGTCATTGTTACAACTTAAGGACTTCGGGGGTTGACGATACATATAAAGTTCATCGGGGTTGGAATTAGATTTCTCTATTTTTATGCCCTTTCCCTTATTATTTTCTTTTGCCTTTTTAAATTCAGTTGGGGTAATTTCTATAACATCATCGGAATTCTCGTCGGAATCCGATTCATCGGAGAATTGGTAATCCTCCCAATATTTTGCTTCCTTGGCGGAAACACCATTGACCATAATTAACCTTGGTCGGTTGGTTGAGGATTTTCTTTTACTTAACCGTTTTATTATTTCCCCCACCGGTTCTATTTCTTCATCCGGTTCCGATTCTTCTTCCGGTTCCGACTCTTCTTCCGGTTCCGACTCTTCTTCCGGTTCCTCTTCGGGAACTTGTGAATCAGTCCACGAATCATTCCAATTTACATTTGACTCTTCATTATTATTAGGTGAGTCAATGGGACTTGTTCTAGAGGTAGACATCTATCACATAATATCAAACGCATTAAGAGATTAATATATCACATAATATTCATATGTTAAAAATATATAGTTTCCAACAAAAATGTTAAGCAATCATTTTTAAAGAAAACACGGTCGAAGTCCAGACTCACTAATGCATCCTAACAAACTCGATAAGACACACTAATGCAAATTTTCTGGTTCTCTAAGACCAACGCTCGGATACCAACTGAAATGTCCCGTTCTTATTGATTAAAAACGTTCCATATTAATTGATTTCGTTGCGAGGTTTTGACCTCTATATGAGACGTTTTTCAAAGACTGCATTCATTTTAAAACAAACCATAACCTTTATTTCATCAATAAAGGTTTAAAAAGCTTTACGTAGATTATCAAATAATGATAATCTAAAATATCATGTTTACACACGACCATTACATAATGGTTTACAATACAAATATGTTACAACAAAATAAGTTTCTTGAATGCAGTTTTTACACAATATCATACAAGCATGGACTCCAAATCTCGTCCTTATTTAAGTATGCGACAGCGGAAGCTCTTAATAATCACCTGAGAATAAACATGCTTAAAACGTCAACAAAAATGTTGGTGAGTTATAGGTTTAACCTATATATATCAAATCATAATAATAGACCACAAGATTTCATATTTCAATACACATCCCATACATAGAGATAAAAATCATTCATATGGTGAACACCTGGTAACCGACAATAACAAGATGCATATATAAGAATATCCCCATCATTCCGGGACACCCTTCGGATATGATATAAATTTCGAAGTACTAAAACATCCGGTACTTTGGATGGGGTTTGTTAGGCCCAATAGATCTATCTTTAGGATTCGCGTCAATTAGGGTGTCTGTTCCCTAATTCTTAGATTACCAGACTTAATAAAAAGGGGCATATTCGATTTCGATAATTCAACCATAGAATGTAGTTTCACGTACTTGTGTCTATTTTGTAAATCATTTATAAAACCTGCATGTATTCTCATCCCAAAAATATTAGATTTTAAAAGTGGGACTATAACTCACTTTCACAGATTTTTACTTCGTCGGGAAGTAAGACTTGGCCACTGGTTGATTCACGAACCTATAACAATATATACATATATATCAAAGTATGTTCAAAATATATTTACAACACTTTTAATATATTTTGATGTTTTAAGTTTATTAAGTCAGCTGTCCTCGTTAGTAACCTATAACTAGTTGTCCACAGTTAGATATACAGAAATAAATCGATAAATATTATCTTGAATCAATCCACGACCCAGTGTATACGTATCTCAGTATTGATCACAACTCAAACTATACATATTTTGGAATCAACCTCAACCCTGTATAGCTAACTCCAACATTCACATATAGAGTGTCTATGGTTGTTCCGAAATATATATAGATGTGTCGACATGATAGGTCGAAACATTGTATACGTGTCTATGGTATCTCAAGATTACATAATATACAATACAAGTTGATTAAGTTATGGTTGGAATATATTTGTTACCAATTTTCACGTAGCTAAAATGAGAAAAATTATCCAATCTTGTTTTACCCATAACTTCTTCATTTTAAATCCGTTTTGAGTGAATCAAATTGCTATGGTTTCATATTGAACTCTATTTTATGAATCTAAACAGAAAAAGTATAAGTTTATAGTCAGAAAAATAAGTTACAAGTCATTTTTGTAAAGGTAGTCATTTCAGTCGAAAGAACGACGTCTAGATGACCATTTTAGAAAACATACTTCCACTTTGAGTTTAACCATAATTTTTGGATATAGTTTCATGTTCATAATAAAAATCATTTTCTCAGAATAACAACTTTTAAATCAAAGTTTATCATAGTTTTTAATTAACTAACCCAAAACAGCCCGCGGTGTTACTACGACGGCGTAAATCCGGTTTTACGGTGTTTTTCGTGTTTCCAGGTTTTAAATCATTAAGTTAGCATATCATATAGATATAGAACATGTGTTTAGTTTATTTTAAAAGTCAAGTTAGAAGGATTAACTTTTGTTTGCGAACAAGTTTAGAATTAACTAAACTATGTTCTAGTGATTACAAGTTTAAACCTTCGAATAAGATAGCTTTATATGTATGAATCGAATGATGTTATGAACATCATTACTACCTTAAGTTCCTTGGATAAACCTACTGAAAAAGAGAAAAATGGATCTAGCTTCAATGGATCCTTGGATGGCTCGAAGTTCTTGAAGCAGAATCATGACACGAAAACAAGTTCAAGTAAGATCATCACTTGAAATAAGATTGTTATAGTTATAGAAATTGAACCAAAGTTTGAATATGATTATTACCTTGTATTAGAATGATAACCTACTGTAATAAACAAAGATTTCTTGAGGTTGGATGATCACCTTACAAGATTGGAAGTGAGCTAGCAAACTTGAAAGTATTCTTGATTTTATGAAACTAGAACTTTTGGAATTTATGAAGAACACTTAGAACTTGAAGATAGAACTTGAGAGAGATCAATTAGATGAAGAAAATTGACGAATGAAAGTGTTTGTAGGTGTTTTTAGTCGTTGGTGTATGGATTAGATATAAAGGATATGTAATTTTGTTTTCATGTAAATAAGTCATGAATGATTACTCATATTTTTGTAATTTTATGAGATATTTCATGCTAGTTGCCAAATGATGGTTCCCACATGTGTTAGGTGACTCACATGGGCTGCTAAGAGCTGATCATTGGTGTGTATATACCAATAGTACATACATCTAAAAGCTGTGTATTGTACGAGTACGAATACGGGTGCATACGAGTAGAATTGTTGATGAAACTGAACGAGGATGTAATTGTAAGCATTTTTGTTAAGTAGAAGTATTTTGATAAATGTCTTGAAGTCTTTCAAAAGTGTATGAATACATATTAAAACACTACATGTATATACATTTTAACTGAGTCGTTAAGTCATCGTTAGTCGTTACATGTAAATGTTGTTTTGAAACCTTTAGGTTAACGATCTTGTTAAATGTTGTTAACCCAATGTTTATAATATCAAAAGAGATTTTAAATTATTATATTATCATGATATTATGATGTACGAATATCTCTTAATATGATATATATACATTAAATGTCGTTACAACGATAATCGTTACATATATGTCTCGTTTCAAAATCATTAAGTTAGTAGTCTTGTTTTTACATATGTAGTTCATTGTTAATATACTTAATGATATGTTTACTTATCATAATATCATGTTAACTATATATATAACCATATATATGTCATCATATAGTTTTTACAAGTTTTAACGTTCGTGAATCACCGGTCAACTTGGGTGGTCAATTGTCTATATGAAACATATTTCAATTAATCAAGTCTTAACAAGTTTGATTACTTAACATGTTGGAAACATTTAATCATGTAAATATCAATCTCAATTAATATATATAAACATGGAAAAGTTCGGGTCACTACAATATGCCCCTATTTAGTCTGGTAATCTAAGAATTAGGGAACAGACACCCTAATTGACGCGAACTCTAAAGATAGATCTATCGGGCCCAACAAGCCCCATCCAAAGTACCGGATGCTTTAGTACTTCGAAAATTATATCATGTCCGAAGGAGGATCCCGGAATGATGGGGATATTCTTATATGCATATTGTGAATGTCGGTTACCAGATGTTCAATCCATATGAATGATATTTTTGTCTATATGCATGGGACGTATGTTTATGAGAAATGGATATATGAAATCTTGTGGTCTATTAAAATTATGAAATGATTATTTATGTTAAACTAATAAACTCACCAACCTTTTGGTTGACACTTTAAAGCATGTTTATTCTCAGGTATGAAAGAAATCTTCCGCTGTGCATTTGCTCAACTTAGAGATATTACTTGGAGTCATTCATGACATATTTCAAAAGATGTTGCATTCTAGTCGTTGAGTTCATCAAGATTATTATTAAGTCAATTATAGTAAGATATAGTACGAAATGGTATGCATGTTGTCAACTTTCGATGTAATGAAAGATTGTCTTTTCAAAAACGAATGCAATGTTTGTAAAATGTATCATATAGAGGTCAAGTACCTCGCGATGTAATCAACTGTTGTGAATCATTTATAATCGATATGGACTTTGTCCGGATGGATTAGGACGGGTCATTTCATCTTAACCTCACGATCCATTATTTCAACGGGTTCTTCAATGAATTGAAGTTTTTCATTGATTTGGATTTCGTCCAACGGAATAGTGAGATCTTCTTTAGCAAAACATTTCTTCAAATTCGAGACGTGGAAAGTGTTATGTACAGCCGCGAGTTGTTGAGGTAACTCAAGTCGGTAAGCTACTGGTCCGACACGATCAATAATCTTGAATGGTCCAATATACCTTGGATTTAATTTCTGTCGTTTACCAAATCGAACAACACCTTTCCAAGGTGTAACCTTAAGCATGACCATCTCTCCAATTTCAAATTCTATATCTTTTCTTTTAATGTCGGCGTAGCTCTTTTGTCGACTTTGGGCGGTTTTCAACCGTTGTTGAATTTGGATGATCTTCTCAGTAGTTTCTTGTATTATCTCCGGACCTGTAATCCGTCTATCCCCCACTTCACTCCAACAAATCAGAGACCTGCACTTTCTACCATAAAGTGCTTCAAACGGAGCCATCTTAATGCTTGAATGGTAGCTATTGTTGTAGGAAAATTCTGCTAACGGTAGATGTCGATCCCAACTGTTTCCGAAATCAATAACACATGCTCGTAGCATGTCTTCAAGCATTTGTATCGTCCTTTCACTCTGCCCATCAGTTTGTAAATGATAGGCAGTACTCATGTCTAGACGAGTTCCTAATGCTTGCTGTAATGTCTGCCAGAATCTTGAAATAAATCTGCCATCCCTATCAGAGATAATAGAGATTGGTATTCCATGTCTGGAGATGACTTCCTTCAAATACAGTCGTGCTAACTTCTCCATCTTGTCATCTTCTCTTATTGGCAGGAAGTGTGCTGATTTGGTGAGACGATCAACTATTACCCAAATAGTATCAAAACCACTTGCAGTCCTTGGCAATTTAGTGATGAAATCCATGGTAATGTTTTCCCATTTCCATTCCAGGATTTCAGGTTGTTGAAGTAGACCTGATGGTTTCTGATGCTCCGCTTTGACCTTAGAACACGTCAAACATTCCCCTACGTATTTAGCATCATCGACTTTCATACCTGGCCACCAAAAATGTTTCTTGAGATCCTTGTACATCTTCCCCATTCCAGGATGTATTAAGTATCTGGTTTTATGAGCTTCTCTAAGTACCATTTCTCTCATATCGCCAAATTTTGGTACCCAAATCCTTTCAGCCCTATACCGGGTTCCATCTTCCCGAATATTAAGATGCTTCTCCGATCCTTTGGGTATTTCATTCTTTATATTTTCCTCTTTTAAAACTCCTTGTTGCGCCTCCTTTATTTGAGTAGTAAGGTTATTGTGAATCATTATATTCATAGATTTTACTCGAATGGGTTCTCTGTCCTTTCTACTCAAGGCATCGGCTACCACATTTACCTTCCTCGGGTGGTAACGAATCTCAAAGTCGTAATCATTCAACAATTCAATCCACCTACGCTGCCTCATGTTCATTTGTTTCTGATTAAATATGTGTTGAAGACTTTTGTGGTCGGTATATATAATACTTTTGACCCCATATAAGTAGTGCCTCCAAGTCTTTAATGAAAAAACAACCGCGCCTAATTCCAAATCATGCGTCGTATAGTTTTGCTAATGAATCTTCAATTGTCTAGACGCATAAGCAATTACCTTCGTTCGTTGCATTAATACACAACCGAGACCTTGCTTTGAGGCGTCACAATATATCACAAAATCATCATTCCCTTCAGTCAATGACAATATAGGTGCCGTAGTAAGCTTTTTCTTCAATAACTGAAACGCCTTCTCTTGTTCATCCTACCATTCAAATTTCTTCCCTTTATGCGTTAATGCAGTTAAGGGTTTTGCTATTTTGGAGAAATCTTGGATGAATCTTCTGTAGTAACCAGCCAATCCTAAAAATTGACGTATATGCTTCGGAGTTTTGGGGTTTCCCACTTTTCAACGGTTTCGATCTTTGTCGGGTCTACCTGGATACCTTCTTTGTTCACTATGTGACCGAGGAATTGAACTTCTTTCAACCAAAATGCACACTTTGAAAACTTAGCGTACAGTTTTTCTTTCCTCAATACTTCTAGCACTTTTCTCAAATGTTCTTCGTGCTCTTGATCATTCTTTGAGTAATAAGTATGTCATCGATGAAAACAATGACAAACTTGTCAAGATATGGCCCACACACTCAGTTCATAAGGTTCATGAACACCGCTGGTGCGTTAGTCAATCCAAACGGCATAACCATAAACTCGTAATGACCATAACGCGTCCTAAAAGCAGTTTTTAGAATATCATCCTCCTTTACTCGCATTTGATGATATCCAGAACGTAAATCGATCTTCGAATAAACCGACGAGCCTTGTAGTTGATCAAATAAGTCGTCAATTCTCGGCAGTGGATAACGGTTTTTAATGGTAAGTTTGTTCAACTCTCTGTAGTCAATACACAACCTAAATGTACCATCTTTCTTCTTGACAAACAAAACAGGAGCTCCCCATGGTGATGTGCTTGGTCGAATGAAACCACGTTCTAATAGTTCTTGCAGTTGGCTTTGCAGTTCTTTCATCTCGCTGGGTGCGAGTCTATAAGGAGCACGAGCTATTGGTGCAGCTCCTGGTACAAGATCTATTTGAAATTCAACAGATCGTTGTGGAGGTAGTCCCGGTAATTCTTTCGGAAATACATCGGGAAATTCTTTTGCGATAAAAACATCAGTGATGCTCTTTTCTTCAGTTTGTACTTTCTTGACGTGTGCTAGAACAGCATAGCAACCTTTTCTTATTAGTTTTTGTGCCTTCAAATTACTAATAAGATGTAGCTTCGTGTTGCCCTTTTCTCCGTACACCATTAAGGGTTCTCCTTCTTCTCGTACAATGCGAATTGCATTTTTATAACATACGATCTCTGCTTTCACCTTCTTCAGCCAGTCCATGCCAACTATTACATCAAAACTCCCTAACTCTACTAGTATCAAATCAATCTTAAATATTTCGCTACCCAGTTTAATTTCTCGATTCCGGCATATATAATCTGCTGAAATTAAATTACCTTTTGCTAATTCAAGTAAAAATTTACTATCCAACGGCGTCAATGGACAACTTAATTTAGCACAAAAATCTCTACTCATATAGCTTCTATCCGCACCCGATTCAAATAAAACGTAAGCAGATTTGTTGTCAATAAGAAACGTACCCGTAACAAGCTCCCGGTCTTCCTGTGCCTCTGTCGCATTAATATTGAAAACTCTTCCGCGGCCATGTCCATTGGTGTTCTCCTGGTTCGGACAATTTCTAATAATGTGGCCCGGTTTTCCACATTTATAACAAACTACATTGGCATAACTTGCTCCGACACTACTTGCTCCGCCATTACTCGTTCCGACACCATTTGTTCCTTTCGTTCTGCTAACCCCTGGTCCATAGACCTCACACTACGCCGCGCTATGACCATTTCTTTTACACTTTTTGCAAAATTTGGTGCAGAACCCCGAGTGATACTTTTCACACCTTTGGCATAGCTGCTACTGATTGTTGTTGTTGTTGTTGCGGTTGTTATTGTTGTTGGGATGATTGTTGTAGTTGTTGTTGTTGTTGTTGTTGTTGTTGTTGTTGTTGTTGTTGTTGTTGTTGTTGTGGTTGTTGTTGTTGTTGTTGTTGGGCCATTTGTTGTAGTTGCGATTGATGTTGCGATTGTTGGGATAGTTGTTGCGATTATTGTTGTAATTGCTGTTGTTGTTGTATTGGTGATTATTATCACCGTTTTCCTCCCACTTTCTTTTGACTTGCTTCACATTGGCCTCTTCAGCCGCATGTTCTTTAATTCTTCCCTCAATCTGGTTCACTAGTTTGTGAGCCATTCTACATGCTTGTTGTATGGAGGCGGGCTCGTGTGAACTTATATCTTTTTGGATTCTTTCCGGTAATCCTTTCACAAACGCGTCGATCTTCTCTTCCTTATCTTAGAACGCTCTCGGACACAATAGGCACAATTCTGTGAATCGTCTTTCGTACGTGGTAATATCAAATCCTTGGGTTCGTAACCCTCTAAGTTCTGTCTTGAGCTTATTGACCTCGGTTCTGGGACGGTACTTCTCATTCATCAAGTGCTTGAATGTTGACCATGGTAGTGCATAAGCATCATCTTGTCCCACTTGCTCTAGATAGGTATTCCACCATGTTAATGCAGTACCTGTGAAGGTATGCGTAGCGTACTTCACTTTGTCCTCTTCAGTACACTTACTTATGGCAAACACCGATTCGACCTTCTCGGTCCACCGTTTCAATCCGATCGGTCCTTCGGTTCCATCAAATTCCAAAGGTTTGCAGGTAGTGAATTCTTTGTAGGTGCATCCTACACGATTTCCTGTACTGCTAGATCCAAGGTTATTGTTGGTATGTAGCGCAGCCTGTACTGCGGCTATGTTTGAAGCAAGAAAGGCACGAAATTCCTCTTCGCTCATATTCAAGGTGTGTCGAGTAGTTGGTGCCATTTCCTTCAAAATAGTCAAATGAAACAAGTTAATCATACAGAATATTAAGAGTAGTCAATAGTATCTCGTAGCATAATATGAACTCATTTATAAAAGCTTTTTCTTCATATTAGCGTTTTATAAGTTTAAATTCGGGTAGTACCTACCCGTTAAGTTCATACTTAGTAGCTAATATACAATTCAACTACTACAATTCTATATGAAAAACTGATTATAATAATATTTTGCGTTCAAACTTTTACACAATATTTTACAAACTTACAATACCACTTATTTTACATATAGCATGAAATATAGCACACAATAAATTTGATACAAGATGGTTGTGAAGATAATTCTAGCTAGTACACAAGTCGTTCAGCAAAGGCAATAAAGACACGTAATTCATACGTCCAGAAACAAGTCATGCATTCTGGTTTTACTAGGACTACTTCCCATCCTTGGTCTTGTGGAACATAACCGTTATGGCCATTGATAAGACAGCGTATTGTAACATCGTCAAAGGGGTGAGGGTTACGTATTGTCCAACAGTCCTGTAACAATCTAAAAACCTCATTTCTTACCCCAATTACCGACTCCGTCACTTGTGGGAACGTTTTGTTTAATAGTTGTAGCCCGATGTTCTTGTTCTCACTTTGGTGAAAAGCGAACATTACTAATCCGTAAGCATAACATGCTTCTTTATGTTTCATGTTAGCCGCTTTTTCTAAATCACGAAGTCCTATATTCGGATATATTGAGTCAAAATAATTTCTTAACCCGTTGCGTAAAATAGCATTTGGGTTCCCTGCAATATATGCGTCAAAGTAAACACATCGTAACTTATAGATTTCCCAATGTGATATCCCCCATCTTTCGAACGAAAGCCTTTTATAAACCAAGGCATTCTTGGAACGTTCTTCGAATGTCTTACAAACTGATCTCGCCTTAAATAGTTGTGCCGAGGAATTCTGACCGACTCTAGACAAGATTTCATCAATCATGTCTCCGGGTAGGTCTCTTAAAATATTAGGTTGTCTATCCATTTTGTGTTTTTATACTGTAAAATAGACAAGAGTTAGATTCATAAAAAAAAATACTTATTAATACAAGCAATTTTTACATATATCATAAAGCATAAGCACACTATATTACATATATTACACCACACGAATACAACTATCTTATTCCGACTCGCTCGTTTCTTCTTCTTCGGTTTTGGTTCGTTTTGCCAAGTTTCTAGGGATATATGATGTTCCCCTAATACGAGCCGTCGTTTTCCACATTGGTTTAGAAAAACCTGGTGGTTTAGAGGTTCCCAGGTTATTGTCACAACTTAAGAAATACGGATGTTGACGATACATATAAAGTTCATCGGGTTTGGAATCAAATTTCTCTATTTTTATGCCCTTTCTCTTATTGTTCTCTTTTGCCTTATTAAATTGTATTGGAGTAATTTCTATAACATCATCGGAATCCTTGTCGGGATCCGATTCATCGGAGAATTGGTAATCCTCCCAATACTTTGCTTCCTTGGCGGAAACACCATTGACCATAATTAACTTTGGTCGATTGGTTGAGGATTTTCTTCTACTTAATCGTTTTATTATTTCCCCCACTAGTTCTATTTCTTCTTCCGGTTCCGATTATTCTTCCGGTTCCGATTCTTCTTCCGGTTCTGACTCTTCTTCCGGTTCCTCTTCGGGAACTTGTGAATCAGTCCACGAATCATTCCAATTTACATTTGACTCTTCATTATTATTAGGTGAGTCAATGGGACTTGTTCTAGAGGTAGACATCTATCACATAATATCAAACACATTAAAAGATTAATATATCACATAATATTCACATGTTAAAAATATATAGTTTCCAACAAAATTTGTTAAGCAATCATTTTTCAAGTAAACACGTTCGAAGTCCAGACTCACTAATGCATCCTAACAAACTCGATAAGACACACTAATGCAAAATTCTGGTTCTCTAAGACCAACGCTCGGATACCAACTGAAATGTCCCGTTCTTATTGATTAAAAACGTTCCATATTAATTGATTTCGTTGCGAGGTTTTGACCTCTATATGAGACATTTTTCAAAGACTGCATTCATTTTAAAACAAACCATAACCTTTATTTCATCAATAAAGGTTTAAAAAGCTTTACGTAGATTATCAAATAATGATAATCTAAAATATCCTGTTTACACGCGACCATTACATAATGGTTTACAATACAAATATGTTACAACGAAATAAGTTTCTTGAATGCAGTTTTTACACAATATCATACAAGCATGGACTCCAAATCTCGTCCTTATTTAAGTATGCGACAGTGGAAGCTCTTAATAATCACCTGAGAATAAACATGCTTAAAACGTCAACAAAAATGTTGGTGAGTTATAGGTTTAACCTATATATTATCAAATCATAATAATAGACCACAAGATTTCATATTTCAATACACATCCCATACATAGAGATAAAAATCATTCATATGGTGAACACCTAGTAACCGACATTAACAAGATGCATATATAAGAATATCCCCATCATTACGGGACACCCTTCGGATATGATATAAATTTCGAAGTACTAAAGCATCCGGTACTTTGGATGGGGTTTGTTAGGCCCAATAGATCTATCTTTAGGATTCGCGTCAATTAGGGTGTCTGTTCCCTAATTCTTAGATTACCAGACTTAATAAAAAGGGGCATATTCGATTTCGATAATTCAACCATATAATGTAGTTTCACGTACTTGTGTCTATTTTGTAAATCATTTATAAAACCTGCATGTATTCTCATCCCAAAAATATTAGATTTTAAAAGTGGGACTATAACTCACTTTCACAGATTTTTTACTTCGTCGGGAAGTAAGACTTGGCCACTGGTCGATTCACGAACCTATAACAAATATGTACATATATATCAAAGTATGTTCAAAATATATTTACAACACTTTTAATACATTTTGATGTTTTAAGTTTATTAAGTCAGCTGTCCTCGTTAGTAACCTACAACTAGTTGTCCACAGTTAGATGTACAGAAATAAATCGATATATATTATCTTGAATCAATCCACGACCCAGTGTATACATATCTCAGTATTGATCACAGCTCAAACTATATATATTTTGGAATCAACCTCAACCCTGTATAGCTAACTCCAACATTCACATATAGAGTGTCTATGGTTGTTCCGAAATATATATAGATGTGTCGACATGATAGGTCGAAACATTGTATACGTGTCTATGGTATCTCAAGATTACATAATATACAATACAAGTTGATTAAGTTATGGTTGGAATAGATTTGTTAACAATTTTCACGTAGCTAAAATGAGTAGTTTTTACCAATTTTATTTTGCCCGCCATTTCTTCGTTTCTAATCCGTTTTGAGTGATTTAAGCGGCCACGGTTTCGTATTGAACTTGAATTTATGAAACTAAACAGAAAAGGTATAGGTTTATAGTCGGAAATTCAAGTTACAAGTCGTTTTTGAAAGAGGTAGTCATTTTTGTCGAAAGAACGACATCTTGATGACTGTTTTGAAAAACATACTTTCACTTTGAGTTTAACCATGATTTTTGGATATTGTTTCATGTTCATAAGAAAAATCATTTTCCCAGAAGTATAGCTTTTAAATCAAAGTTTTTTCATAGTTTTTAATTATCCAAACCAAAACAGCCCCCGATTGTAACTACGACGGCGTAAATCCGGTTTTATGGTGTTTATCGTGTTTCCGGGTTTTAAATCATTAAGTTAGCATATCATATAGATATAGATCATGTGTATAGTTGATTTTAAAAGTGTAGTTAGAAGGATTAACTTTATTTGCGAACAAGTTTAGAATTAACTAAACTATGTTCTAGTGATTACTAGTTTACCACTTCGAATATGATAGCTTTTTATGTATGAATCGAATGATGTTATGAACATCATTACTACCTTAAGTTCCTTGGATAAACCTACTGGAAAAGATAAAAATGGATCTAGCTTCAACGGATCCTTAGATGGCTCGAAGTTCTTGAAGCAGAATCATGACACGAAAACAAGTTCAAGTAAGATCATCACTTGAAATAAGATTGTTATAGTTATAGAAATTGAACCAAAGTTTGAATATGATTATTACCTTGTATTAGAATGATAACCTAGTGTAAGAAACAAAGATTTCTTGAGGTTGGATGATCACCTTACAAGATTGGAAGTGAGCTAGCAAACTTGAAAGTATTCTTGATTTTATGTAACTAGAACTTGTAGAATTTATGAAGAACACTTAGAACTTGAAGTTAGAACTTGAGAGAGATCAATTAGATGAAGAAAATTGAAGAATGAAAGTATTTGTAGGTGTTTTTGGTCGTTGGTGTATGGATTAGATATAAAGGATATGTAATTTTGTTTTCATGTAAATAAGTCATGAATGATTACTCATATTTTTGTAATTTTATGAGATATTTCATGCTAGTTGCCAAATGATGGTTCCCACATGTGTTAGATGACTCACATAGGCTGCTAAGAGCTGATCATTGGAGTATATATACCAATAGTACATACATCTAAAAGCTGTGTATTGTACGAGTACGAATACGGGTGCATACGAGTAGAATTGTTGATGAAATTGAACGAGGATGTAATTGTAAGCATTTTTGTTAAGTAGAAGTATTTTGATAAGTGTCTTGAAGTCTTTCAAAAGTGTATGAATACATATTAAAATACTACATGTATATACATTTTAACTGAGTCGTTAAGTCATCGTTAGTCGTTACATGTAAGTGTTGTTTTGAGACCTTTAGGTTAACGATCTTGTTAAATGTTGTTAACCCAAAGTTTATAATATCAAATGAGATTTTAAATTATTATATTATCATGATATTATGATATATTAATATATCTTAATATGATATATACATTTAAATGTCGTTACAACGATAATCGTTACATATATGTCTCGTTTCGAAATCCTTAAGTTAGTAGTCTTGTTTTTACTTATGTAGTTCATTGTTAATACACTTAATGATATATTTAATTATCATATTATCATGTTATATATAATATAACAATGTATTAATATGCTTCATATATATTTAGTAAGACGTGGTTATAACGATAATCGTTATATGTATCGTTTCGAGTTTCATACGTCAATAGTCTCCTTTTTAAGTATATAACTTATTGTTACTATTTTTAATGAGATACTTGATGATCATTATATCATGTTAAACATATATATTTATTCATTTATGTATCATCATGTCATATACAACTTATAGCGTTCGTGAATCATTGGTCAAACTGGGTAATCAGACGTTTACAAAATTTCCGTTTCAATTAACCAAGTCTTAACAAGTTTGATTACTTAACATGTTGGAAACATTTAATCATGTAAATATAGTTTTCATTAAACATATAATCATAGAAAGGTTCAGAAAAGTTCGGGTCACTATATATATATATATATATATATATATATATATATATATATATATATATATATATATATATATATATATATATATATATATATATATATATATATATATATATATATATGGTATGTATATATACTTGTTACCATTCTTAAACTCTAACACAATCTTTGTTAATCTTTTAGAGTTTTAAAGATCAAACCGTTTCCCCTCTTTTTTTTTATAACCGTATGGTATATGTATATGTATATGTTTTTTTATATTTTTTTTACATGAACAACTTTGTATGTTTATGAATAAGAGCAAGAACATGAACATAAACTTGAATCAAAAGATAGACTTTAAAAGTTTAGATTTAGGGTTTTTTACCTTGTTGAAGATTAACAAGAAAAAGATGAAGATTGCTTGAAGATGAAGATCAAAAGCACTTGAAACTTAAGAACACCTTGAAGATCACGAAGAACGCGAAGAACACGATGAAGATCTCTTGGAGATTGCTTGAAGACCACTTGAAGTTGGTGATGGTGGTGTTGGGGTGTTTTTAGCCGAAACCAAGAGAGAGGGGGAGAGAGGCTTTTGTGACTTTGAGAGAGAATTGTAAATATGTTTTGGTGGATGAAAAGTTTAAGCCTAGGTCTCTATTTATAGGTGAGATTAGAGAATACTAGAATTAGGGTTTAATGGGAATACTTTGAGAACAAGTTATGGTTTACATGGAAGGTAAAGTGGGCCAAAATTTTGAGGGCAAAAGGGTAATTTTCCCCTTTAAATTTTCGGCTAGAGTTTGCATGGAAGGGTTTGGAACTTTTTCGTTTTAGTCCTTGTACTTTAGATTAGCTTAAATGGCTCATTAAAGGTTCCAATTAAATTGTTTAAAGGCTACAAGTTTTAGAGTATTATATTTTGTTCACGAAAGTTTATTAGCTCATTATTTTTATCTTTTATTAACTTGTCGTTTATTACACAAAGTTAATTATTATGTTTTATAATTCGTAACTCTTAACAATTATTGATTAAAGTTTAATCGTTAAGTTTAATTATATTGTTTGGGCATTTAATATTGGAAAAATATAGAATGAAAAAATGAGGGTCGTTATAACATTCATGAGGAACTTGATAGTTGATTCAAGGTTCTGGAATGACCACACTTAGACATTACTTCATCGTTTTAAGTCAAAAGGTAAGCTCTAAGATGGCAACATCATTTATCCTAGAGTGGATATGTATGAGAAATCCTGACACAAACTCTGTTATACTTAGACCTGTTTCTAAGGCTGTGCGTAAATACTGGTCATAAGGGAGCAGATTGGGTATATCATGGAATGTGGTGGATGTCTATACAGTTGAAGCAATTTGTTCCTTCTTCTTTAAGCGAGTTTAAGCGATATCTCTGGGCCCCTCGTTGATTTGTGCTGAATTAAATGCATGGCCATGCTACGACTGAATTAATGCAATTGCACACTATTTGATCACCACAAATCTCTATCGGGAAACATAATCTTGAACGATGATGATTGACACTTAACCATGTCACACGTTCATATAGATATCTTGAGCAAAAGGATGATTGATATAAATCAAAATATAGGAGTGTAACCTAGCAGACTAGTTGTTACACATGGTGTGTCTTTTAAGACATACCAATATTATTAATGTCAGTGCAAGTGGGAATCTGTTGGAAATATGTTCTCGGGTTGGCTACGGTTCGACTGTGGTTTGACCGTGGTACATATATTCCGAAGATATGCCCATGACATTAAATAATAAAAGTCCATTTATCCTATTCGGTCACACACAAAGGTCAATCGTAAATTGTTTGATATACCTTCTAATCGGAAATTAATTTATTAATCATTAGTTAATGGTTTAATAAATTAAGTAAGTTTTTTTTATGTGTATACATATACTTACAAATCTAAATATGTAGAGATTTGATTAGATTTTGCAAATCATATTTTATATAAGATATAAGATTTGATTTGATTTATAAAATATGATTTGATTTATATTTTATATAAAGATTTGATTTTGCAAATCATTCCAAATCTTTATTTATTATATTTGTACTAGATGTATTATTGTATCAATTATGTAATATATAATACCAAGTTTTGGTATTGGAAATATAAGGTTACAAAAGATACAAAACACACATACAAAAATGCTATTTCTCTTTCTCATTTTCAAGTAATCAAAATACTTGAAATATATAATTGGGTTCGGTTTTGGTGGAAATAAGGAAGAAGAAAAGATCCGTTAAGTAGAAGGTATAGATCGAAGCAAGGTTGGAACTTTGGGTGTCTACCGTTTAGAGGAACTCTTCTTTGGGTTTTCAAATTCGATCTTCAGAAGGCTACAAAGGTTGTATTCTAATCTTCTCTTGTTCGGTTTCATTAATTTGTTTTGTTTACTAAAGTTTTGTACAATGATCCGTGAAAGAGTATGATTTTGTAATATTTTAAAAATGCTTCCGTTCGCTTTGAATTTGTATCATACTCCAACACAAGCAACCAGGGTAGGAGTTTCCTTCTGGCGTGTGTGGGTGCAAATGATGAGGGTCGTTGAAATAAATGATCCACTGATGCAAATTCGCCGTTAAAAAAAATAGAGTGGATTATCGGAAATTTAATTTAACCAAAAGGTTTTTTGAAATAAGTTCTTGAAGGGTCCAACATTAGTCAATGAATCCATATCAAAACTAATGAATGGATCTCTAAAAGCGCAAAGCACAAATTGATTGAATTGCAACAATGACATATGGATCTAAATGGAAGAAATGATGCGCTCAGCAATTGAACTGGAGTTGGTTAATAGTTATTTCCTTTGATTTAACGTGTATTCATGTCTTTCAAGTCCTTTGAGTGTACATATATGTCTGTAGGTGGGTGCCCTATTTCCTCTATCCTCCGAAGATTATTCTCCTCCCGGGGTCTTGAGGTCAAATCGTAAAATCGGAAGTAACTGTTTGGCTAATTGTCATTCAGGAAATAATGGCGATTCACGTAACGATGGCCACAATGATGGATGGCAGTCAGCGCTTCACAACCGTACGGTTTCTATTGGAAGAATCAACAAGTCTGTTTACTCGGTATATGATGGAGTCGATTTTTGGGAAGTGCGGCATCTTTTCGGAAATCAAATGCTGTCCCATCGGAGGTACTCTTTCGTTACCTATCTTGAAGTTGCGGATGCTCAGAAAGTCATTGTTGAACTTAATGGCTCGAAGCTATTTGGTAAACCAATATACGCGGGGAGGTCGAGAATTCGTAAAACATAGTTGTTCGTAAAACAGAGGTGCAACACGCACGTGGCAGCATAAAAATAATAATTTGTGTTGCTTTCTGGTATTCGTTTGTTACCGTTTTAAGTGGTCTATCTACTATTCATCAACCCTTCACTATTACTGTATTATAGGAATTTCAAAATTTTAATCTTTTAGCAAATAAATACGGAGTGTTTAAATATGTTCATTAATTTCAACAAAATAAAGGAGCACTAAACAAGTAAACATAATATCCAGGTAAAAAATTATAATGATGATAGAAATATTACACCTGAAACATCCAACTATTTTGTATAAAAAAATAATATGTATATTTTTTAAATTTTCACTACTAACATATATACAATCTAAATGGAAATGTAAATGACCAACAACTCTTTCTTTTTGTAAATTAATATGTAACAGTTAGCAAATAAATGTTGTATTTACAGTAAAATTTTACTCAAACTCGTGTATGGTTCCAAAGAAAGTTCGTTGACTTTGACCAATATTCCAAAATATGACCACAATGAAATGATCATTAATGAACCAAAGGCTTTAAAAAGGTCACTGAATTAAGAAGAAACATTGCTGAAGCCAAAATAGATGGTCTTTTGTTGATAGGCATTGAGAGCACAGTCCACCTGAAAGTGGCCCATTGGGAACTTGACCCGAACTCCATATCCAACACCAACTCCAGCTCCTGGTTTACCATGTCTTAACCCCGGGTTTCCTATAATAATAGTTTAATTTATTGTTACATTAGTTTTTGCATTGTTAATTTTGATTTAACAGATCCAACTATAACTTGAAAATTACAAAAAAAAAAAAAAAGGGTTGATATGTCAACAAAAAATGTAACATTGGACATGTACATAGTTTTAAGTAAAGATGTCTATTGCTAAAATGTTTGAAAGGCCCTTTATATAATATATGTATAAGAAGAAAATAAAAGAAACTTGCATTTCAATAGTAGGTTACTGATCTCAAGTAATGGCTAGTAATATGATGAAAATATATATGATATATGATAATATAAATACAGGAAATGGGAAACTAACCTGGAACAAAGCGACCAGAACCCAAATCAGTTCCACAATCAAAGAATAGGGCTCCATCAAGCATCTCATTCTGGTGACACAAAAAATTATGAAATACTAACTCCTTGTTATTTAGTTCAACATAAATGGTTAACTATTGATTATATATCTAAAATTGCCCTAAACAAGGTCAAGGACAGAATAAAGAAATATTGTCGGCTTAATATCTTTTTTTGTAACTCAGTAGCGCATTGTTGGTGGCACTGAATATATCGAGTCATACGTAAAGCACCTCCCGGACGTTGTAGTTGCAATTGGTAAAACCAAAACAAACTTTAATAACCAATAAACATCTTGGTATGAGATATGCTTGATAAACGATAAAAAAATATTTAATTGTAGTCTTACAAAAAATGGTAAAAATAAAGCCTCAATTGTAACCCTAAAATTACCATATTATCATATTAAAGATGATATTTATTTAGGACATATTGTGTAAACTAGTTTCTTTTGTAGCGGTCAAATTGAATATTCTAGAAGAACTTGCACAATGACTGGGACTTGAACCCCCAAGGCCCAAACTCATGGTTAGACATGTCACCATGATACCGTTAGGCAGTGTTGTAAATCTCGTTATTTCCCCCCGCGATCTCGTTTTTGGGAGGCAGCCGAGACGAGATGTCCATCCCCTGAGATTTCTCGGTCAACGGGGTCAAACTTGGTCAAGCCACGATTTTTCGGATTTTCTCGCTCATTTCTCGGATTTTCTCGCTCATTTCTGGGATTTTCTTGTAAAATCTTGTAAAAATGTATATAAATATACATATATTTATTTATTCATTTTATATATAATAAAAAAACCTAAAAAGTCAATGTAAGTCAACGTCCGAGATCTTCCTGAGATTTTCCCGAGATGCCAATCTCCCAAAAATATCCAAACGAGATCTCTCTCTGAGATCCGAGTTCTCCAACCTTGCCGTTAGGTCAATGTCTCTTTGGTACTTGTAGGCTAATTTAACAATTAATTAATAATTAAATGTAAGTCTACTAATAGGCAATATGTAAATTTGTACATACCATTGGGAATGTAAACTCAGTGTTAGCAACCAGACAAGACCTACCGGATCCAACAGCACCTTCACCGTATCCTCGCACACTACCAACTCCACCGATTGCAAATGCTTGGTAAGGAGCTATATCACCTACTATTGAACCACCTGTAAGGCTGTCACATTTCATTCGTATCAGAAACATCAACTCGATTTATCAAATTTATTGTATTATGTAAGAGAATAACAAAAGTTTTGCAAAGTATGCTTCCTCTAAGAATTTGTTAAGCTATGTGTGTGTGTGCTTCAATACAAAATACTGTCAAATAAATAATGGAGTAGATACCTTGCCAAGAAAAATCCAGGGCCAAGTTTAAGTCCCTTAGAAGCAGCGAACTTGAAACGGTTAAAAATTAACCACTTCGACAAAAGAGGAATTCCTTGTTCTATTTGCAGACTAAACTGAATATTATTATTATAACACATAATGAAAAGGTGACTAATGGCATATATTTAACGAAAAGCATTATTGAGTTCACAAGAAATACACCAAATATTGATTTAACAAATAAAAAACACTAACCCGAGTAAAACTAAGGTCATTTGCCTTTGCGAATCTGGACTCCTGTTTCACTACTACCATGCAATCATGACCACTACCACTGCATAAAAAAAAAGGTATTATAAGGTAACTGTAAGTATGAAAACATGTTCAATTACATTTTAAAAAGCCAAATACTCATATACCTGGATGTCACTGGAAATCCATGCAGATCTCGACTTATCGACCGGCCGTCATCATTGATAGGACGCACATGCTACAAGCCAACATGGCTTACATTATTAAACTCTTGTGTGCATATAGTAGAATAAGAAATCTTAAAAGGTCACACAAAGTTTATTTGTATTCTGGGTCCTGTTGGGCAATGAGTCACACGAGTCAGAGATGGATTGGGTTGATTTGACCCCTTATATATATATATGATGGTTTCTGTTTGGATTTCATAGTATCCCAAAAACTGTTCCCAAATCTAGTACTAACAGTAGTATGTAGCGTCAAAAGTATTGTTTTACTTAAAGTGAAAGTGTAAGATTGAATTTTTTTAAGGCTCAAAGCCTCTCCTGAATCATACTATTTAAAGAAATAAGATTATTAAACTTAACAACAAAGTGAAGTAATCATAATTAAAAATTGAAGTATTAAATACATTCTCCGAAACAAAGTATTAGCAGGTCAACCCAGACCTATCAGTTCCATGAACTCAAGGGTTTTATGATTTTATGCCCATTTAGCCCGAACAATATCAAGATAAAAACCTGAATTGACCCATTTTGATCATTTGGGTCATAGTTTCCACTTCCAATTTGTCATATTTTTTTAACAACTATAGGTAATAATTTTAGGTTAAATCGTTGACTATTTTATAAAATAGTTTGAACTTTTAACGAGACTCGATATGATTCGAGTTAAAATAGAAAATAAAAGCCACGAGCAGAGCATACTCGAAATACTCATGTTACCTCAAACTTTAAACTAGTCTTGCTGCTCCAATTACAACTCCCAGGCTCATCTAAGTCTAAGCCAACAGAGAAACGACATAGATTCACACCTCCACTCCCCGTTTTTGAAAAGTTGTCAACAGGAATGCCATGTATACCAACTTCAGGCGACACCGAGTGCTAGTCAATAAAAAAAAAAAAATTTTTTATACTTTCTACAATTTATTTATTATCTTTCATTACATGGTTAAATGATAAGGAGTTACATTTTTTTTCCATTCACGCAACTGATTGAAAAACAAGAATAATTATGCTACTTCTCAGCTAACAGATTGTGTAATGTTGCTAGGTGTTGGCTAATAAGTAAAAAATAACAAATAAAAAGATTTTTAAATTAAAACAAACCTGGATAACAAAAGAATGTTGAGCAAGCCATTCTGGCCTAGGCTTCCTATAAGCAATCAGTATATTGGAATCTGAAAGTCCTTTATCCCACAATACATCAAGCTTCTCACTCTTTCCAAATAAGTTGGGGTGTTTTATGCAAAGACTGCGGCCAAAAAATAATAATAATTATAATAAATAAATAATAAACGTGGCATGCAATGTTATGTTAGAAATGTCAAGCCAAATTCGTTTACAGAACAGTAAGTAGAAGTTGAATGATAATGAAACATCATACCTTCCTACAATAAGTGAAAGCGGACTGCCAGTGCTTGAATTTCTAAAAATACACCAAAAAGAAAAAAACAAACAGTACAACTAATTAGTTAGGTACATAAAGAAAAGCTGAATTTATATTAATTTGGTTAATTACAGTCACTACAAACTAGGGTGTCTTTGAGTTACACACGCTCGACAAAATACTATGAAGTATCAATCCTGGAATAGTGTATAACTGGGCCACCCAATTTTATCTTACAGCCACATTACATTACATTACATATGTATATACTCCTATATAAATCAATTGATACTAAACACAGCCAATGTAGGAATACATGGGGGCCTATATCATCACTTATTTTAAGCAACCCAAAAATGCAAAGGGCAAAACGAAAACGGATACATACATGTGTGACCTTAGTTGTTAATTTATATTAAGAATGCCACACAAGTATATATCTCTTTCATTTATACTATAAATCAGGCTATAAACATGAATGGATTATTGTAAAATGCCACTTTCAGAAGGGTTCCCTTTCTAACACAATGTCAGTAATCCAGTTTTTAAGGCTAAGATATCATTTAACATTTTAATAAAACTTAGAAAAAGAGAAAATGGAAGAGACCTGAAAGAATGAAGCATCATAGCAGCACAAAGTCTGTGTGTAAAATCAACATTGAAATCTATCTTGGCTGTAATTAATTGAAATAAAAAAAACAAAACCTTAATCAAAATCGAACATACATACACTCAATGTTATAATCAAGAATCTAAAACTAACATATAAAAACAAAAAATAAACAATTATTGATTATTATGAAAAATGTAACGAGAAAAAAAAAAGAACCTCTGCCAGCATGGACGCTCTTTTGAGCTCCCATCGTCGTGCAATTACTTCCACCATTCAAATACACAAAATCCCCCCAATAATAAATAAAACAATAACAATTAATATTATTTAATCTTCGTATTCAATCAAATACAACGAAAATGGTAATGATATAAGAAAAGAAAGGAAGGTTTAACACTCAAGCCGGCGTCTGATAGGCGCACCCGAAAGAGAAAGGGAGTTGTGAGTGAAGAAAAAAGTTATCTGTTTGTGCATTTGATTGGTTTTGGAATATTTGCACGTGCCGATCACGCTTTGTTTTCTCTTGTTCAATTTAAATGCGAAATTATCAGAGCACACGCAATGTGTGGTTCTGGCCTCGATAGCGTCCACATTTTGACTTAAAACGTTGTTGGTGGTGTTCCGGTTCAACATTGCATTTTCGAACATTTTAGAATAAGGGTGTTCAATCGTTTAAAGTAAATTAAAGTGCATATGAATTATTGGGATCGAGCAATACTGAAACTAAATATGAATTCCGTTCTTCGATTCAGTTTTCGTTTTTGAAAATTTTAAATTTGGTTTGACCGAAAATGAAATATCAAACCGAATTCAATTCATACAATATTTAATAAACATATGAGCAGGTCTATTGAAATGATTATATCAGTTAGGTTAATAATTCGGGAGGAGAATTACATAGTCATTAGCGCTTATACATCTCGTGTGAGTTTAGGAGAAAGAGAAAAGAGACGTTTTTGAGAATAGTTAGATGAGGTTGTGAGGAGGTGCCCGAGCGAACACTGATCGCTTATAAGGGATCTTAATGGACATATAGGAACTGATGCAGAGGATTATGAGGGGTCCACGGTGGCTTTGGGTACAGATTACAAAATGAGAATGGTCGCTAAATTCTTAAGTTTGTCGTTAGTAGTTACAAATTCTTTCTTTAAGAAGGCGGATGCTTAGTTAACTACTTTTCATAGTGGGGGACACAATACCCAAATTGACTATTTATTGCTTTGTTAGGGAGACCTTAGGACTTGTGAACACTGTAAGGTCCTTGATTTGTTCTTCCCAATGCAAATTGTTGTTCATGGATTTAGTTCTTCAAAGACCAGCGAACTCAAGAGTGAGGGCCACCCTACCTAAAATTCTTTGGAAGAACTTGAACGGAGAGATGATAGAGACTTTTAGAGCTTTGGTGATCGAAAGAGTTGATGCTAAATTGGAGAATGCAACCCATGTTAAAATGCATCGGATGTGAAATACTATATTCTTCACCATTAAAGAGGTAGCTTAGCGATGAAGTTCAAACCAGAGTCGCAGTTAAGTAGCTGAGGTTTAGGGAGCTCGTCACTCTTCGGGATGAGACACTTGCTAATAGAACTAGGGCTTGTTAGAATAAAGATTACGTTAGGCCCGTTTAGTATAGCTCGACCCGTTTGTGAGTTTAGGATTTCTAGGGTTTGCATGCACTTTATATATGTGACGCCCCGTATAAAACCATCATGTACGGATCATCAACAACAGGTCCATTACACGGTATAATACTATATGCTGTTTTAAACAAGTTTTGCATTCATGAAAAGGTAACGTTTTTACCAACGTCAAATGTTTTATAAAAGATGACGTCTTTACCAACGTCAAATGTTTTACAAGGATAACGTGCTTCTACGAAAAGAAAGCATTAACATAAGTACGTGACACAAAGGTCATTACAAAACCATAGTTCGAAAATATGATAAGTTGTGAATGCAATGTAAAAGTTCCATGATTGAGACATCTCTAAACAATGCAACGGAAGTCTAACACAGCGAGTCTGTAACAGCAAGTCTATAACACCAAGACTATAACAGCAAGTCTAACAGCAGAAGCAACAACGTCTAAGCACCTGAGAAATACATGCTTAAAAAGTCAACACGAATGTTGGTGAGCTATAGTTTGTTTGTAATCAGTAATGTAATGTAGACCACGAGATTTCTGTGCTTCAAATCAGCATTTCAAAACAGTATGATAAAGTATATTCTTATCTGTGGGCATCCGGTAACTAACTTAACAAGTAATATATCACCCCCTAAAAGTACACTTGGCGAGTGCGTATGTTTACGAAGTATTAAACACCCGTTGTGTGAGGCCCCGTACCAAATCAACGTGTACGGATCATCAACAACAGGTCCATTACACAGTATAATACTATATGCTTGTAACAACCCAAACCAAATCACGTTCGAACCCGCTTAAAATAACATAAAAAAAATTATTTTGTTGCACAGCTATTGGCGCGGCGCGCCAGGACCCCGCGCGGCACGCAGAAAGGCCTGGACAGGCTGCTGTCCCAAAAATTCAAAAACGTGAAAATGTTTGACCACCTCCCGACATAATTAGACAAAACGCTTTTCACCACATATTCAAATATGTAAAACTAACACGTTCCATTAATAAAAAGGGCTTTACAATGCCGGGCCCACCTATGCCCAAATTACCCTTAAAGTACGAATTACAAGTTTTCGACCAGAAGACTTTTAATACAAAATAAAGCCGAGCATGGCGATTGGGGATACGCTACCCAATCCTAATCAATCCAAAAGCAAGCCTTCTAAAGCAACTACGCAAGTCCACTAGTCCCCGCTTACCCGAGCCACCGCATCCATGCAATCTATAAAAATGTAAACAACGAGAGGGTAAGCTAACGCTTAGTGAGTGATAACATACTACATACATATATATGTATAAAATGGACACGCCACACAAATATCAAATACCGCATACCGAAGCATCCATGTATAAGGCAACTACACTAAGCATATCGCACGATCTCTAAGCAACAAGCTAAAGATATCAACAAGTATAAGTTCACCAACGACGATGTGAACAACGCCAATAAGCTACACCCGGAGGGTTAGCTACAACACAACAATACAACAATATATATATATATATATATATATATATATATATATATATATATATATATATATATATATATATATATATATATATATATATATATATATATATATATATATATATATATAACAATATAAAAACGAATAAGGTTAACCCCTTAACCCATTGCCGAATACCAAACACCACAATGAAGATTGGCCGAGCTACACGAGCCTTAGTAATCCGAAACCACACGAGATTACTATCTTCAACAAGACAACATCGAGGTTGGCCGAACTACACGAGCCTTAGAAATCCGAAACCACACGAGATTACTACCTCAATAAGATGACCGAACTACACGCGTCATCGTGAATCCGAACTACACGCGACTCACTTCTCAACATCAAAACCCTTCGCCATTGGGGTTATATCATCCACATCACAACCACGTGTGATAATGTACACATTTGATGTACTTCGCCAAAGGTGATCAACCAAAACGCACAACCGTGCCAATTGGACCTATACACAAGTCCATCAAAACCACCTATATGTGAAGTGAGCTCTATAGCCGAGAATCACTTCACCTGATCCGCACCCATCCTACACATACATATGCACATAAGATATTAACACTCACCTTGTCGCCTTGATGAAACGCTTCCAAATAATCCGCAACTCGTCAATGGAAAGCACCTATTCCATAATCATAAATACCACAACACAATTAGGATGGATTTACAAACCAACCCAATTCGACACTTAGTGCAATTTCGACCCAAATGCACTTTCAAGCACAAACCGTGCCTAAACTAACCAATAATCACTAACACAAGTGATAATGGTCCTAATATGCCTATTAAACCCGAACACAAGTGTTAAACACTTATCGTTCTCAAAATCGCCCATAAACCCTAATTTTGACCCATAAAGTCAAAATCTCACCAATTACAAGTTTTGACACCAAAACATATGTAACTCGGTTTTATACTTCAACTTAATCCATTTTAAGTTTATAAACCTCATCGAATCGACATTCGGGTCATAATCATCAACAAACCCTAATTTTGACTCTAGTCAAAATTAGTCAACCACAAGAACCCTAAGGGTCTCCAATACATCAATAATCACTAATACTAGTGATTATACACCATTCTCAAGTCTTAAACATGGTTAAATCATTAACCAACCCAAAACCCGCCTTTTAACACTTATAAACTCGAATCTTGGTGTTAATCTTCAATTAACAACTAAACGGGTTCCATTTATAAATCATACAATCAAAAGCCCCAAATTTGAATGATGAACACGAAAACGAAATTTGGAGTTAGAGCTTACCACTAGTATCACCGTGTAGCTAAGAACGAGGAGAACAAACTTGTCTACTACGCCAAAGATCAAAACCCGCTTCTTCCTTTCCAAAAATCCCTTTGAATCAAATGGGTGTTTGAGTTCTTGAGAGAAATATGAAAAGAAAAGGAAAAAGAAATGAATAAATGAAATGGGTGGAGGAGGTTAAGTCCACAAATCTGGCTCAAATGCAAAAAGACCGAAATGCCCTTTTAAAAACTCTAAAATAACAAAAGGGGTCTTCCAGCGACATATGGGGCGGCGCGCCATGACCCTGCGTGGCGCGCGACTGGGCAGAATCAGAATCCAGGTCTTACAACTCTCCCCCACTTAAAATCGATCACGTCCTCGTGATCTTCACCACTTAACCAATCCGGACCCACTCAACGGTCCTCAATCATATCCCAATCCGAACTTTCCTAGACAATTCTTCCCAATGAATCGCCTTTTGCAACTAAATCGTCACCCACGATTTATCAAATCCACAATCCGAGCACTAAAATCATGCTCATTCCCTAACATCGGGAAAAATCAACCAATCTCGTACCGAGATATCAATCCCTTAGTGTACCCTTACCGAGTACAACGCTAAAAGCAACCAAGTCTCAACCTAAGGTCAACAACCCGAAACGATGAAGACCGAACCAAACGAACCCTTACGGATAACACTTACCACTAAACATCCCTTGTAGTGCGCAATACGACCAATGCGCAACTACCGTAACATTGTAAAAAAAGGGCTAAAACCGATAGCGCCCAAAATGACTATGGAAACGCTGATCCCAAGGTGTACAAAATCGACTATCGTCACACCCGTAACAACATGTGAGCGAAACACGGCTATCGCATCACTCAACACACAACATGGTCCTCACGACCCTACCATCGACGTATAAAACAACCGATAGTTCCCACAACATGGTCCTTACGACCCCACCATTGGTGTATCAAACAACCAATAGATCACACGACATGGTCCTTACGACCCCACCATTGGTGTATAAAACGACCAATAGATCAAACATCATGGTCCTTACGACCCCACCATCGATGTATAAAACAACCAATAGATCAAACAACACGAAGGCTGGTGTGATGCCCCGTACAAAACCATCGTGTACGAATCATCAATAACAGGATCATTACAAGGTTAAGTACTATATGCGTTTTCAAAAAGAGTTTGCATTCATTAATAAAAGGTGACGTCATAACTAACGCCAATTGTTTTACAATCCAAAAGAATGCTTCACTAAGTAGAAGCAAATAATAAGTGTATGTGACCACAATGGTCGTTACAAGTCATAGTTCAAAAGTACTAAAGTTTGAATGCAAGGTAAAGTAGTTCATGCGACGACAACTCTAAGCAACGGGTGTCTACAGCACGACTAGTACACAGCGGAAGCTAACCTCAAGCACCTGAGAAAAACATGCTTAAAAACGTCAACACAAAGTTTGGTGAGCTATAGTTTAAGTATAATAGTAAGTAAGATAGGCCACGAGATTTCAGTGCTACAAAGAGCGTTTCAAAATAGTATGATAAAGTATATGTTAACCGTGGGCACTTGGTAACTAACTTAACGTTTATACCCCCTGAATGTACACTTGGCAAGTGCGTATGTCTACGAAGTATTAAACACCCGTTAAATGCTAGCGCTACTAGCCCGAGTGGGGATGTCAAACCCTATGGATCCATATCTAAGATTCGCGTTCATGGTTCAAAAACCAATGATTAAACGTTACCGAGCTAAAGGGAATGTTTATGCCGTTGTATAACCCACACATATATAAGTTTAAGTACTCGTGCCTAGTATGTAAAAACGTAAAATGCGTATGTATTCTCAGTTCCCAAAATAGTTTAAGTAAAAAGGGAATGCTATAACTCACAATGATAATGTAGTCGTAAAGTCGGTTCGGAAAAGGTGTGCAAGTAATCGGTCCGAAGGTCCTCAACCTAATGTAAATAGTACTAAGTCAGTAAATCGTCTTAATAGGTTTAAAAGTATGTAAATAAGGTCTTAAGGGTCATCATCATTCATCATTTAACAAAAGGTGTAAAGTAAGTTTCGTTTATGAAAGTAGTTTAGAACAAAAGCTAACTTCGATCAGTCACCACAGCCTCTACCCTTACTGAATTAAGGTGAGACCAGTGGCCATGGCTCCGTCTATGAGTCCTTTAGTTGTGGTAAAATTTACAGAAGCAAAATCGTCTTATTTTGACCGTGGCGACGGTCTAAGTGCGAGTAGGTCAGAAATTTCTGCACAACGTTAAAGGACATAGTGACGATCGGAGGGCCATAAATCCTAAACCGTAACTCGGATTAAGACGAGTCCTATATGAAAAGTTATCTACTCGAAAGGTTCTATCTAAAAATGATGGTCTCAGTAGCCCAGGTATACTGGTCTGTTACAGAAACAGCAGGTCATTAGGGTTTGGACAGAAACAGTAAGTTTAAGTGAGTTCCGGTGGTCTTGGTGCTTGATGTTCATCATGGTTCTCATCCTTGATGCATATAGCTTCAAGTGTACAACTCATTGATATATCTACATCATCTTAACCAAGTCTTGACCATCATAACCCTAGTGCAAGTCTAAGACATGAAGCACAACTCACTTAAGAGTTGCATGTAGTTTGATGAACCAAAGTTACATCAAAGTCTTAGGTTTGACACTTACATGAACTTTATAAGTAAAAACAAGTTACAAACTTGAATAAAACTTATGAAATCAAGATCTTAAGTTGTAGAACATAGTTCATAGTTTGATCTTGAAGATCCAAGACTCAAAAGTCTAGATCTACCATAAGTGTACCAAGTTATAATTAAAAGTTTCATTTACATGTTCTTGAATTCTTAAAGTTAACTTTAAGTTCAAGATTAATGAGATCAAAGTTAACTAGTAACATTTGACCAAATACAACCAACAACATGAAATTAAAGTGCAAGTAAATGAAGTAACAAACTAATTTAAACAAGTAATTAGTTCATTGTTGTTCATACTTTAAAGATTCAAACCAAAGTTTGATCTTTAAGAAAGTAAACTTTAAAGTCTACTAACATGACTTACAAGCATGAGTTTATCAATACATGAACATTAATCTTTTAAAAATAACAAATGTAGAACATAACTAGAAAGTATATGTTCTTGTTGTTCTTGTTTTAACAAGATAAAATGAAGAATCAAACTAACAAGTTTGATTCTTGGAAGCTAGTAAGTAAGTAACAACAACAAAGTAAGTAAGTAATAATAACAAACAAGTAATCAAACAACAAGTAACAAAAGATGATGATGATGATTATGGTGTGTATAAAATTCGGTTTTAGCAAGAAAAAGAGAAAGAAAAGAAGTCTTGTAACTTACAAAGTTTAGAGAGAAAAGAGAGAAATTTGAAAGTGAGTTTGAAGTGTGTGTTTTGAGAATGAGAAGTAAATGAAAGATGCTAGTGAACAAGTAGTAAAAAAAATGAAAAACTCTCCCCATTCTCTCCTCATTGCCGACGGTTTGGGCATCCAAATGGGGAAGGGAAGAGTCCACTAGGTCAAGCATGGTAAAGCCTTAAAAAGATGGATATTAGGTGTTAGTTCATGGGGATTATTGACAAACTAGATTCCAAGTCAAGTTAACTAACTAGTTACTCTTGTAAGTACTACTTACATGTAATGTTGGGCTAGTTAAGTCCATTAAGGTGTAGGGTGGGTTTACAAGCCCATATTCAAGAGTCCATTACACTAATCAAAGCCCAAGTTCAATAATTAACAAATAAAGTCCAACAAAAGCCCAAGTAATTAACCAACAACCTTAGTTAATTAAGATGATTAGTAAAACTAATTATGAATATAAATAATATGTAAAAATATTATTCGTGCAGTTTCGTGTGTCACAAAGATGTTTCGGGCACTTAAAAGTCAAGTACGGGCAATCATGGTAACATGTAAATGTAATTACATACATTCGTTTAATCACACATATTAATAATAATAATTATTAATAAATAAACGTTGGAAAATCCAGGGTCGTTACATTACCCACCTGTTAAAGAAAATTTCGTCCCGAAATTTAAGCTAAGGTAGATGGAGGAGTCGGGAAAAGGTGAGGATACTTTCGCATCATTTGATCCTCTCATTCCCAAGTAAACTTAGGTCCTCGTTTGGCATTCCATCGTACTCGGACGATCGGAATCTTGTTGCGTTTCAAAGTTTTGATCTCACGATCCATAATCTCAACAGGCTCTTCCACGAAGTGGAGTTTGTCATCAATTGTAAGTTCTTCAAGTGGTATGATAAGTTCAGGTGCAGCAAGACACTTCTTCAAGTTTGACACATGGAAGGTAGGATGAACTGAGCTTAATTGTGCTGGTAGATCCAAACGGTAAGCAATGGGTCCAACACGTTCCAAGATTTCAAAAGGACCAATGTATCGTGGGTTTAACTTTCCACGTTTTCCAAAACGGATCACACCTTTCCAAGGTGCAACCTTCAACATTACACGATCACCAACGTTGAATTCAAAGTCTTTACGTTTAAGATCGGCATAACTCTTTTGGCGATCGCGGGCAGTCTTAAGTCTCGCTTGTATCTGAGCAATCTTCTCTGTGGTTTCGTGGACTACCTCGGGTCCGGTGATTTTCTTCTCGCCTACTTCGGCCCAACAAATAGGAGATCGGCACTTACGGCCATACAATGCTTCAAAAGGTGCAGCATTAATGCTAGAGTGATAAATGTTGTTGTGATGCCCCATACAAAACCATCGTGTACGAATCATCAACAACAGGATCATTATAAGGTTAAGTACTATATGCTGTAATTAAAGAAGTTGCATTCATGATAAAAAGGTGATGTCATAACCGACATCAAATGTTTTACATTTCAAAAGCATGCTTCACTAAGTAGAAGCAATAATTAAGTGTACGTGACCCCAAATGGTCGTTACAAGTCATAATTCAAAAGTACGAATGTTTGAATGCAAAGTAAAGTAGTTCATGCGTGGACAACTCTAAGCAGCGGGTGTCTACAGCACAACAAGTAAGACAGCAGAAGCAACCTCAAGCACCTGAGAAATACATGCTTAAAAACGTCAACACAAAGGTTGGTGAGCTATAGTTTAAGTATAACAGTATGTAAGGTAGGCCACGAGATTTCAGTGCTACAAAGAGCGTTTCAAAACAGTATGATAAAGTATATGTTAACCGTGGGCACTTGGTAACTAACTTAACGTTTATACCCCCTGAAAGTACACTTGGAAAGTGCGTATGTCTACGAAGTATTAAACACTCGTTAAATGCTAGCGCTACTAGCCCGAGTGGGGATGTCAAACCCTATGGATCCATATCTAAGATTCGCGTTCACGGTTCAAAAACCAATGATTAAACGTTACCGAGCTAAAGGGAATGTTTCTGCCGTTATATAACCCACACATATATAAAGTTTAAGTACTCGTGCCTAGTATGTAAAACATAAAATCCGCATGTATTCTCAGTTCCCAAAATAAGTTAAAGTAAAAAGGGAATGCTATAACTCACAATGATATGTAGCGGTAAAGTAGTAGTCGGGAAAGGTGTGCAAGTAAATGGTCCGAAGTCCTCAACCTAAGTCAAATAGTACTAAGTCAGTAAATCGTCTTAATAGGTTTAAAAGTATATATTTAAGGTCATAAAGGTCATCATCATTCATCATTAAACAAAAGGCGTAAAGTAGGTTTCATTTATGAAAGTAGCTTAAAACAAAGTCTGATTTCAGTCAGTCACCACGGCCTCTACCCTTACTGAATTAAGGTGAGACCAGTGGCCATGGCTCCGTCTATGAGTCCCTTAAGTGTGTTAAAATTTATAGAAGAAAAATCGTCTTGGTTTGACCGTGGCAACGGTCTAAGTGCGAGTAGGTCAGAAATTTCTGCACAACGTTAAAGGACATAGTAACGATCGGAGGGCCATAAATCCTAAACCGTAACTTGGATTAAGACGAGTCCTATATGAAAAGTTATCTACTCGAAAAGTTCTATCTAAAAATCAAGGTTAGAACAGCCCAGGTCTACTGGTCTGTTCCAGAAGCATCAGGTCAGTAGGTTTTGGACAGAACAGTGAGTTTAAAAGGGTTCCGGTGGTCTTGGTGCTTGATGTTCATCATGGTTCTCATCCTTGATGCATATAGCTTCAAGTGTACAACTCATTGATGTATCTACATCATCTCAACCAAGTCTTGACCATCATATCCCATGTGCAAGTCTAAGACATGAAGCACAACTCACTTAAGAGTTGTATGAAGTTTGATGAACCAAAGTTGCATCAAGGTCTTAGATCTAACACATATATGGACTTTAAAGCTAATAACAAGTTACAAACTTGAAAGTAAACTAACTAATCAAGATCATAAGTAGTAGAACATAGTTCTTAGTTTGATCTTGAAGATCCAAGACTCAAAAGTCTAGATCCAAAGTTATATTTAAGGAAAACTTATTTGTGTGTTCTTGAACTTTCAAAGTTAACTTAATTTGTTCAAGAGATATGAGATCAAGACTAACTTGTAGTACTTGACCATATAAACTAACTACATGAAATTAAAGTGTATAAAATAAAGAAACAAGTTAATTAAACAAGTAATTAGTTCAAGGGTTGCTCATACTTTAAAGATTCAACCAAAGTTGATCTTTAAGTAAAGTAAACTTTAAGTTTACTTCCATGACTTACAAGTATGATTTCAACAACAATGAACTTATATCTTTTGAAACAATATATGTAGAACATAAACTAGTAAGTTTAGTTCTTGTGTTCTTGATGAATACAAGATATTATGAAGAATCAAGACTAGGAAGTTAGATTCTTGGAACTAAGTAAGATTAACTAACAATTTCATGAAACAAACTAACAAGTAAACAAACAACAAACAAAGATTGATGATGAAGAGGTGTTTGGTTTCGGTTTTGGTCAAGAAAAGGAAGAAGATTTATTCAAGTTACTTACAATCTTAGAGAGAAAAGATGAGAGAAAAATGAAGGCAAGTAAGATTGTGTAAAAGTGAGGAAGTGAATGAGAGAATACAAGTAATAAGTTAACAAAGTTTGAAAGCAAAAACCACTCCCCCATGATGCCTAGCCGACGGTTTTTGGGGTTCCAAGGGGGGAGGGATTAGTCTACAAGTCCATTGCATGTTAAAGGTACAAAAGTTGGTTATTAGATGTATTTGCATGGGAAGGATGAGTAAGTAAATGGTAACTAGATTCCTTAAGTGTTTAATCCATTTAGTTAAGTTTGAAAGTAATACTTGCATGAAGAAATGGGCTAACTAGTCCATTAGAGAAGTAGGGTGGGCTCTTTAAGTCCACTAACATTAAATAAGCCCAAGTTTCAAGTAGTAACAAGTTAAACCAATTAAAAGTCCACTAACACTACTAAAGGCCCAAGTAATTAACTAATAACCATAGTTAATTAAAATGATTAATAAAACTTAATCATGAATGCAAATAATACTTGAAAATATTATTCGTGAAGTTTCGTGTATCACAGAGACGTTTCGGGCACTTAAAAGTCAAGTACGGGCAATCATGGTAACATGTAAATGTAATAAGATACATTCGTTTAATCACACGTATTAATAATAATAATTATTAATAAAATAACGTTGGAAATTACAGGGTCGTTACATTACCCACCTGTTAAAGAAAATTTCGTCCCGAAATTTAAGCTGAGGTAGATGGAGGAGTCGGGAAAAGGTGAGGATACTTCCGCATCATTTGATCCTCTCGCTCCCAAGTAAACTCAGGTCCTCGTTTGGCATTCCATCGTACCCGTACAATCGGAATCTTGTTGCATTTCAAAGTTTTGATCTCACGATCCATAATTTCAACAGGTTCCTCCACAAAGTGGAGTTTGTCGTCAATAGTAAGTTCTTCCAATGGTATGATGAGTTCGGGTGCAGCAAGACACTTCTTCAAGTTCGATACATGGAAGGTAGGATGAACTGAGCTCAATTGTGCTGGTAGATCCAAACGGTATGCAACGGGTCCAACACGTTCCAAGATTTCAAAAGGACCAATGTATCGTGGGTTTAACTTTCCACGTTTTCCAAAACGAATCACACCTTTCCAAGGTGCAACCTTTAACATTACACGATCACCAACATTGAATTCAAAGTCTTTACGTTTAAGATCGGCATAACTCTTTTGACGATCACGGGCAGTCTTAAGTCTAGCTTGGATCTGAGCAATCTTCTCCGTGGTTTCGTGGACTACCTCGGGTCACGTGATTTGCTTTTCGCCTACTTCGGCCCAACAAATAGGAGATCAGCACTTACGGCCATACAATGCTTCAAAAGGTGCAGCATTAATGCTAGAGTGATAACTGTTCTTGTACGAGAATTCGGCGAGTGGCAAATGCCTTTCCCAGGCCTTTCCGAAATCAATGACACATGCACGCAACATGTCCTCCAATGTCTGGATCATTCGTTCACTTTGCCCGTCAGTCTGGAGATGATAAGCAGTGCTCATGTCGAGACGAGTTCCCATGGCTTCTTACAAAGAATGCCAAAATCTAGAAGCAAAACGGGGATCGCGATCTGAGATGATCGATAAAGGTACACCATGACGAGATACAACCTCTTTGATGTATAACTGAGCAAGTCTCTCCATTGTATCAGTTTCCTTCATCGCTAGAAAGTGTGTTGATTTGGTAAGGCGGTCAACAATAACCCAAATAGTATCATATCCGCCCACCGTCTTTGGCAGCTTAGTAATGAAATCCATTGTGATCCTTTCCCACTTCCATTGTGGGATTTCCGGCTGTTGAAATAACCCAGAAGGTCTCTGATGCTCGGCTTTAACCTTCGAGCAAGTCAAACACTTACCAACATAAGTCGCAACGTCCTTCTTAAGATTCGGCCACCAATACTGTTCTTTAAGGTCGTGGTACATTTTGCCCACTCCAGGATGAATCGAATATCTCGATTTGTGTGCTTCATCAAGTATAAGGTTTCGTAGATCTCCATAAAGAGGTACCCAAATTCTTCCGGCATAACATCGGAGTCCAGACTCCCTAACCTCGAATCGAGAGACAAGTATGTTCAAATGTTCGTGAGATATGTTCTCCTCCTTGAGAGCCTCAACTTGGGCTACTCTGATCTGGCTGTTGAGGTTCGAATGGATGGTAATGTTCAGAGCCCTAACACGAAGAGGTGCCGTCCTCTCCTTTTGGCTTAAAGCGTCAGCTACAACATTGGCCTTGCCAGGGTGATAACGGAGTTCACAATCGTAGTCGTTGAGCATCTCGATCCATCGACGCTATCTCATATTCAGTTGCTTCTGATCAAAGATATGCTGGAGACTCTTGTGATCGGTGAAAATAGTGCTCTTAGTTCCATACAAATAATGTCTCCACAATTTGAGCGCAAAGACAACGGCTCCAAGTTCAAGATCATGTGTAGTGTAGTTTCGCTCGTGAATCTTCAATTGGCGGGAGGCATAGGCAATAACCTTTGATCGTTGCATCAGTACACAACCAAAACCACTCTTCGAAGCATCGCAATAAACAACAAAGTCGTCACTGCCTTCAGGAAGTGATAGGATAGGTGCGGTGGTTAACTTCTTCTTCAAAGTTTGAAATGCCGATTCGTGTGCGGGTTCCCAAATGAACTTCTTGCCCTTGTGAGTCAGTGCGGTCAAAGGACGCGCAATCAGAGAAAATCCTTCGATGAATCTTCGGTAATAACCGGTGAAACCTAGGAATTGGCGAAAATGCGTCGGAGTAGTGGGGGTCTCCCACTTACTGATGGCTTCAATCTTGGCGGGATCAACTTTGATACCCTGGTTGCTTACAACATGACCCAGAAATTGTACTTCCTTCAACCAAAATTCACACTTGGAGAATTTGGCGTAAAGTTGCTCTTGTCTTAAGAGTTCAAGCACTAATCGGAGGTGTTGCTCATGTTCTTCTTCGCTCTTAGAGTAGATGAGGATATCATCTATGAAGACGATAACAAACTTGTCCAAGTAAGGCTTGCAGACACGATTCATGAGGTCCATAAACACGGCAGGTGCATTTGTCAAACTGAATGGCATCACAAGAAACTCATAATGACCATAGCGGGTTCTGAATGCAGTTTTCATCACGTCACTTTCCTTCACCCTCAACTGGTGATAACTGGATCGCAAATCGATCTTTGAGTAGACACTCGATCCTTGTAGTTGGTCAAAAAGATCATCAATTCGTGGAAGAGGATACCGATTCTTGATAGTCAATTTTTTGAGTTCACGGTAGTCGATACACATACGGAAGGATCCATCCTTCTTCTTCACAAACAACACAGGTGCGCCCCAAGGCGAGAAGCTTGGTTGAATAAATCCTCGGTCTAACAGCTCTTGTAGTTGACTCTGTAATTCTTGCATCTCGGAAGGTGCGAGTCTATAAGGTGCGCGAGCTACAGGTGCTGCTCCTGGCACTAAATCAATCTGAAACTCTACGGCTCTCTGCGGCGGCAATCCAAGCAATTCTTCTGGGAAGACATCAGAGAATTCGTTTACAATTCGAACGTCATTCACTCTCTTCTCCTCAGTTTCTACCGCTTTCACATGTGCTAGGACAGCAAAACGTCCCTTCTTCATAATCTTTTACGCTTTCACGCAACTAATGAGGTTCAACTTCGAGGTACATCTCTCTCCATAGATAACCAGTGGCTCGCCATCTCCTTGTGGTATGCGAAGTGCTTTATCTCCACATATAATATCGGCCTTTATCTTGCTCAACCAATCCATACCAACGATCACGTCAAAACTTCCCAGTTTGTTGGGTACCAAATCAATTTCGAAATCTGCACCAGCTATGTTGATAATAGCTCCTCGACTAATGTGGTCAACTTTTTCAAGTTTTCCATTTGCGACCTCGACAAGCATACTTTCTTTTAACGGGACTAATGACCATTTAATCTTATCGCAAAAATGTCTACATACATAACTTCTATCCGCACCAGTATCAAACAAGACAGAAGCTAAAAGATTGTTGATTTTGAATATACCTGTCACCAAGTCGGGGTTATCGCGTGCATCCCTTGCATTAACATTGAAGGCTCTACCTCAGGGTGGTCCTTCGTCTTTTCGCTTGTTTGGGCATGCGTTTCTGAAATGGCCCTTCTGTCCACATTCGTAGCACTTCTTCGGTCCATTGGTGTTCGGTTTCCCATTCAAAGTGGTGACCTTGCAGTCCTTTCCGATATGCCTAGCCCGTTGGCACTTCTCACAGACAACATTGCAATATCCAGTATGGTGCTTGTAGCACCGCTTGCATTGTGGTAAGGTTCCTTTGTTGTTCGGGTTGGTGTTGGTGTTGTTGTTGGGATTAGGGTTTCCACCATTGTTGTGCCTCTTGGCGGGGGTTTGATCGTAGTTTCTCCCCCTGTTGTTGTTATTGTTGTTGTTGTTGTTGTTGTTGTTGTTGTTGTTGTTGTTGTTGTTGTTGTTGTTGTTGTTGTTGTTGTTGTTGTTGTTGTTGTTGTTGTTGTTGTTGTTGTTGTTGTTGTTGTTGTTGTTGTTGTTGTTGTTGTTGTTGTGGTTGTTATGGTTGTTGTCCCATTTCCTCTTTTCACTACTACCGGCTTCAAACTTAGCCTTCTCCGGCTTGTCAAGGATGATTTGATTCAGGAGAGTATGCGCCATGCGCATTGCTTCGGGAACATTCGGTGGTTTGGATGAGGTGACATTTCCTTTGATGGACTTAGGGAGTCCCGAGAAGTATTTCTCCATGCGCTTGAATTCGGGGGTGACCATGGTCGGACACATTAATGCTAACTCCAAAAACCTACGATTGTAACTGTTAAGGTCGTTCCCTACGGCCTTCAACTGCATGAATTTGATCTCCATCTTTTGTATTTCGGTTCTTGGACAGTATTCCTCAATCATAGCACACTTAAACTCTTCCCAAGGCGTAGCATACGCCTCATCAATCCCTTTCGCTTGAGCTAACGTGTTCCACCACGTTAGTGCGCCGTCAGATAGCGTGCAAGATGCAAACTTGGTCTTATTGTCCTCCGAACAGTTGCTAACTTGGAATACTGATTCAAGTTTCTCGAACCATCTGGTGAGACCAACTGGTCCCTCGGTGCCGCTGAAGTTATGCGGTTTGCAGCTCTGGAATTCCTTGTATGTACACCCATTTCGAACGGGTGGAATAACCGGTGGTGGTGGCGGTGGAGCTTCGAGATTTCTTTCTGCTAGGGCTGCAGCGACCCGTTCGTTGATCATGTCCTCAATCTGGGCGGCGGTAGGTGTGGATCTTCCGTTAGCCATGGTATTCTAAACAAAAATTTTGACTCAAGTCAAAATCCAGCATGCAAGTAGTAATAATACAGTATATAGTGACCAACATGGAATCAAAACATCACATGTTATTAAATAATGCATCTAGGTACAAATACCACAGAATCATCGTACAGCAATGTAAATAGAACATCGTGCAAGAATTAAATAACGCAAAGTTCCATTCATTAATAATAATAAGTTTCATACATCTGAATAAGTTCGTACAATACATATGAAATACATGAAACTATATCTAGATTACATCATGAAATCTAAATACAAGGTCCTACGGTGAAGGCGGGTGAACTGCTCCTCGAGCCAACTGCTCCTCGAGCTCAGTGACTCGAGCTCGGAGAGTCTCAATCTCCCTCATTAGTTCCTCATTAGAGGGAGCTGGTGGGGCAGGCGGTGCAGGTGGGGCGGGTGGTGCCAGTGGTGCTGATGTAGATGGTCCGGCTCCGGATGTAGACGGTACGTCCCTAGATGTAAGTGGTGCGTATCTAAATCTAGGTGGTACGGTTCCAGGAATAGTCAATACGTAACGGGGAACCTTACGTATCTGTGGGTCGGCAGGGTATGGCACAACTCGTTTACGAGCAGTAACCCTACGACGATGGCCAAAAGCGTCAGTAAAAGCACGACCTCCATTCACCCCTGGAATGACGGTGCCGTCGGGACGGTACCGCTTCTTCGGCGGGGTGAAGGGTGCCTGAATAGGTCTATCAGTAGGATCCTCATCATCGCTGGAGTCATCTGATGATGAAGAATTGGCGGATGATGAGTCATCCGAATCGTGTGGTGGTTACACTGGTGGCTGAGCTGGTAATCCGAAGCGTCCGAAGGCGGCCAACATCTGTCTGTGTCTGCCTGGCGGAATCACGACTAAACGTCCGTCGGGAGTGCGTCGGCAAGGCGTGCGCATGTGGTTACGAAACGGACCTTCCCCAAACTCCGCGGGGATCTCAATACCACCAATGCGGGGCTGTGACCTCGAGGGTCCGGGAGCAGACACTGGGGCAGGTGCACTAGTACCAGCTCCGGAAGTAGAAGCGCCGGGATCACTAGTGGGTGTCGGGGCCGGTGTATCGGCAGTAGCAGCAGCAGGTGTAGCAGTAGGTAGGGCGACGGGGTCTGAGTCTGTACTGCCCGAAATGCCAGCAGGTGGAACATCCGACATCTGAATAAGGAAAAATAAATTTTCCATGTCAGTATGTCATAAAGCAAGCAAATAATAGGCCAACAGTTTAAATCATGTATAACAGTAACTAGCATGGCAATAACAGCAATTCGTATGAAAGTAGCATGCAATCGAAAGCAAGTAGCATCATGCAGTAGTGAAATCATGTAGTAGCATACGGCATATAGCAGTAACAGTAAGCAGCAGCATGCAGTAAGTTCAGCAGAAACACGTAAACTGGCAAGTTGTAGATTAGTCCTATTATTGAATCCTACTCGGGTCGGTCTTAGACTCACTAATGCAACCTAATTCCCTACAACCAATGCTCTGATACCAAATGTGATGCCTCGTACAAAACCATCGTGTACGAATCATCAACAACAGGATCATTACAAGGTTAAGTACTATATGCTGTAATTAAAGAAGTTGCATTCATGATAAAAAGGTGATGTCATAACCGACATCAAATGTTTTACATTTCAAAAGCATGCTTCACTAAGTAGAAGCAATAATTAAGTGTACGTGACCCCAAATGGTCGTTACAAGTCATAATTCAAAAGTACGAATGTTTGAATGCAAAGTAAAGTAGTTCATGCGTGGACAACTCTAAGCAGCGGGTGTCTACAGCACAACAAGTAAGACAGCGGAAGCAACCTCAAGCACCTGAGAAATACATGCTTAAAAATGTCAACACAAAGGTTGGTGAGCTATAGTTTAAGTATAACAGTATGTAAGGTAGGCCACGAGATTTCAGTGCTACAAAGAGCGTTTCAAAACAGTATGATAAAGTATATGTTAATCGTGGGCACTTGGTAACTAACTTAACGTTTATACCCCCTGAAAGTACACTTGGAAAGTGCGTATGTCTATGAAGTATTAAACACTCGTTAAATGCTAGCGCTACTAGCCCGAGTGGGGATGTCAAACCCTAAGGATCCATATCTAAGATTCGCGTTCACGGTTCAAAAACCAATGATTAAACGCTACCGAGCTAAAGGGAATGTTTCTGCCGTTATATAGCCCACACATATATAAAGTTTAAGTACTCGTGCCTAGTATGTAAAACATAAAATCCGCATGTATTCTCAGTTCCCAAAATAAGTTAAAGTAAAAAGGGAATGCTATAACTTACAATGATATGTAGCGGTAAAGTAGTAGTCGGGAAAGGTGTGCAAGTAAATGGTCCGAAGTCCTCAACCTAAGTCAAACAGTACTAAGTCAGTAAATCGTCTTAATAGGTTTAAAAGTATGTATTTAAGGTCATAAAGGTCATCATCATTTATCATTAAACAAAAGGCGTAAAGTAGGTTTCGTTTATGAAAGTAGCTTAAAACAAAGTCTGATTTCAGTCAGTCACCACGGCCTCTAGCCTTACTGAATTAAGGTGAGACCAGTGGCCATGGCTCCGTCTATGAGTCCCTTAATTGTGATAAAATTTACAGAAGAAAACTCGTCTTGGTTTGACCGTGGCGACGGTCTAAGTGCGAGTAGGTCAGAAATTTCTGCACAACGTTAAAGGACATAGTAACGATCGGAGGGCCATAAATCCTAAACCGTAAATCGGATTAAAACGAGTCCTATATGAAAAGTTATCTACTCGAAAAGTTCTATCTAAAAATCAAGGTTAGAACAGCCCAGGTCTACTGGTCTGTTCCAGAAGCATCAGGTCAGTAGGTTTTGGACAGAACAGTGAGTTTAAAAGGGTTCCGGTGGTCTTGGTGCTTGATGTTCATCATGGTTCTCATCCTTGATGCATATAGCTTCAAGTGTACAACTCATTGATGTATCTACATCATCTCAACCAAGTCTTGACCATCATAACCCATGTGCAAGTCTAAGACATGAAGCACAACTCACTTAAGAGTTGTATGAAGTTTTATGAACCAAAGTTGCATCAAGGTCTTAGATCTAACACATATATGGACTTTAAAGCTAATAACAAGTTACAAACTTGAAAGTAAACTAACTAATCAAGATCATAAGTAGTAGAACATAGTTCTTAGTTTGATCTTGAAGATCCAAGACTCAAAAGTCTAGATCCAAAGTTATATTTAAGGAAAACTTATTTGTGTGTTCTTGAACTTTCAAAGTTAACTTAATTTGTTCAAGAGATATGAGATCAAGACTAACTTGTAGTACTTGACCATATAAACTAACTACATGAAATTAAAGTGTATAAAATAAAGAAACAAGTTAATTAAACAAGTAATTAGTTCAAAGGTTGCTCATACTTTAAAGATTCAACCAAAGTTGATCTTTAAGTAAAGTAAACTTTAAGTTTACTTCCATGACTTACAAGTATGATTTCAACAACAATGAACTTATATCTTTTGAAACAATATATGTAGAACATAAACTAGTAAGTTTAGTTCTTGTGTTCTTGATGAATACAAGATATTATGAAGAATCAAGACTAGGAAGTTAGATTCTTGGAACTAAGTAAGATTAACTAACAATTTCATGAAACAAACTAACAAGTAAACAAACAACAAACAAAGATTGATGATGAAGAGGTGTTTGGTTTCGGTTTTGGTCAAGAAAAGGAAGAAGATTTATTCAAGTTACTTACAATCTTAGAGAGAAAAGATGAGAGAAAAATGAAGGCAAGTAAGAGTGTGTAAAAGTGAGGAAGTGAATGAGAGAATACAAGTAATAAGTTAACAAAGTTTGAAAGCAAAAACCACTCCCCCATGATGCCTAGCCAACGGTTTTTGGGGTTCCAAGGGGGGAGGGATTAGTCCACAAGTCCATTGCATGTTAAAGGTACAAAAGTTGGTTATTAGATGTATTTGCATGGGAAAGATGAGTAAGTAAATGGTAACTAGATTCCTTAAGTGTTTAATCCATTTAGTTAAGTTTGAAAGTAATACTTGCATGAAGAAATGGGCTAACTAGTCCATTAGAGAAGTAGGGTGGGCTCTTTAAGTCCACTAACATTAAATAAGCCCAAGTTTCAAGTAGTAACAAGTTAAACCAATTAAAAGTCCACTAACACTACTAAAGGCCCAAGTAATTAACTAATAACCATAGTTAATTAAAATGATTAATAAAACTTAATCATGAATGCAAATAATACTTGAAAATATTATTCGTGAAGTTTCGTGTGTCACAGAGACATTTCGGGCACTTAAAAGTCAAGTACGGGCAATCATGGTAACATGTAAATGTAATAACATACATTCGTTTAATCACACTTATTAATAATAATAATTATTAATAAAATAACATTGGAAATTACAGGGTCGTTACATTACCCACCTGTTAAAGAAAATTTCATCCCGAAATTTAAGCTGAGGTAGATGGAGGAGTCGGGAAAAGGTGAGGATACTTCCGCATCATTTGATCCTCTCGCTCCCAAGTAAACTCAGGTCCTCGTTTGGCATTCCATCGTACCCGTACAATCGGAATCTTGTTGCGTTTCAAAGTTTTGATCTCACGATCCATAATTTCAGCAGGTTCCTCCACAAAGTGGAGTTTGTCGTCAATAGTAAGTTCTTCCAATGGTATGATGAGTTCGGGTGCAGCAAGTGAAAGGATCCGTTCATATACATTATAAACGATTCACAATAGTTGATTACATCGCGAGGTATTTGACCTCTATATGATACGTTTTACAAACATTGCATTCGTTTTTAAAAGACAAACTTTCTTTACATCAAAAATTGACGGCATGCATACCATTTCATATTACATCCAACTATAATTGACTTAATATTAATCTTGATGAACTCAACGACTCGAATGCAACGTCTTTCAAAGTATGTCATGAATGACTCCAGGTAATATCCTTAAAATGAGCTAATGCACAACGGAAGATTTCTTTAATACCTGAGAATAAACATGCTTAAAAGTGTCAACCAAAAGGTTGGTGAGTTCATAGGTTTATCATATCAATCATGTCAATATATTAATAGACCACAAGATTTCCGTTTATAAATATATGTACACTCGCAAGTGTATAAAAGTATTCTATAAGTTGTAGGCACCCGGTAACAAGCCTTAACGTTCATGTTTTACCCTCTGAAGTACACCAGATCAGGTGTGTTTAATATAACCTCGAAGTACTAAAGCATCCCATAGTCAGGATGGGGTTTGTCAGGCCTAATAGATCTATCTTTAGGATTCGCGCCTACCGTACATAGACAAGTAGTTTAATGTTACCAAGCTAAGGGTAAATTTATGGTTTAAACCCACGTAGAATTAGTTTTAGTACTTGTGTCTATTTCGTAAAACATTTATAAAACAGCGCATGTATTCTCAGCCCAAAAATATATATTGCAAAAGCAATTAAAAAGGGAGCAAATGAAACTCACAATACTGTATTTCGTAGCAATTATGTATATGACGGTACTGAACAAGTGCAAGGTTTGTCTCGGATTCATGAACGTATCAATATTGTGATTCAATATTGCAGGAAAGTACGTAGACGCAACAAAATGATAAAAGTTAGGTTGACCTCACGAGCAATACCCTCGAACAATATCCATAACCTCCATAGCTATAACCCATAATTTCCTTAGCACTATCCCGTTTGAAAACTTATTTTGAAATCGTCTGAATATAACTCCGTCATAGTATTTTATGTATACTAATAATATCTTGAAATAATACTAAGTAAATATATATATATATGTAATTCGATTTAGAGAGTTTAGAGAAATATATTTTCAAGTTTCTATGAAATAATAAAACCTATTGAATTCTATTTATAATAGATTTTTAAATTATTAAAGTGAATTATTAAAGTATGAATTATTAAAGTGAATTATTAAAGTATGAATTATTAAAGTGAATTATTAAAGTATGAATTATTAAAGTGAATTATTAAAGTGAATTATTAAAGTTAAAGTAAAGTAAAAGTAAAGTAAAGGTAAAGTTAAAGTATAGTAAAAGTATAAAACTATGTACGTATAATACGCGTATAAATATATTTAATATTAATTTAAATCATTATATCATAAACCATTTTAGAAAAGGAGAATTATATATATTCATAATAGGTTTCAAGTTTTTAAATTACAGTCTGTTGGTGAAGCATGGGATAAAATCCAAAGGTTTAATAAATGTATGAAATCATCTTAATGAAAAATGTCGAGTTACTTAACTTGTCGATATCCAACATCTAAGTTATTTACACTCCACGTTCTTACTTATAGATCACTTTACCATTTTCCGAATATTGTCAAAAAGAATAGATTTCTTAAATCACAGTGGACCTCATAACATTGGCCCGTAATCATATCATAATGTATCTGATAATTCAATCATTTGATATTATCTCTTAATTCTGTCGATAAATATATCGAAACAAATACGTTCATGTAAAGTATCATATATATCAAATACTTTGTTAATGTTTTCAGTTATTATATATTATATATACATATCTATATACACATAATTGTTCATGAATCGTCAAACACGGTCAAAGGGTAATTGATTACATGAATGTAGTTCCAAACTTTTTGAGATTCAACATTACAAATTCTGCTTATCGTGTCGGAAACATATAAAGGTTAGGTTTAAATTTGGTCGGAAATTTCCGGGTCGTCACAGTACCTACCCGTTAAAGAAATTTCGTCCCGAAATTTGATCGAGGTCGTCATGGCTACCTTTAAAAATGTTTTCATGATGAATATGAGTTGATAAATAGAGTTTTATCATCATTGCGTAATATAGATAAAACAATTTGATTACGCGAAGAGTATAAGTGAAGCTATCGCAAGAGAGTGAAATGAGTAAACGTATATTCGTTTTAACCGATGACGTAGTTATGATTGATTTCCGGAATTCAAGGAATTTAAAGAAAATCTTTGCAATAAGATTTGGTTCTTTGGCGATTAAGGAAATCAGGATCTTATTTGATTAAATGCGATAATCTGTCTCGATTTCTCTGTCTGATATTTTACTATAAATCCGCCCCTTCGTTTATTTATTTCCACAGCTCACACCTTCTAGTCTTTCTCCCAATTCATACTTTAAAGCATTCGTTAATATGCTTCATCCAGTATTGATTCTTGATATACTCTTAACTTTCATATCTGTCATTCTTCTTTTTCATCTACCACCGGAGGAAGTTATTTTCTTCTACCATTACCTTGGGGTTATTGTGTTTTTCATCCTCCCGTGTCTTTATATTGCTATACGCATTGATATACAAGGTTTGTAATTTCGGGGTTGTTATCGGGCTTTATATTCTCCATTATATTTCGGAGCTTCATGCTTTCGTTTTCTCTTCCCGACCTTAAGTCAAGCGGATAATGGTCCAGAATTTATAGATATGAATTTTTAGATGAACATAGTTAATGTTCCAAGAAGAAAATCGTAATGGCACGATCTTGATTTGGCAAATTACCAGAATATCCTAAAATATAGAGCTATCAAGATGATATGTTCTTAATATGTTTGGAAATTGGGTAGAATGTAAGAGTCGTGTAAATAGTACATGATGACGGTATGTTCTGTGAATCATCACGTTCCATTAGAAACTCAGTATGACTTACTGTAATATAATCACATTGATCAAGTGTCATTATATTATACTAACTCATGCTTCAGTTCCCAATACTACTTCAAAAACATTCCTATTTTAAATTCGAATTTTTTTTTTCTTCAGAATTTAGAAACTAACACAGTTTCTTTTTATGTTGTAACGCAGATATTGCGAATAGATAGAAGATTTTGGATAAGAATAGTTGTGAAAATATCTTCAGGAATATCGAAGATATTTATAATAAAAGATACGATAATATCTTAGAATTCTTAACATAGATGGATGATGAAGAAGATTTATCTGTGAAGGTTTAGAATAAGAAGTAAGGTGTTTGCTAACTATTTCAGTAGACTCTGAATCATTTGGATCCTTTGAAGGCAGGTTTAGTCTTTGTGATTTGTCCACAGCCTCCTTCATGGTCTGCTCAATCCGTTTTCCAGTTTCAAACCTTCTCTTTTTCTCAGCTTTACCACCATACTATTCTTTATCATCAAACTTTTGACTGTTAAAGTCGTTTACAGTTTTTGCTGCTTCATCAGCATTTTTCCAATTTCGGAGAACTAGTTCATAGTTTGGGATGTTTTTCAGAAAATTCACATTCGAAGTATGTAAGTCTAGGAGATAGACGTTATATGTATACATATAACTTTTGACGTAAAATTGTCGCGAAATTCAAAATACTGATTGCTAATTCCCAGTGGTTGGTGTGATAATTATTGTTACAGGATGTAGGTGAGTACATGATGGGTTTTAATGAATAAGTATAGTGGCTTTTCGGAGAGGCTTAAGTCGAAGGTTAATGAAGTTTTTGATAAGTTTACTGCTAATGTGGTGAGATATGAAAGGTTCCCCGGTAACAATGATGAAGGGGTAATTGTTATAATAAGGTTTATTCGTATAAACAAATGAAGGTGATTTGTTGAAGCTATGACAAAACTGTCTATTTTGGAAAGAGATTGAAAAATTATATTTGGTAATAAATATCAAAGGATCTGACACGGATACGTGTTAAACTATAACTTTGGTTTTGAGAGCTTTTCAGGTGCATGGCAGTGGGTAATGTATGGTTGGATCATCATCTCGCGTGTCTTTAATAATTTTGAAGTGTTTGAACACATATTGTAATTGTTAATATACATATGATGTTCTAAGATTTTGAATGATACAAATATTTTTGTGAGTTCCATGAATAGAAATGAGGTTCTGGGACAGTTTTGAAGTCAAAGTATAGTTTTAAAAGATGTAGAAATATAAGAGTGATGATTTCGGTTATATCTTGAATCGAATTCTGAGATTTCAAAATCTGAATATGTAATTAGATTTTGAATGAGTATGGTTGTTTTGATTTCTATAAAAGAATGTATATTGTTGTGAAAGTAGGGAGTATAATGGATGATTTGCTGAATCAGATTCGAAGAATGTAACATATTAATTGTGAATTTATATATCTCTCGGGTATTACCTACCCGTTAAAAAAAAATTCACAATTAATATTTTGTACAAAAGAATTTTATTACAGTCTTTATGGAAATATATATGTGTATATTTCTTCAGATATAATATAGATTTAATGAGTTAATGTTAAATTAAACTCATTTGATTTATGGTTAAGGTTAGCATAGATAATTTCTAAACTTTAGAATTACATAATCGTCGTAGAATGTTTTCCCAATGAAGTTATGAATCAGTACTTCATCGTTGTGGTATTCCTTGGTATCTACATGGCGTATGACGTCGATGCTCATGGGACAGATTGTGAAGTTGAGGTTTGCGATGCGGTTGTTGTTGGTGGTGGTAATGGTACTGTTGATGTTGTTGATGGTGGTACTGGTTATGCTGCTGGTGCTGCTGCTGGTGTTTGTAACCTTTGCACCATATTCTCCAAAGCCACTACCCGAGCGCGAAGCTCGTTGACTTCTTCTATTACACTGGGGTGATTGTCGGTTCGGACGAGCGGATAAATAAGATCTAGAATTTGGTGTAGTAGATAATCATGACGAGATACTCTGGAAATGAGAGAGAAAATGGTGTTTCGGACAGGTTCGCCGGTAAGTGCTTCAGGTTCATTGCCAAGAGGGCAATGTGGTGGATGGAAAGGATCGCCTTCTTCTTGTCTCCAATGATTAAGGAGGCTACGAACCCATCCCCAATTCATCCAGAATAGATGATGGCTGATTGGTTGATCCATTCCAGTCACACTGCTTTCGGAGCTTGAGTGAGATTCCATTTCGGAATTCGAGGAACTTGAACTGATGACGAATTCCATTTCGTACGATTTGATAAAGGATTTTTTTGATACGAAATGATTTTCCGGCTATCGGGTGGTATTCTAACTACATAGAATATCTATATATATAGATCAAAAGATTTCATAGATTACGGAGGAATTTACGGAATATGTCAGGCAAAGTTTACGGTAATAGACACGATAAGATATGATTTAGCAGATACGCTAAGATATGAATTTTGTCTATACACTATTCATGCAATCAATGCAGCAAGACGTGTCTAGACTAAGAATGATAAGCAGGTAATTTCCTAAGGATGGTAAGTAGATGATTTCCGACTAAAAATGATAAACAAAACTTTTGACATGCAGACACGGTCGAAGTCCAGACTCACTAATGTATCTTAACAACTATCAGTTAGACACACTAATGCAAGACCTGGTTCGCTAAGACCACCGCTCTGATACCAACTGAAAGGATCCGTTCATATACATTATAAATGATTCACAATAGTTGATTACATCGCGAGGTATTTGACCTCTATATGATACGTTTTACAAACATTGCATTCGTTTTTAAAAGACAAACTTTCTTTACATCAAAAATTGACGGCATGCATACCATTTCATATTACATCCAACTATAATTGACTTAATATTAATCTTGATGAACTCAACGACTCGAATGCAACGTCTTTCAAAGTATGTCATGAATGACTCCAGGTAATATCCTTAAAATGAGCTAATGCACAACGGAAGATTTCTTTAATACCTGAGAATAAACATGCTTAAAAGTGTCAACCAAAAGGTTGGTGAGTTCATAGGTTTATCATATCAATCATGTCAATATATTAATAGACCACAAGATTTCCGTTTATAAATATATGTACACTCGCAAGTGTATAAAAGTATTCTATAAGTTGTAGGCACCCGGTAACAAGCCTTAACGTTCATGTTTTACCCTCTGAAGTACACCAGATCAGGTGTGTTTAATATAACCTCGAAGTACTAAAGCATCCCATAGTCAGGATGGGGTTTGTCAGGCCCAATAGATCTATCTTTAGGATTCGCGCCTACCGTACATAGACAAGTAGTTTAATGTTACCAAGCTAAGGGTAAATTTATGGTTTAAACCCACGTAGAATTAGTTTTAGTACTTGTGTCTATTTCGTAAAACATTTATAAAACAGCGCATGTATTCTCAGCCCAAAAATATATATTGCAAAAGCAATTAAAAAGGGAGCAAATGAAACTCACAATACTGTATTTCGTAGCAATTATGTATATGACGGTACTGAACAAGTGCAAGGTTTGTCTCGGATTCATGAACGTATCAATATTGTGATTCAATATTGCAGGAAAGTACGTAGACGCAACAAAATGATAAAAGTTAGGTTGACCTCACGAGCAATACCCTCGAACAATATCCATAACCTCCATAGCTATAACCCATAATTTCCTTAGCACTATTCCGTTTGAAAACTTATTTTGAAATCGTCTGAATATAACTCCGTCGTAGTATTTTATGTATACTAATAATATCTTGAAATAATACTAAGTAAATATATATATATATGTAATTCGATTTAGAGAGTTTAGAGAAATATATTTTCAAGTTTCTATGAAATAATAAAACCTATTGAATTCTATTTATAATAGATTTTTAAATTATTAAAGTGAATTATTAAAGTATGAATTATTAAAGTGAATTATTAAAGTATGAATTATTAAAGTGAATTATTAAAGTATGAATTATTAAAGTGAATTATTAAAGTGAATTATTAAAGTTAAAGTAAAGTAAAAGTAAAGTAAAAGTAATGTAAAGGTAAAGTTAAAGTATAGTAAAAGTATAAAACTATATACGTATAATACGCGTATAAATATATTTAATATTAATTTAAATCATTATATCATAAACCATTTTAGAAAAGGAGAATTATATATATTCATAATAGGTTTCAAGTTTTTAAATTACAGTCTGTTGGTGAAGCATGGGATAAAATCCAAAGGTTTAATAAATGTATGAAATCATCTTAATGAAAAATGTCGAGTTACTTAACTTGTCGATATCCAACATCTAAGTTATTTACACTCCACGTTCTTACTTATAGATCACTTTACCATTTTCCGAATATTGTCAAAAAGAATAGATTTCTTAAATCACAGTGGACCTCATAACATTGGCCCGTAATCATATCATAATGTATCTGATAATTCAATCATTTGATATTATCTCTTAATTCTGTCGATAAATATATCGAAACAAATACGTTCATGTAAAGTATCATATATATCAAATACTTTGTTAATGTTTTCAGTTATTATATATTATATATACATATCTATATACACATAATTGTTCATGAATCGTCAAACACGGTCAAAGGGTAATTGATTACATGAATGTAGTTCCAAATTTTTTGAGATTCAACATTACAAATTCTGCTTATCATGTCGGAAACATATAAAGGTTAGGTTTAAATTTGGTCGGAAATTTCCGGGTCGTCACAGCAAGACACTTCTTCAAGTTCGATACATGGAAGGTAGGATGAACTGAGCTCAATTGTGCTGGTAGATCCAAACGGTATGCAACGGGTCCAACACGTTCCAAGATTTCAAAAGGACCAATGTATCGTGGGTTTAACTTTCCACGTTTTCTAAAACGAATCACACCTTTCCAAGGTGCAACCTTTAACATTACACGATTACCAACGTTGAATTCAAAGTCTTTACGTTTAAGATCGGCATAACTCTTTTGACGATCACGGGCAGTCTTAAGTCTAGCTTGGATCTGAGCAATCTTCTCCGTGGTTTCGTGGACTACCTCGGGTCCGGTGATTTGCTTTTCGCCTACTTCGGCCCAACAAATAGGAGATCGGCACTTACGGCCATACAATGCTTCAAAAGGTGCAGCAAAAACCACTCCCCCATGATGCCTAGCCGACGGTTTTTGGGGTTCCAAGGGGGGAGGGATTAGTCCACAAGTCCATTGCATGTTAAAGGTACAAAAGTTGGTTATTAGATGTATTTGCATGGGAAGGATGAGTAAGTAAATGGTAACTAGATTCCTTAAGTGTTTAATCCATTTAATTAAGTTTGAAAGTAATACTTGCATGAAGAAATGGGCTAACTAGTCCATTAGAGAAGTAGGGTGGGCTCTTTAAGTCCACTAACATTACATAAGCCCAAGTTTCAAGTAGTAACAAGTTAAACCAATTAAAAGTCCACTAACACTACTAAAGGCCCAAGTAATTAACTAATAACCATAGTTAATTAAAATGATTAATAAAACTTAATCATGAATGCAAATAATACTTGAAAATATTATTCGTGAAGTTTCGTGTGTCACAGAGACGTTTCGGGCACTTAAAAGTCAAGTACGGGCAATCATGGTAACATGTAAATGTAATAACATACATTCGTTTAATCACACGTATTAATAATAATAATTATTAATAAAATAACGTTGGAAATTACAGGGTCGTTACAGTTGTTGTACGAGAATTCGGCTAGTGGCAAATGCCTTTCCCAGGCCTTTCCAAAATCAATGACACATGCACGCAACATGTCTTCCAACGTCTGAATCGTTCGTTCACTTTGCCCGTCAGTCTGAGGATGATAAGCAGTACTCATGTCAAGACGAGTTCCCATGGCTTCTTGCAAGGAACGCCAAAATCTAGAAGCAAAACGGGGATCGCGATCGGAGATGATCGATAAAGGTACACCATGACGAGATACAACCTCCTTGATGTAAAGTTGAGCAAGTCTCTCCATTGTATCAGTTTCCTTCATCGCTAGGAAGTGTGCAGATTTGGTGAGGTGGTCAACAATAACCCAAATGGTATCGCATCCGCCCACCATCTTTGGCAGCTTGGTGATAAAATCCATTGTGATCCTTTCCCACTTCCATTGTGGGATCTCCGGCTGTTGAAGTAAACCAGAAGGTCTCTGATGCTCGGCTTTAACCTTCGAGCAAGTCAAACACTTACCAACATAAGTCGCAACGTCCTTCTTAAGGTTCGGCCACCAATACTGTTCTTTAAGGTCGTGGTACATCTTGCCTGCTCCAGGATGAATCGAATATCTCGATTTGTGTGCTTCATCAAGTATAAGGTTCCGTAGATCTCCATAAAGAGGTAACCATATTCTTCCGGCATAACATCGGAGTCCAGACTCCCTAACCTCGAATCGAGAGACAAGTATGTTCAAATGTTCGTGAGATATGTTCTCCTCTTTGAGAGCCTCATCTTGGGCTACTCTGATCTGGCTGTTGAGGTTCGAATGGATGGTGATGTTCAGAGCCCTAACACGAAGAGGTGCCATCCTCTCCTTTCGGCTTAAAGCGTCAGCTACAACATTGGCCTTGCCAGGGTGATAACGGAGTTCACAATCGTAGTCGTTGAGTGTCTCGATCCATCGACGCTGTCTCATATTCAGTTGCTTCTGATCGAAGATGTGTTGGAGGCTTTTGTGATCGGTGAAGATAGTGCTCTTAGTTCTATACAAATAGTGTCTCCACAATTTGAGCGCAAACACAACGGCTCCAAGTTCAAGATTGTGTGTAGTGTAGTTCCGCTCGTGAATCTTCAATTAGCGGGAGGCATAGGCAATAACCTTTGATCGCTGCATCAGTACATAACCAAAACCACTTTTCGATGCATCATAATAAACAACAAAGTCGTCACTGCCTTCGGGAAGCGATAGGATAGGTGCGGTGGTTAACTTATTCTTCAAAGTTTGAAATGCTGATTCGTGTGCGGGTTCCCAAATGAACTTCTTGCCCTTGTGAGTCAGTGCGGTCAAAGGACGTGCAATCAGAGAAAATCCTTCAATGAATCTTCGGTAGTAACCGGCGAGACCTAGGAATTGGTGAATATGTGTCGGAGTAGTGGGGGTTTCCCACTTGCTGATGGCTTCAATCTTGGCGGGGTCAACTTTGATACCCTGGTCGCTCACAACATGACCCAGAAACTGTACTTCCTTCAACCAAAATTCGCACTTGGAGAATTTGGCGTAAAGTTGCTCTTGTCTCAAGAGTTCAAGTACTAGTCGGAGGTGTTGCTCATGTTCTTCTTCGCTCTTAGAGTATATGAGGATATCATCTATGAAGACGATAACAAACTTATCCAAGTACGGCTTGCAGACACGATTCATAAGGTCCATGAACACGGCAGGTGCATTTGTCAAACCGAATGGCATCACGAGAAATTCATAATGACCATAACGGGTCCTGAATGCAGTTTTCATCACGTCACTTTCCTTTACCCTCAACTGGTGATAACCGGATCGCAAATCAATCTTTGAGTAGACACTCGATCCTTGTAGTTGATCAAAAAGATCGTCAATTCGTGGAAGAGGATACCGATTCTTGATTGTCAATTTGTTGAGCTCACGGTAGTCGATACACATACGGAAGGATCCATCCTTCTTCTTTACAAACAACAAAGGTGCGCCCCAAGGCGAGAAGCTTGGTTAGATAAATCCTCGATCAAGTAGTTCTTGTAGTTGGCTCTGTAATTCTTGCATCTCGGAAGGTGCGAGTCTATAAGGTGCGCGGGCTACAGGTGCAGCTCCTGGCACTAAATCAATCTGAAACTCTACTGCTCTCTGCGGCAGAAATCCAGGCAATTCCTCTGGGAAGACATCGGAAAATTCGTTCACAATTCGGACGTCGTTCACGCTCTTCTCCTCAGTTTCTACCGCTTTCACATGTGCTAGGACAGCAAAACGTCCCTTCTTCATAATCTTTTGCGCTTTCACGCAACTAATGAGGTTCAACTTCGAGGTACATCTCTCTCCATAGATAACCAGTGGTTCGCCATCTCCTTGTGGTATGTGAAGTGCTTTATCTCCACAGATAATATCGGCCTTTATCTTGCTCAACCAATCCATACCGACGATCACTTCAAAACTTCCCACTTTGATTGGTATCAAGTCAATCTTGAAATCTGCACCAGCTATGTTGATGATAGCTCCACGACTAATATGGTCAACCTTTTCAAGTTTTCCATTGGCGACCTCGACAAGCATACTCTCTTTTAACGGGACTAACGACCAATTAATCTTATCACAAAAATGTCTACATACATAACTTCTATCCGCACCAGTATCAAACAAGACAGAAGCTAAAAGATTGTTGATTTTGAATATACCTATCACTAAGTCGGGGTTATCGCGTGCATCCCTTACATTAACATTAAAAGCTCTACCACGGGGTAGCCCGCCATCTTTTCGCTTGTTGGGGCATGCATTTCTGAAATGGCCTGTCTGTCCACATTCGTAGCACTTCTTCGGCCCATTGGTGTTTGACTTCCCATTCAAAGTGGTGACCTTGCAGTCTTTCCCGATATGCCCAGCCCGTTGGCATTTCTTACAGACAACATTGCAATACCCAGTGTGGTGTTTGTAACACCTCTTGCATTGTGGTAAGGTTCCCTTGTAGTTCGGGTTGGAGTTGGTGTTGTTGTTGGGATTAGGGTTCCCACCGTTGTTGTGCCTCTTGACGGGGGTCTGATCGTAGTTTCTCCCCCTGTTGTTGTTGTTGTTGTTGTTGTGGTTGTTGTGGTTGTTGTCCCATTTCCTCTTTTCGCTACTACCAGCCTCAAACTTAGCCTTCTCCGGCTCATCAATAAGAATCTGATTCATGAGGGTATGCGCCATGCGCATTGCTTCGGGAACATTCGGTGGTTTGGACGATGTGACGTTTCCCTTGATGGACTTAGGGAGTCCCCAAAAGTATCTCTCCATACGCTTGAATTCCGGGGTGACCATTGTCGGACACATAAGAGCTAGTTCCAAAAATCTCCTGTTGTAACCATCAAGGTCATTCCCAAAGGCCTTTAACTGCATAAATTCGATTTCCATCTTCTGGATTTTGGTCCTCGGACAATACTCATCAATCATAGCCGCTTTGAATTCCTCCCATGGCGTAGCATACGCCTCATCGATACCTTTCGCTTGAGCTAACGTGTTCCACCACGTTAGTGCGCCGTCAGATAGCGTGCAAGATGCAAACTTGGCTTTATTGTCCTCCGAACAGTTGCTAACTCGGAATACTGATTCAAGTTTCTCGAACCATCTGGTGAGACCAACCGGTCCCTCGGTTCCACTGAAGTTATGCGGTTTGCAGCTCTGGAATTCCTTGTAAGTACACCCATTTCGAACGGGTGGGATAACTGGTGGTGGTGGCGGTGGAGCTTGGAGGTTTCTTTCTGCTAGGGCTGCGGCTACACGTTCTTGGATCATCTCTTCAATTTGAGCAGTAGTAGGTGTGGATTGACCGTTAGCCATGATGTTCTAAACAAAAATTTTGACTCAAGTCAAAATCCAGTATGAAAGTAGTAATAATACAGTATATAGTAACCAACATGGAATCAAAACATCACATGTTATTAAAGAACGCATCTAGGTACAAATGCCACAGAATCATCGTACAATAATGTAAATAGAACATCGTGCAAAAATTAAATAACGCAAAGTTCCATTCATTAATAATAATAAGTTTCATACATTCGCATAAGTTCTTACAATACATAAATAATACAAGAAGCTACTACTAGATTACATCATGAAATCTAGTACAAAATTCCTACGGTGAAGGTGGGTGTCGGATGTCTAAAACCTAAGCCAACTGCTCCTCGAGCTCAGTAACCCGAGCTCGGAGAATTCCCACCTTCCTTGTCAATTCCTCGACAGTAGGAGCTGGTGGGGCGGGCGGTGCTGGTGGTGCAGGTGGGGCTGGTGGAGTGGATGGTGCTGGTGGTGCCGATGGTGCGGGTGGAGCAGGTGGAGCAGCCCTCACGAAACGAGGTGAAGACGTTCCGGCTCCAGAAACAGTCAATACGTAACGGGGAACCTTACGTATCTGTGGGTCGGAAGGGTACGACACAAGCCGCTTACGGGTAGTAACCCTCCGACGCTGACCAAAAGCGTCAGTGAAAGCACGACCTCCATTCACCCCTGGAATAACGGTGCCATCAGGACGGTACCGCTTCTTCGGCGGGGTGGAGGGTGCCTGTATAGGTATATCGGCAGGGTCCTCGTCGTCACTGGAGTCATCCGAAGAGGTGTCGTTTGATGGAGCATCAGTGGAAGACTCGTCATCTGAATCATGTGGTGGCGACACGGGTGGCTCAACTGGCAGTCCGAAGGCGGCCAACATCTGTCTGTGTCTGCCTGGCGGAATCGGCACTAAACGTCCGTCGGGAGTGCGTCGGCAAGGCGTGCGCATATGGTTATGAAATGGCCATTCCCCGAACTCCGCGGGAATCTCAATCCCACCGATGCGGGGCTGTGACCCTGAGGGTCCGGGAGCAGACGGAGCTGGAATCTCCGTAGGGCCTACGTGTCCATCGGAAGCAGCCACTGGGGCAGGTGTACTACTACTGGCTCTGGAAGTAGAAGCGCCGGGATCACTAATGGGTAGCGGGACTGGTGTATCGGCAGCAGCAGCAGGTGGGGCGACAGGGTCTGAGTCTGGACTGCCCAAAACGCTAGCAGGTGGTACATCCGACATCTGAACAAGGAAAAATAAATTTTCCATGTCAGTAAGTCATAAAGCAAGCACGTATTAGGCCAACAGTTTAAATCATGTATAACATTAAGTAGCATGGCAATAACAGCAAATCGTACGAAGGTAGCATGCAATCGAAAGCAAGTAATAGCATGCAGTAGTGAAATCATGTAGTAGCATACGGCATATAGCAGCAACAGTAAGCAGCAACATGCAGTAAATTCAGCGGAAACATGTAAACTAGCAAGTTGTAGATTAGTCCTATTAGTGAATCCTACTCGGGTCGATCTTAGACTCACTAATGCAACCTAATTCCCTACAACCAATGCTCTGATACCAAATGTGATGCCCCGTACAAAACCATCGTGTACGAATCATCAACAACAGGATCATTACAAGGTTAAGTACTATATGCGTTTTCAAATAGAGTTTGCATTCATTAATAAAAGGTGACGTCATAACTAACGCCAATTGTTTTACAATCCAAAAGCATGCTTCACTAAGTAGAAGCAAATAATAAGTGTATGTGACCACAATGGTCGTTACAAGTCATAGTTCAAAAGTACTAAAGTTTGAATGCAAGGTAAAGTAGTTCATGAGACGACAACTCTAAGCAGCGGGTGTCTACAGCATGACTAGTACACAGCGGAAGCTAACCTCAAGCACCTGAGAAAAACATGCTTAAAAACGTTAACACAAAGGTTGGTGAGCTATAGTTTAAGTATAACAGTAAGTAAGATAGGCCACGAGATTTCAGTGCTACAAAGAGCGTTTCAAAACAGTATGATAAAGTATATGTTAACCGTGGGCACTTGGTAACTAACTTAACGTTTATACCCCCTGAATGTACACTTGGCAAGTGCGTATGTCTACGAAGTATTAAACACCCCTTAAATGCTAGCGCTACTAGCATTTAACGGGTGTTTAATACTTCATATATATATATATATATATATATATATATATATATATATATATATATATATATATATGTATGTGTGTGTGTGTGTGTGTGTGTGTGGGGATGTCAAACCCTATGGATCCATATCTAAGATTCGCGTTCATGGTTCAAAAACCAATGATTAAACGTTACCGAGCTAAAGGGAATGTTTATGCCGTTGTATAACCCACACATATATAAGTTTAAGTACTCGTGCCTAGTATGTAAAAATGTAAAATGCGCATGTATTCTCAGTTCCCAAAATAGTTAAAGTAAAAAGGGAATGCTATAACTCACAATGATAGTGTAGTCGTAAAGTCGGTTCAGAAAAGGTGTGCAAGTAATCGGTCCAAAGGTCCTCAACCTAAGGCAAATAGTACTAAGTCAGTAAATCGTCTTAATAGGTTTAAAAGTATGTAAATAAGGTCTTAAGGGTCATCATCATTCATCATTTAACAAAAAGGTGTAAAGTAAGTTTCGTTTATGAAAGTAGTTTAGAACAAAAGCTGACTTCGATCAGTCACCACGGCCTCTACCCTTACTGAATTAAGGTGAGACCAGTGGCCATGGCTCCGTCTATGAGTCCTTTAGTTGTGGTAAAATTTACAGAAGCAAAATCGTCTTGGTTTGACCGTGGCGACGGTCTAAGTGTGAGTAGGTCAGAAATTTCTGCACAACGTTAAAGGACATAGTGACGATCGGAGGGCCATAAATCCTAAACCGTAACTCGGATTAAGACGAGTCCTATATGAAAAGTTATATACTCGAAAGGTTCTATCTAAAAATCATGGTCTCAGTAGCCCAAGTCTACTGGTCTGTTACAGAAACAGCAGGTCAGTAGGGTTTGGACAGAAACAATAAGTTTAAGTGAGTTCCGGTGGTCTTGGTGCTTGATGTTCATCATGGTTCTCATCCTTGATGCATATAGCTTCAAGTGTACAACTCATTGATGTATCTACATCATCTTAACCAAGTCTTGACCATCATAACCCTAGTGCAAGTCTAAGACATGAAGCACAACTCACTTAAGAGTTGTATGTAGTTTGATGAACCAAAGTTACATCAAAGTCTTAGGTTTGACACTTACATGAACTTTATAAGTAAAAACAAGTTACAAACTTGAAGTAAACTTATGAAATCAAGATCTTAAGTTGTAGAACATAGTTCATAGTTTGATCTTGAAGATCCAAGACTCAAAAGTCTAGATCTACCATAAGTGTACCAAGTTATAATTAAAAGTTTCATTTACATGTTCTTGAATTCTTAAAGTTAACTTTAAGTTCAAGATTAATGAGATCAAAGTTAACTAGTAACATTTGACCAAATACAACCAACAACATGAAATTAAAGTGCAAGTAAATGAAGTAACAAACTAATTTAAACAAGTAATTAGTTCATTGTTGTTCATACTTTAAAGATTCAAACCAAAGTTTGATCTTTAAGAAAGTAAACTTTAAAGTCTACTAACATGACTTACAAGCATGAGTTTATCAACACATGAACATTAATCTTTTAAAAATAACAAATGTAGAACATAACTAGAAAGTATATGTTCTTGTTGTTCTTGTTTTAACAAGATAAAATGAAGAATCAAACTAACAAGTTTGATTCTTGGAAGCTAGTAAGTAAGTAACAACAACAAAGTAAGTAAGTAATAATAATAAACAAGTAATCAAACAACAAGTAACAAAAGATGATGATGATGATTATGGTGTGTATAAAATTCGGTTTTAGCAAGAAAAAGAGAAAGAAAAGAAGTCTTGTAACTTACAAAGTTTAGAGAGAAAAGAGAGAAATTTGAAAGTGAGTTTGAAGTGTGTGTTTTGAGAATGAGAAGTAAATGAAAGATGCTAGTGAACAAGTAGTAAAAAAAATGAAAAACTCTCCCCATTCTCTCCTCATTGCCGATGGTTTGGGCATCCAAATGGGGAAGGGAAGAGTCCACTAGGTCAAGCATGGTAAAGCCTTAAAAAGATGGATATTTGGTGTTAGTTCATGGGGATTATGGACAAACTAGATTCCAAGTCAAGTTAACTAACTAGTTACTCTTGTAAGTACTACTTACATGTAATGTTGGGCTAGTTAACTCCATTAAGGTGTAGGGTGGGTTTACAAGCCCATATTCAAGAGTCCATTACACTAATCAAAGCCCAAGTTCAATAATTAACAAATAAAGTCCAACAAAAGCCCAAGTAATTAACCAACAACCTTAGTTAATTAAGATGATTAATAAAACTAATCATGAATGTAAATAATATCTAAAAATATTATTCGTGCAGTTTTGTGTGTCACAAAGACGTTTCGGGCACTTAAAAGTCAAGTACGGGCAATCATGGCAACATGTAAATGTAATTACATACATTCGTTTAATCACACATATTAATAATAATAATTATTAATAAATAAACATTGGAAAATCCAGGGTCGTTACAGCTGGCCAAAAACACACACGCCTTAGTGAATCCGAACTACACACGACTCACTACCTTCACCACAACAACACTCGGGATTGGCCAAACTACACGCGCCTTAGTGAATCCGAACTACACGAGAGTCACTACCCCGGAGGAATGACCGAACTACACGAGTCATTTGTGAATCCGAACTACACGAGACTCACTCCTCAATACAATGACCGAAACCACATGAGTCATTTGTGAATCCGAACCACACGAGATTCACTTCCACACTAAGATGACCGAAATCACACGCATCATCGTGAATCCGAAACCACACGCGATCCACTACCATGATGAAGTCAGCAGACCCAGAAGGTCATGCTTCACCAATCTCAACACCGGATGAAGTCAGCGGACCCCGAAAGTCATGCTTCACCGATATAACACCACGCTCATGATGAAGTCAGCGGACCCCGAAAGTCATACTCCACCAATCACGTACTACCATGATGAAGTCAACGGACCTCGAAGGTCATGCTTCACTAATCAATTAATGCCATGATGAAGTCAGCGGACCTCGAAGGTCATGCTTCATCAATCAACGCCCTTTTGGCCTCGAACAACGAGTAGCGTAACATCGCGCTCTGCTACACCATAGTGAATCCTAACGGATACCACTAACCATTCACATAATAGAGCAAGAACCGCCTATATCAAACATAGGTACCCAACAATAGTTCTCTAAAAGAGAATCCGATACACACATCCCTTAACCGAGGGATTTCACCCTGCTCGCCCAACACGTCCATTATCTCTCAACGAGAGTTACCACATTACCACCTTGGTGATAATTAAAATCCAAACCATAAGTAAAATCTAACCGAAATTGTTCTCTACCACAAATCGACCAAAACTAGGTCCCAACACAATTTTTGGATCTACTAAAAACGTCATCCGAAATCTCACACTAGAACTTCCTCGTGCGGGAGTGTAACTCCCCCACTTGGAACTACGTTCCATAACTGCATCTTGTACAACCGTACAATGCTACCAAAGGTAGACTTTACCAACAATTGGGTTCACACGACCCATCACCATATCTTGCTCCAACCTTGAGCATACTAAGGATCTTAACCTATCCTTAAACACTTTGAACGAAAAGTGTACCACAATTACACAAACTATACCCTCGCAATCATCCAATTGCTACAGTTTGTCAACTTCACCTAGTTACTCATGTACTTAAGGGTTTCACCTCGGTACCCTAAGTACAATGTAACCACAATACAATCGGAGCCTAAAAACACGCTAGTAGGTATAAAAGAGGCACCTAATGTCGCGTCATAAAGACTCCATTACCAACCTACATCGAGGCTTTAAACACTCGATCTCAAGGGTTCCAACCACCTGACGAACCTCATTCATCCAAAAGCGAACACGCGCTTAACAACCGATACCAAAACCCATTTCCATGGCTTGGTGGAAACATTTCCAAATACTAAGGAATGCTTGGTTGCACCAAGTCTTACGCCCTTCACCCGACAATCAAACGTCACCGTAGGGTACTTCCATTAGGAACGTCACCCATAACAACAATATGCACAACACAAGGCACTTAATCAATCTCAAATTCAAACGGCACTTAATAAATAATCAAAGGACATATTTATTAAAATGAAACGTACCTTAACGTCTCCTTGCCGCACCTGTCCCCGCTAACTTGGGACATTCCGACTTACGATGTCCTTCTTCTCGGCAATTGAAGCACACCATACCATCACCCTTTGGTACCGGACATTCCCACGACTTGTGACCCCTCACGCCACAATTGTAACATCTAGACGTACTAGCATCCGGTATACTCGTCCGTATACCACCCGTGCTCGCACTCGGACCCTTAGTCCTCTTACTCGGAGCACCATACGAAACTACCCTTCTCTCACTTGAAGGTTCACCCTTCTTTGATCATGAATACGACTCGAAACCTCTAGCCAAGTCGAATAACTCCGCAAACGATTTCGCTTGATCCCGGCTAATTTTACTCTTCAAGTCATCATTCAAGGTCCGATAGAAATCCCCCATCAATATACGATCATTGCCCAAATACTCCGGACAAAAACGAGCCTTCGCCATAAAGGTCGTCTTGAGAGTATTCAAATCCATATAACCCTGTTGCAAATTTCGCAACTCATTACGCAATTCCGATAAATCGGCTGAAGTTCGGAACTCCTCAAAGAATTCCTCCTTAAATTCGTCCCACGATAATGCCATAAACATTTCGCCACCGACAAGATCAATCTTACCATCCAACCAATCCCTCGCCCTACCCTGCAACAAACTAGTAGCGAGTCTCGTCTTTTTCTCGGGAGGGCATTCAATAGTGCGAAAACACCCTTCGACATCCGATATCCATGTGGTGCTTACCAAAGGATCCGGTTTCCCGTCATACATCGGGGGTTTAGTCCTCATGAAGCTCTTAAGACAACGCTCCATTTCACTACTACCCCGAAATTCGGAATACTTTCTATCCATTTCTTCTCGAAACGCACTCATTTCCTCCGCAACGGCGGCTGCAACTCTAACGTTAAACTCCACGTCATTCGTCTCGATCCCATTTCTGTCGCCATTCTAAGGAATGCAAAAGCGATTAGATTACGAACGTATAAAGTTATACACACAACACCGCCCCATCTTGCTAAACACTCGTCGTACGTCACTTGTTAGACACGATTTGCACCCGTAATAAGGTTTGCAAGTCCTTATTACGCACACACGCAGTCTTTAGTACAACGACCGCCTCGCTCGATGATATAAACAAACACAAACAAAATTTTACGCGATATAAACACACGCGAGAATTATTATCACAACACAAAAGTATATTAATAATACCCGCATTACTAATACAAAGGTTAGTTCACCTACAAACAAGGCACTAACTATAACCCATTCCGACCCGTAATCCTACAAGTCCCGCAACAAATAAGCACACACAAAAGTCTAAGTCTGGCACCTATCTCAAGTCACCTAAATCCCTTAGACCATGCTCTGATACCACTTGTAACAACCCAAACCAAACCACGTTCGAACCCGCTTAAAATAACACAAAAAAAAAAAAAAAATTATTTTGTTGCACAGCTATTGGCGCGGCGCGCCAGGACCCCGCGCGGCGCGCAGAAAGGCCTGGACAGGCTGCTGTCCCAAAAAGTCAAAAACGTGAAAATGTTTAACCACCTCCCGACATAATTAGACAAAACGCTTTTCACCACATATTCAAATATGTAAAACTAACACGTTCCATTAATAGAAAGGGTTTTACAACGCCGGGCCCACCTATGCCCAAATTACCCTTAAAGTACGAATTACAAGTTTTCGACCACAAGACTTTTAATACAAAATAAAGCCGAGCATGGCGATTGAGGATACACTACCCAATCCTAATCAATCCAAAAGCAAGCCTTCTAAAGCAACTACGCAAGTCCACTAGTCCCCGCTTACCCGAGCCACCGCATCCATGCAATCTATAAAAATGTAAACAACGAGAGGGTAAGCTAACGCTTAGTGAGTGATAACATACTACATACATATATATGTATAAAATGGACACGCCACACAAATATCAAATACCACATACCGAAGCATCCATGTATAAGGCAACTACACTAAGCATACCGTACGATCTCTAAGCAACAAGCTAAAGATATCAACAAGTATAAGTTCACCAACGACGATGTGAACAACGCCAATAAGCTACACCCGGAGGGTTAGCTACAACACAACAATACAACAATATATATATATATATATATATATATATATATATATATATATATATATATATATATATATATATATATATATATATATATATATATATATATATATATATATATATATATATATATATATATATATATATATGTAAACGAATAAGGTTAACCCCTTAACCCATTACCGAATACCAAACACCACAATGAAGATTGGTCGAGCTACACGAGCCTTAGTAATCCGAAACCACACGAGATTACTATCTTCAACAAGACAACATCGAGGTTGGCCGAACTACACGAGCCTTAGAAATCCGAAACCACACGAGATTACTACCTCAATAAGATGACCGAACTACACGCGTCATCGTGAATCCGAACTACACGCGACTCACTTCTCAACATCAAAACCCTTCGCCATTGGGGTTATATCATCCACATCACAACCACGTGTGATAATGTACACACCAAATGTGTATTTCGCCAAAGGTGATCAACCAAAACGCACAACCGTGCCAATTAGACCTATATACAAGTCCATCAAAACCACCTATATGTGAAGTGAGCTCTATAGCCGAGAATCACTTCACCCGACCCGTACCCATCCTACACATACATATGCACATAGGATATTAACACTCACCTTGTCGCCTTGATGAAACGCTTCCAAATAATCCGCAACTTGTTAATGGAAAGCACCTATTCCATAATCATAAATACCACAACACAATTAGGATGGATTTACAAACCAACCCAATTCGGCACTTAGTGCAATTTTGACCCAAATGCACTTTCAAGCACAAACCGTGCCCAAACTAACCAATAATCACTAACACAAGTGATAATGGTCCTAATATGCCTATTAAACCCGAACACAAGTGTTAAACACTTATCGTTCTCAAAATCGTCCATAAACCCTAATTTTGACCCATAAAGTCAAAATCTCACCAATTACAAGTTTTGACACTAAAACATATGTAACTCAGTTTTATACTTCAACTTAATCCATTTTAAGTTTATAAACCTCATCGAATCGACATTCGGGTCATAGTCATCAACAAACCCTAATTTTGACTCTATTCAAAATTAGTCAACCACAAGAATCCTAAGGGTCTCCAATACATCAATAATCACTAATACTAGTGATTATACACCATTCTCAAGTCTTAAACATGGTTAAATCATTAACCAACCAAAAACCCGCCTTTTAACACTTATAAACCAGAATCTTGGTGTTAATCTTCAATTAACAAATAAACGGGTTCCATCTATGAATCATACAATCAAAAGCCCCAAATTTGAATGATGAATACGAAAACAAAATTTGGAGTTAGAGCTTACCACTAGTATCACCATGTAGCTAAGAATGAGGAGAACAAACTTGTCTACTACGCCAAAGATCAAAACCCGCTTCTTCCTTTCCAAAAATCACTTTGAATCAAATGGGTGTTTGAGTTCTTGAGAGAAATATGAAAAGAAAAGGAAAAAGAAATGAATAAATGAAATGGGTGGAGGAGGTTAAGTCCACAAATCGGGCTCAAACGCGAAAATACCAAAATGCCATTTTAAAAACTCTAAAATAACAAAAGGGGTCTGCCAGCGACATGTGGCGCGGCGCGCCATGACCCCGCGCGGCGCGCGACTGGGCAGAATCAGAATCCAGGTCTTACAATGCTGTTTTAAAACAAGTTTTGCATTCATTAAAAGGTAACATTTTTACCAACGCCAAATGTTTTACAAAAGATGACGTCTTTACCAACGTCAAATGTTTTACAAAAGGTGACGTCTTTACCAACGTCAAATGTTTTACAAAAGGTAACGCGCTTCTATGAATAGAAAGCATTAACATAAGTACGTGACGCAAATGTCATTACAAAGCCATTGTTCAAATGTAGCATTAGTTGTGAATGCAAAGTAAAAGTTCCATGATTGAGACATCTCTAGACAATGCAGCGGAAGTCTAACACAGCGAGTTTGTAACAGCAAGTCTATAGCACCAAGACTATAACAGCAAGTCTAACAGCAGAAGCAACAACGTCTAAGCACCTGAGAAATACATGCTTAAAAAGTCAACACGAATGTTGGTGAGCTATAGTTTGTTTGTAATCAGTAATGTAATGTAGACCACGAGATTTCGTATTCAAAACAGTATCTCAAATCCATATGATAAAGTATATGCTTATCCGTGGGTACCCGGTAACTAACTTAACAAGTAATATCACCCCCTAAAAGTACACTTGGCAAGTGCGTATGTTCTCGAAGTATTAAACACCCGTTAAATGCTAGCGCGACTAGCCCGAGTGGGGATGTCAAACCCAATGGATCCATATCTAAGATTCGTGTTCACCGGTTCAAAAACCAATGACTAAACGTTACCGAGCTAAGGGGAAAGTTTATGCCGTTATATAACTCACACATATATAAAGTTTAAGTACTCGTGCCTAGTAAGTAAAACATAAAAAGCGCATGTATTTTCAGTCCCAAAAATAGTATAAGTAAAAAGGGAAGCTATAACTCACAGTGAAAGTGCGGTAAAAGTCGATACGAGATAAGTAAGCAAGTAAGTCGGTCCGAAAGGTCCTCAACCTAAGTCAAAAGTTACTAAGTCAGTAAGTTATCCCAAAAGGGTTTAAATTTACGTAAGTTAAGTCTTAAGTGCCATCATCATCAACATCATATGTAAAAAGTAAAGTAAGTTTTCAATCAAGAATAGAGATCGAAACAAAGGCTGACTTCATTCAGCTGCTACGACCTCTATACAAATTGAAATGACGTGAGACCAGTGGCCAAGGCTCCGTATATGAGTCCTCTAACTGCTGAACAATTTTCAGAACCTAAATCGTTTTAGTTTGACCGTGGCGACGGTTTAAGTGCGAGTAGGTCAGAATTTTTTCAGCACAACGTTACAAAGGCGTAGTGACTTTCGGAAGGCTACAAATCCTAAAATGTAAATCAGATTAAGGCGAGTCTTAAACGAAAAGTCATCTACTCGAACTGAACTATCTGGAAATCATCTTTTCCAGAAGCCCAGGAGCCTGATCAGGCCCTGAAAAATAGAAAGCAAGTGCTCAGTTGGGTTTCTTGGTGTTTGATGCTCATCACGGTTCTCATCCTTGATGCGTATAAGCCTCAAGTGTACAACTCTTGATGTTTTAGCATCACTTTAACCAAGGTTTAACCATTAACACACAAAGTTAGGACTAAGAAATAAAATACAACTCTTGTGAGAGTTTGAGCAAGGTGATGAACCAAAGTTACATCAATTTCTTAGTTCCAACACAAATACAAGTCCTATTAAGCTATAAACTTTAAATCCAACTAAATAAGCAAGACCTTAAGCTATAGAACTTAGATCTTAGCTAAACATTAAAGACCTTAGACTAAAAAGTCTAGATCTTATCTTCTTGGTGAAACCCTAAGTCATAGAACTTAGACTTTCAACTTTTACAACACCAAAAGTTATGAAACTTAGATTTTGTAAAGTAAAATGAATGTAAGCTTATGAGCTTTTGTTTAAACAAAGTAGAAGATCATAAGTTACATAACTTAGATCAAACACAAAAATGAAACCCTAAGCTAGAAAGCTTGGATTCCTAACAACACTTATGAGACTTCAAGCTAGTTAGCTTGTAACTTTTATTTAATGAAAACACAAATTACAAACTTAAAGTACAACAAATTAAAGAAGATCACAAGTTCATGAACTTGATCTACCAACCAAATTTTTGTAGAAACCTCAAGCTAGAAAGCTTGGATTTCAAATTTTCTTGAAGATCCTTAAAGTAAAGAGTTGGATCTACAAGTTACATGAAGATCATAAACATAGGTTTTGATCTTTAATCATAAATAAGGAGATCTTAAGTTAATAAACTTAGATCTAACAAGATTATGAAGATTCAAAGCTAAAAAGCTTGAATCCTTTATGTTCTTGAAGACTTTTCAAAACAAAGTTTGAATCTTACAAGAGTTATGAAGATTCAAGTTACAAAACTTGAATCCTTAATTCTGATGATGATGATTCACGAAAATAAAGAAAGAAAAGAAGAAAAGAAAATCAAGAACACTTACAAGTTCTTCAAGTTTTAGAGAGAAGTTAGAGTGAGATGCAACTAGAGAGAAAAGTGTGTGTGTTTTTGAGAAAATGAAGTGAAATTTGAAAAAAATGAAGTGGTGGTGGTGGTGTATATGGCCGATGGTTTAGGAGGCATGGGGGGGACAATTTTGGCCTCATGTGGTGGTGGCATGGTGTGGTCCATGGTGGTGGTACAAAGTAGTGTTGGTATGTTGGGTGGTTTGAGACAAAATGCAAGCATTAGTACATGAGCATGCTAGTTACTTGTCTCATTATTTACATGGGCTAATCATTAAGTAATTAGGCTAATTAGCCTACTAATTAATACACTAAGTTGAGTAGGTTGGGCCATGGATGTCCATTAAGGTAAAAGTCCATTAAAGTTAACTAGTGAGCATTAGTAAACACTAAGCGTAATTTATAAACCATCAAGCCAAGTAATTGTCATTAATAAATAACAATTAAGTTTACGCAGTCATAATATTCCAATTACGACAAAAGTTTAACATGTACCAAGTACGTAGCTCGTTTTGAACAATAAGTGACACTAACGGTCGTAAATGCATTCAAGGATCAATGTAACAACCCAACCCATTTGCAATCGAAATATGCAAATAAAAAAAAATATTTTTGTACAGCATAGTGGCGCGGCGCGCCACTGACCTGCGCGGCGCGCCAAAACTGCCTGTCCAACTTTTCCTTTTTTGCGAAATAGATCTCTTGCTTCCCGACACTTTTAGATCAAACGCTTTTCACAACATTTTATATTAGTTAAAACTAACACGTTCCAATAATAAAACGAGTTTTACGAGACCGGACCCACATCGGCCGTTTTACGACTTTCGTACAAAATTCAAGTTTTCAACCACATGATTTTTAACACGAAATAAAGCCGAGCATGGCGATTGGGGATACGCTACCCAATCCTAATCAAATCCAAAAGCATGCCTTCTAAAGAAACTACGCGAGTCCACTAGTTCCCACGCTTCCCCGAGCCACCGCATCCAAGTAAATCTATAAAAATGTAAACAACGAGAGGGTAAGCTAACGCTTAGTGAGTGAGAATATACTACATGCATATATATGCATAAAATGGACACACCACACAAATAATCAAATACCGCATACCGGAGCATTCAAGCATAAAGGCAAACTAAGCTGAGCATACCGTATAATCACTAAGCAACAAGCTAGTAACAACAACCATAAAGTAAGTCACCAACGACGATGTGAACAACGCCAATAAGCTACACCCGGAGGGTTAGCTACATCACAATAATACATTAATATATATATAACAGAGCGTAAAACCGCCCAAGGTTAACCAATCGCACAAAGGAATGCTACTCGAATTTCCCATCTGTGTTCGTAACAACCGTTAGTGTACAACACATATATCACTAACCCTTGGACAACACATATCCGTTCATGAAACCGTTAGCGTACAACGCATATATCACTAACTTGGACAACACATATCCATTCATAAAGTTGTTAGCGTACAACATATATCACAAACTTGGACAACACATATCCATTCGTAAAACCGTTAGCGTACAACACATATATCACTAACTTGAACAACACATATCCATTCGTAAAATCATTAGCGTACAACACATATATCACTAACTTGGATAACACATATCCATTCATAAAAATAAACACATCACCATTCAATATCAACCCTTCGCCATTGGGGTTATCCAATTCACAATCACGTTTGATAATGTACACACAAAACATGTACCTCGCCAAAGGTGGTCAACCAAAACACACATCCGTGCTAATTGGACCTATACACAAGTCCATCAAATCTACCTATATGTGAAGTGAGATCTATAACCGAGAACCACTTCACCCGACCCGCACCCATCCTACACATACATATGCACATAGGATATTAACACTCACCTTGTCGCCTTGATGAATGCTTCCAAGTAATCTGTGACTCGTCAATGGAAAGTACCTATTCCATTATCACGAAACAAGCAACACAATTAGGGTTGACTTACAAACCAACCCAATTCGACACTTAGTGCCATTTTGACCAAAATGCACTTCCAAGCACAAACCGTGCCCAAACTAACCAATAATCACTAACACAAGTGAGAATGGTCCTAATATGCCAATTAAACCCAATCATAGGTGTTAAACACCTATCTTGCCCAAAAGGACTCTTAAACCCTAATTTGACCCATAAGAAGTCAATATCACGCCATTAGCAAGTTTTGACACCAAAAAATATTTAACTCGGTTTTATACTTCAACTTAATCCATTTTAAGTTTATAAACCTTATTAAATCGACAATTGGGTCATAATCATCAACAAGCCCTAATTTTGACTCTAGTCAAAATTAGTCAACCACAAGAACCCTAATGGTTTCTAAAACATCCATAATCACTAATACTAGTGATTATACACCATTTACAAGTCTTAAACATGGTTAAATCATTAACCAACCCAAAACCCGCCAAATAACAAAATAGCAAGTTTTCATAAACTCTCTTCATCAACTAAGTGGGTTTTACAACTAACTATCTCAAACCCTAACATTGAATCTCAAATCAAACAATGAAATTCGGAGTTTGAACTTACCAATACCGCCAAAATGATGCCGTTGACGAGATGAACAACTTTAATACTTGAGACTTGACCCGAATCAAACTTTTTCTTCTCCAAATGGAGCTTTCTCTCACTTAAAATGGGTTTCTCACTCTAGGGTTTGATGAGAGGGTTTGATGAGTGAAATGTGATCCAAAATGATCAATGGATCAGTTTTGATGACCCCAAACCGACCTCAAGTGAAAAGACTAAAGTACCCCTCTACTTTAAAAAAGCTGAAAATTGCATCAGACGGGATCGGAGCGCCGCTCCATAAGGTGGAGCGCCGCTCCAACCTTCAGGTCAGTTTTCAGTTTCTTGTTTTAGCCATAACTTTTTGACCGTAGCTTCATTTTCGATGAATCAAATATCGTTGGAAACGTAATAAGATTTTCTTTCCAATGGTAAGGCTTTGAAACATCAACTATGAAATGCCCCATCCTAATCCATTCGGACGAAGTCCATATTGATTATAAATGATTCATAATAGTTGATTTCATCGCGAGGTACTTGACCTCTAAATGATACATTTTACAAACATTGCATTCGTTTTTAAAAGACAAATTTTCATTTCATTGAAAGTTGACAGGTATGCATACTATTTCATAATATCCAAACTATAAATGACCTAATCTGTCATTTACTTAATAATAATCTCTAATGAACTTCAACGACTCGAATGCAACGTCTTTTGAAATATGTCATGAATGACTCCAAGTAATATCCTTAAAATGAGCTAATGCACAGCGGAAGATTTCTTAAAAAACCTGAGAATAAACATGCTTTAAAGTGTCAACTAAAAGGTTGGTGAGTTCATTAGTTTATCACAATCATTCATTTCCATCATTTTAATAGAACACAAGATTTAATATATTATAAAACGTGCAAAAGTCCCATTCCAACTGCACAAAAAATATCTTTCATATGAAGAACACCTGGTGAGGATTCAAAATATAATAGTAACCATCTGTGCCGGTCTTTCACCCACGGCTGAATACATGTGCCTTCAAAATATAGAACCTCTGTGCCGGTCTTTACACCCCACGGCTGAACACATGTTTATAAAATATAGGACAACCGGTGCCAAAATGTCATAAATAATAAACCATCCACCCGGCTCGGGAGCTCATACGCTCTAATGGAAACCGGGGGCTAATGCGTGTCTATTTCGTAAAACAGTTATAAAAGTTGCGCATGTATTCTCAGCCCAAAAATGTAAAGGGTAAAAAGCCAAATGAAACTCACCATAATGTATTTCGTAGTAAAAATACATATAACATCATTGAACAAGTATAAGGTTGACCTCGGATTCACGAACCTATATCAAGTATATATATATTAACACATATCATATTTAATCAACTAAATTTATTTATATTTTATAATGTGTTAAGATTAATATCTTTATATATATTTAATTACATTATTGCTTATAATTTGTCATAATATATATATGATATATAATTTATGTTATATCAATATGAATACTATTATATTAGTTTGTATATTAAAACATATTAGTATGTATTATTAGTTTACTTGTAATCTATTTTTATATAGATATCAATCGTTTGTTGAAATAATACTACAGTAATAATAGTTTTGATAAAAATATAATAATGATAGTTTTTAATGATAATGATAATAATAATAATAATAATAATAATAATAATAATAATAATAATAATAATAATAATAATAATAATAATAATAATAATAATACTTATTTTAATAATAAAAATGATAAAGTTAATAATAATAGTAACAACAATATATAGTGATAATAATAAATATAATAATAAAATATAATAATATTAAGAATAGAGTTCTACCTAAAAAATATAGGCTAAAAAAATAATGTCCCAGCCCGAGCTCGAACCCGTGACCTCTCGCTCACACATAACACTCCTAACCACATAACCATTTCTATTTTTCTGCTACAATAAGGATTCTATCTTTATCTAAGTCATTTTACTTATGTGCTTCCATGTCCCTTTTCGTTTGATAACCCAGCCAACCAGATTACATACAAAGATCATATCAACGAATCTCAGTATTAACTCAGCATCATCATCATCATAAATTTATGATCACAGCATCAACACAACAACATATAACATCTCTATCATCATCACTTCATTTTCATTATTATTATACGCATTTAATCACCATAGTTACCATCATTATCATATCAAAACTCTTATCAACATCATCAAACTTATCATTACATTTCATTATACATTCATTAGCATCTACCATCATTAAACCCATCAGAATCATCATCATTGAAACTATTAACCCTAATTATCATAACCGTATCTCTCATACCTTATCGTTACTATCATCAAATTATATGATCACAACTTTATCCTTTTATTCGTTTTTCCTTTTTCATAAACATATTCATAATCCATCCTAATAATCTCTATCTATCCTAACCGAGAACCTATACTACATTTTGGCTCAATTACTAATTATGCCCACGGCCTACATAGAATAGGAATATGGCATCTTAATACCAATAAAATACGAAGCCTAAACATCAATATTATATACCGTCCAAGCAGGCCCAAGTATCATTTGCATCGGTTATTTTTAAAACAAAGAAACCGCATGATTTTGGAATCCAAGGATAATGCTTCCTAGCCGGTCCCTCCACTTCCTTTTCTTTTAAAATGCACGACACATGGATGGCTTTCTATCATCAAATGGAAAGTTTTCTTTGAGTAAAACAATTACCCCAACCCTACCTTCCACTTACTCCCTATCTATATCAACTTGTCGACATTAAACTGTTTACATATATTTCACATTTAATCGATTTCTTTACGCCTTCGTTGTATTACAAGAAATTACAGTAGAAATCAATAGAAGTGGTGCAGCAGCGAGCAGACAATAGATGATGGTGACGGGTTGTGGTATTCAATAGGAAAAACAGATAGAAACCGTAGGATAAAGTAGCAGTTGCAGTTAATGGTGGTGATCACGTGGTGGTTAATTGGTAAAGATTGGTGAGTCTTTAGGCTTAATCGTTGATGGGGATAAACCAGATAGAAACAGAAGAAGATATAATCGGTTGGATAATGAAGTGGTGACAACGGTTTTTCTTGGACAGAGAGAGATAGTTAGAGAGTGAAGGAAGAGATGAAGAAGGTAAATAGAGACATGGTAGTAGCAGTAGGTTTCATGGTATTTATGGTTGGTGAATGAAGATGGCGTCGAAGGTGGGTTGATCAAGGTTACAATGGCGGTTCGAAAATGATTGTCAACATGATGGTGATTGTAGACGGTGGTCATGGGTGGTGTTCAAATGAACCGAAGGTGGTGAATGGTTGTTGACAAGGAACCCCGAATGTATGTGTGATATGTATATGTTATACGTAGTATATAATATTGGATTAGATAGATAGATGGTTGTGAGAAAGATTAAAACTGCAAACACAGTAATTTGATCACTCATTATTCAATTAGTGTCAGTGGAAGATTCGTTTTGTTTGTTGACAATGACTTCAATCAGAATAAAGTTAGAAAGGAGAAAAAGACATGAAACAGATAAAGAAAAGAAAAAAATAATAATATAAACTGATGAGGTTACGAATTTGTTTGCTTCTTTGATTGAATCCCATTTGTACCATATAAGAGACAGGAAACAATTTATATTTATATATAGATTGAAAGTAACATGCAACTGAATCGTACTACAGATATAGATATAGAATAAAGTTGAAGACAGAAACAAAAATTAAGAATAGGGTCGATGGATATGGGTAACTGATTCCCTTTTTGATTTTTATATATTCGTAATAAAAAAAATAAATAAATAAATAGATTAATAATAATAATATTAATAATAATAGTAATTATCTAATTAATAATAAAAATCAAATTAAATAATAATTTTAACCACTATGTTAATAATGATCAAGAATGTTATTTTTTTAGTGATATTTATGATATTTTGTATTATCTTTATGATAATATTTATAATGGTATCTTATATTAATTGTAATTATAATTATAAAAGTAATAATATTAATAGTAGTGTTAATCATAATGACCAATAACATTTAACTTGCAACTAAATAATAAATTTAATCATTCTTATAGTAATATTGATATTTTTAAGTATTTATTGTGCATTTGTGATAATCATAATCTTTAAAAGAATTTTAATATTACTAATATTGATTGGTATTAATAATAATGAAAAATAGTAATGATATCAATACTATTAGTAATTAAATGTATCCAATTATATAATATTAATAATACTGATTTTAATAGCAACTATCTTTTAATTTGTAAACATATCAATTTTACATATTACTAATTATGTAATATTTAATAATTACATATAATACATATAATATTTATATCCTATATATATATATATATATATATATATATATATATATATATATATATATATATATATATATATATACATATATATATATATACACATATATATATATATACATATATATATATACATATATATATATATACACATATATATATATATACATATATATATATACATATATATATATATACATATATATACATATATATACATATATACATATATATATACATATATACATATATATATACATATATACATATATATACATATATATATATATATATATATATATACATATATACATATATATATATATATACGTATATATATATATATATATACATATATATATATATATACGTATATATATATATATATACATATGTATATATACACGTATATATGTATATATATATATATGTATATATATGTATATATATGTATATATGTATATATATATGTATATATGTATATATATATGTATATATGTATATATATGTATATATATGTATATATATATATATGTATATATATGTATATATGTATATATATATATATATATATATGTATATATATATATATATATATATATATATGTATATATATATATATGTATATATGTATATATATATATACATATTTATTTACACACAACTATTCGTGAATCGTCGGTAATGGTCGAAAGGTAATTGAATCTATGTAAACGGTTCAAAATTTTCGAGACTCGATTTAATAAACTTTGCTTATCGTGTCGAAATCATATCAAGATTAAGTTTAAATTTGGTCAGAAATTTCCGGGTCATCACAAACTAAAACTTTATTTGGGGTTGAAAAGATACGTACACACCTTGTCACTTCAGACAACGTCCAGTTTCCTTCGAAGTTCGAGCAAGCAACACGTACGTGCTTCGTATACTTAATACACGCATCGTACACCATAAATACATTATGTACAATAAATATTTGGGTCTTACAAGTCTCCCCCACTTAAACTCGATCACGTCCTCGTGATCCTCGTCACTTAACCATCTGGACCTACACTCAAAGGTCCTCAACATATGTTCCAATCCGACTTCCTTAGGCAATCCTTCCCAATGAATCACCTTTAACAACTAAATCGTCACCCGCGATTTAACAAAATCACCATCCGAGCACTAAAACCTGCTCTTTTCCCCATATCGGGAGTAACTCAACCAATCTCGTACCGAGATATCAATTCCTTAGCGTACCTTTACCAAGGGCAATGCTAAAAGCGACCAAGTCTCAACCTAAAGTCAACAATCCGAACGTTGAAGATCGAACCACAAAAATCCTTACGGATTACACTTACCACTAAACATCCTTTGTAGCGCGCAATACAACCAATACGCCACTAACCTAAAATCATAAGAAACGGCTAAAACCAAAAGCGTCCAAAATGACTATGGCAACGCTAATCCTAAGGTGTACAAAATCGACTATTGTCACACCCGTAACAACATGTGAGCGAAACACGGCTATCGCATCACTAATCACACAACATGGTCCTCACGATCCCACCATCGGTGTATAAAATAATCGATAGATCACACCACAGCGTCCTTACGACCCCACCATCGGTGTATAAAACAACCGATAGATCACTCAACACCGGATGAAGTCAGCGAACCCCGTCAACGGTCATGCTTCACCGATATATCACTACTCCCATGATGAAGTCAGCGGACCCCGAAGGTCATGCTCCACCAATCAACGATCCCATGATGAAGTCAGCGGACCCCGAAGGTAATGCTCCACCAATTAACGATCCCATGATGAAGTCAGCGGACCCCGAAGGTCATGCTTCACCAATCAACGATCCCATGATGAAGTCAACGGACCCCGAAAGTCATGCTTCATCAATCACATACGCACTTTTGGCCTCAAACAACGAGTAGTGCAACATCGCACTCTGCTACACTATAGTGAACCTTAACGGATACCACTAACCATCCACACAATTGAGCAAGAACTACCTATATCGAACATTGGCACAAAACAATAATTCTCTATAAGAGAATCCACCACGCACATCCCTTAACTGAGGGATTCCACCTTGCTCGCCATACCCGTCCATTATCTCTCAATGAGATTTACCACATTACCACCTTGGTGATAATTCAAATCCAAAATCATAGGTACAATTTAACTGAAATTGTACTCTACCACAAATCGACCAAATCTAGGACCCGACACAAATTTCGGATCTACCATAAGCATTGTCCAAAATCTCACACTAAAACCTCCTCGTGCGGGAGTGTAACTCCCCCACTTGGAATTACGTTCCATAACCGCATCTCGTACAACCGTACAATGCTACCAAAGGTAGACTTTACCAATAATCAGGTTCACACTGCCCATCACCATGTCTTGCTCCAACTTTGAGCATACCAAGGATCCTAACCTATCCTTAAACACTTCGAACGAAAAGTGTACCACAAATTACACGAACTATACACTCGCAATCATCCAATTGTTTTAGTTTGTCGAATTTCACCCGATCACTCATGAACCTAAGGGTTTCACTTCGGTACCCTAAGTACAATGTAACCGCAACACAATCGGAGTCGAACACCACGCTAGTAGGTATAAAAAGGCACCTAATGTCGCATCACGTAGACTCCTTTACCAACATGCATCGAGATCAACACTCGATTTCAAGAGTTTCAATCCACCCGATGAACCTCATGGTTCATCAACTTCAACACAAAAGCGAACACACGCTTAACGACTGAACACCAAAACCCATTTCCATGGTTTGGTAGAAACATTTCCCAAATACTAAGGAATGCTTGGTTGCACCAAGTCTTACGCCCTTTGCCCGACAATCAAACGTCACCATAGGGTACTTCCATTAGGAACGTCACCCATATCAATAACATGCACAACACCATTGAGACTTTAAGGGTCTCACTCAAACGAGCTTAACGATCCGATACCAACCAAAATGCTTAAGCACCCAAGGATTCGCACCATAGGATCAAGGCACAACACACCACTTATACACTCTACTGAGAGCAAATCGGAACCATAAACGTAAACCGCCCGCTTGCTACGAATTATCTCCAATGGAGAATAAAGTTTAGCTAAGACTTACGCACATACCGCATGTTATTACAAACGAACAACATATAATTTCGTACTAAAGGTACCTGATGTAGCGCTGTTAGGCTTCCGTGCTCCACTACCCATCATGTATTCGCGCTCTAACCTCCTAACCCGATCGTCATGCAATTCGGAACACTCTGACTTCCGGTGTCCCTCCATCCGGCAAATGAAACACATGATTGAGCCTAAAGGCACCACCATACAATCTTGTGCCAAATGACCCCGTTCCCCACACTTAAAGCACGTGAGCTTGTAACCCTTCTTACTCTTCTTCTTCACATTCCCGACGCCTTCAGGCGTACTTCGTGCCCTCTTACCATGAGCACCATGTAATCCTAACCTTTCAAGTACAACTTCATCATCACTACCGCGAGGTTTGGGAAACCTCTTTTCAAACTCTTCCTTTACAACTTTAGTCACTTGGTCTCGGACCATTTCCGTCATTTGTCCTTCGACCAACTCTTTGGTTACTTCTCTAACTTTGCCGGTGAAAACCGAGACATATTGTTCAAACACGGCCTCAATCTTTAACGTTATCCCATCCTTCCCTTCGTGAATAGGCTCACTCGTTCCGCATCCATCTTCCGTTTTCATTCTAAGGGATGCAAACGATTAGATCACGAACGTATAGACCACACGCACAACACCTTCCCATCTAGCTAAACACTCGTCGTACATCACTTGTTAGACATGATTTGCACCCGTAGTAAGGTTTGCAAGTCCTTATTACGCATACACGCCGTATCAACTTGTTAGTACAACGACCGCCTCACTTGATGATATAAACAAACACAAAAAAAATTCTACGCGATATAAACACACGCGAGAATTATTATCACAACACAAAAGTATATTAATAATATCCGCATTACTAATATAAACGTTAGTCCACCTACAAACAAGGCACTAACTATAACCTATTCCGACCCGTACTCCTACAAGTCCCGCAACAAAATTAAGCACACACAAAAGTCTAAGTCTAGGCACCTATCTCAAGTCAACTAAATCCCTTAGACCATGCTCTGATACCACTTATAACAACCCAACCCATATGCAATCGAAATATGCAAATAAAAAAATATATTTTTGTACAGCATAGTGGCGCGGCGCGCCACTGACCTGCGCGGCGCGCCAAAACGGCCTGTCCAACTTTTCCTTTTTTGCGAAAAAGATCTCTTGCATCCCGACACTTTTAGACCAAACGCTTTTCACAACATTTTATATTAGTTAAAACTAACACGTTCCAATAATAAAACGAGTTTTACGAGACTGGGCCCACATCGGCCGTTTTACGACTTTCGTACAAAATTCAAGTTTTCAACCACATGATTTTTAACACGAAATAAAGCCGAGCATGGCCATTGGGGATACGCTACCCAATCCTAATCAAATCCAAAAGCAAGCCTTCTAAAGCAACTACGCGAGTCCACTAGTTCCCACGCTTCCCCGAGCCACCGCATCCAAGCAAATCTATAAAAATGTAAACAACGAGAGGGTAAGCTAACGCTTAGTTAGTGAGAATATACTACATACATATATATGCATAAAATGGACACGCCACACAAATAATCAAATACCGCATACCGGAGCATCCAAGCATAAAGGCAAGCTAAGCTAAGCATACCGTATAATCACTAAGCAACAAGCTAGTAACAACAACCATAAAGTAAGTCACCAATGACGATGTGAACAACGCCAATAAGCTACACCCGGAGGGTTAGCTACATCACAACAGTACATTAATATATATATAACAGAGCGTAAAACCGCCCAAGGTTAACCAATCTCACAAAGGAATGGTACTCGAATTTCCCATCGGTGTTCGTAACAACCGTTAGTGTACAACATATATATCACTAATCCTTGGACAACACATATCCGTTCATGAAACCGTTAGCATACAACGCATATATCACTAACTTGGACAACACATATCCATTCATAAAGTCGTTAGCGTACACACATATATCACTAACTTGGACAACACATATCCATTCGTAAAACTGTTAGCGTACAACACATATATCACTAACTTGGACAACACATATCCATTCATAAAGTCGTTAGCGTACAACACATATATCACTAACTTGGACAACACATATCCATTCGTAAAAACATTAGCGTACAACACAGATATCACTAACTTGGTCAACACATATCCATTCATAAAAATAAACACATCACAATTCAATATCAACCCTTCGCCATTGGGGTTATCCAATTCACAATCACGTGTGATAATGTACACACAAAATGTGTACCTCGCCAAAGGTGGTCAACCAAAATGCACATCCGTGCTAATTGGACCTATACACAAGTCCATCAAATCCACCTATATGTGAAGTGAGCTCTATAACCGAGAACCACTTCACCCGAACCGCACCCATCCTACACATACATATGCACATAGGATATTAACACTCACCTTGTCGCCTTGATGAATGCTTCCAAGTAATCCGCGGCTCGTCAATGGAAAGTACCTATTCCATTATCACGAAACAAGCAACACAATTAAGGTGGACTTACAAACCAACCCAATTCGACACTTAGTGCCATTTTGACCCAAATGCACTTCCAAGCACAAACCGTGCCCAAACTAACCAATAATCACTAACACAAGTGAGAATGGTCCTAATATGCCAATTAAACCCAATCATAGGTGTTAAACACCTATCTTGCCCAAAATGACACTTAAACCCTAATTTGACCCATAAGAAGTCAATATCACGCCATTAGCAAGTTTTGACACCAAAACATATTTAACTCGGTTTTATACTTCAACTTAATCCATTTTAAGTTTATAAACCTTATTAAATCGACAATTGGGTCATAATCATCAACAAACCTTAATTTTGACTCTAGTCAAAATTAGTCAACCACAAGAACCCTAATGGTTTCCAAAACATTAATAATCACTAATACTTGTGATTATACCCCATTTACAAGTCTTAAACATGGTTAAATCATTAACCAACCCAAAACTCGCCAAATATCAAAATAGTAAGTTTCCATAAACTCTCTTCATCAACTATGTGGGTTTTACAACTAACTATCTCAAACCCTAACATTGAATCTCAAATCAAACAATGAAATTTGGAGTTTGAACTTACCAATACCGCCAAAATGATGCCGTTGACGAGATGAACAACTTTAATACTTGAGACTTGACCCGAATCAAACTTCTTCTTCTCCAAATGGAGCTTTCTCTCACTTAAAATGGGTTTCTCACTCTAGGGTTTGATGAGAGGGTTTGATGAGTGAAATGTGGTCCAAAATGATCAATGGATCAGTTTTGATGACCCCAAACCAACCCCAAGTGAAAAGACCAAAGTACCTCATTTAAACACTTTAAAAAAGCTAAAAATTGCATCAGAAGGGATCGGAGCGCCGCTCCATAAGGTGGAGCGCCGCTCCAACCTTTAGGTCAGTTTACAGTTTCCTGTTTTGGCCATAAATTTTTGACCGTAGCTCCGTTTTCGATGAATCAAATATCGTTGGAAACGTAATAAGATTTTCTTTCCAATGGTAATGCTTTGAAACATCAACTCAAATTTATTTGTGGTTGAAAAGATACGTACACACCTTGTCACTTCAGACAACGTCCAGTTTCCTTCGACGTTCCAGCAAGCAACACGTACGTGCTTCGTATACTTAATACACACATCATACACCATAAATACATTATGTACAATAAATATTTAGGTCTTACAATCAAGTTAAGTGATTAAGAACTTAATAACACATTGTAGATATTAACGAGAGTAATAAACATAATTAATGATCCCAGAATATAATCTAACTCAGTACGCACAAATACGCAGTTTTGTGAAAGTAATAAACATAATTAAAAGTCAAAAAAGTCAGGTCGTTACATTACCCACCTGTTAAAGAAAATTTCGTCCCGAAATTTTGAGGAGTGACTAACAACGGTACCTAATTTGAAGAAGAAGGAGCGTATCAAAGTTCTGAGAGACTCGTGGGCTTAGAAGTGAGCGATTTACCTTGAAAAGTACTTGGGCGTATAAAAGTAAGAATAGGTATATGCAATTAACTAAGTCACTTGACCTTAGAGATCAACAAATTGATTTAGTTTCTTGTTAACATGAATATGTCATCTGAATATATATCTACAAAAGGAAAGATGATGTTTTCAGCCTTACAGGCATCTTCAGTAATCTGGATGCATGAAACGCATCATGATTGTTACCAAACTCATCTAAAACATTGAGCGCTCATATCGTAATATAAAGCTGAAAGATAGAATGGAAAACATGGCGATTACAACATACTGCATGTGAACTTATCCTTGGATGGAATGAAAGCACAGTTCTATAATGTAACTTTATCCTTTCAGTTACATGATGAAGTTATGGTTAACATTAACTAGAACAACATATAGTTGCAACCAACGAAGGAAGGAATATGTAGAGTATCCACATCTGAGTTATAGACGTTTTAAACAGTCCATTCCAAGCGGATAACAAGATTCATAGATCCTTAAAATATTTTACATTACATTTCTGAAAGAAAATCGCACGAAGGGTGTGATCTTTGAACGAGAGTGAACTCTTCGAGTGGGTTGTTCTGAATTTATCCTTATACTTAAGGGGATGCGTGGATGAGAAGATACGTGAACCCTTGGTCATAAAGAATGGTTTACTCCAAGTGGAAAGAATCTCAAAAATGATTTCTTGTACCTCAATATAGTGATTCATAGAGATGATGTTTACGAGAGTATTGCGATTAGTCGCGAAATGTTGAGAGTAGAAACCCACCTAGTGCCTTTCCTACAATGGGGTGACCACTGAGTGTACCTCAGAAAACTGATTTATCGGCCCGCGTTTTTTCCATGTCTAACCTTAAGAGGAACATTTTATGAGTGCAAAGACCTCCTAACAAATTTTATAAAACTGCCATCCAAAGTGGCTCAAGAGGTTTTAACAAAGATCTTAATGGTAAGCTTCATCCCTAAACGGAGGACGAGAAGAAGTGTGATCCATACATGGGGTAGACTAATACGAAAACCTTTAATAAAATCATCCAAGGAAGTTTTTCAAAAGCCTTTAAACGTTTGATGTGACAACATAAACGGAATGAAGTTCCTAGTAAATTTAGAAGTATGTACAACGTGTACCATTTTGCACAAAACTAATTGACCTAAGTTAAACAACTCAATAAAGGAACGATTTTTAAATAACTTGAAGGTATAACTTAGTATGTACTAACCAAAATAAGTAAAGGTAAATTTATTAACTTAATTATATACATACATATATGATTTTATAAATCGCATAAGTGACAGAAAAATTTTATTAATTTCATTTGTCCATAAATCTCGTAAGGACCGCACAAATAAACAACGTGTAAAATTTTTGATAAACATAGTTTTTCGTATTTCAGAGGTTACGAGTTGAAAAAGATCGAGTGAAAAATATTTGAATCATTAGGTGACATGTTACTAGCTAATGAAAACTAATGGATTAAATGTAGTTTTGATAATTATCAGAACATAAGTCTTTGGGCCAAAAATGTTCACGTGCGAAGCCATTGCTAAAAGTGAGGTATGAAGGATAGAGCATGAGGACGAGAAGTTAATCACTTCTTGACTTTGCAAATGCCAGACAGGTTATGACTAATATTAAAGTTGGAATACTGATGGTGTTAATATCACTAAATGAGAATTCCCCTGGAATAAGTCAGGACTTAGAGTTATGTAAGAATGAGCATCGTTCCAATAGGTGCGGCAAATAAGATCCCTGGGGTAACGCAATAATTTTGAATGGTTTAGTGTTAGTAGATGCCCAAAGGCACTGCATGACGTGGTAGTAAGTGCCTTCATCACATACACACACACACATGAATCTCTCAATTTCGACGATTGTAAAGTTGTGACGACCCAGAAATTTTTGACCAAATTTAAACTTTAATCTTTATATGTTTCCAACACAATAAGCAAAGTCTGTAATGTTGAATCTCAAAATTTTGGAATTTATATTTATGCATTCAATTACCCTTCGACTATTCTCAACGATTCACGAACAATTATATTTAACTAGATGTGCATATGCAATTATATATTAATATTAATTAAAGACGTTAACAAAGTATTAGATGAATAATACCTTACATGAATGCATTTGTTTCGATATATATTTAATATAATTATCGACGGAATTAAAAGATAATATCAAATGATTAAATTGTCAGATATATTGTGATATGATTATGGGTCTCTGTTATGAGGTCCACTGTGATTTAAGAAATCTGTTCTGTTGACAACATTCAGAAAATGGTAAAGTGATTTACAAATAAGAACAAATGTGTCAATTAACGAGAACCAGACAAGGGTTAGTGGAAATTCCTGTTTAATTCATGCCTTACAATAATTCCCTCGTGACTCTTGATAAGTTAATCATTTAAACTTTCATATTATTTAATGAAAAAGTAAAATGATGAAATGTAGATAACTTAGAAGATGGATATAAACAAATTAAGCAAATTAACGTGTTACAATAATTTCAAATGTTTATTTATTCGTTGGACTTTAAACCTTCAATTCATAAACCACCATTTGTTAATAAACATGTGTATAAATATATATATATACAAATTAGAATACTAATTTTTAGGATTAAATATATAGATAACTTGCAACGTGTATTTTAAAATGTGCCTATGAATATATATATACATATATACATATATATATATATATATATATACATATATATATATATACATATATATATATATACATATATATATATACATATATATATATACATATATATATATGACTTCAAATTAATTAAGTAAACGGTAGTAACACTTGTTTAGTTGATTCAATTGATTTTTAGATATGTTATTTGGAACGTTTGAGAAGATTAAACGATGGCGCATAAATGAATTATATCAAATTAAGTTTTAGAATGTAAACGTTAGGTGATATAATAATATCTATTATTTAAACAATTTTAAATTATATATATTAAACTATGAAATATAATTTTTTTTTTAAAAACTAAATATTATATACTTCTAAAATATATAAGTTATATTTCTAAATGAAAATATAATCATATTTACAAAGTGATAAAATATAATATTAACATGGTCGTAAAACGTTTTGGATTTAAAATAATATTATTGGTAAGTAACGAGACGTCGATTTATAAAAGCAAATGACCAAAACACTCAAATGTTCAAATTACACTTTGAGTGGAATGGTTTTTCATTCATTTGAGTCTTATTATGTATAAAGGTACATTACACGAAACATAAAGTATCAGTTTTCTAAGGTAATATATATAACATATAAGTTAAGATATAATAAATATAAATGAAGTATATGTTTTAATAGAAATTAGTATAAAATTTATATAAACTACAAACACATAAATAATATATAATTAATAAAGGAAATTATGTGATTTCTATTATATGTTTTAATAGATATACAATTGATATAGGTTCGTGAATCTGAGGCCAACCCTACACTTGTTCAATGCTGTCATATGTATTTTTACTACAAAATACAGTATTGTGAGTTTCATTTGCTCCCTTTTTAAATGCTTTTACAATATATATATTTTTGGGTCTGAGAATACATGCGCTTTTATAAATGCTTTACGTAATAGACACAAATAATTGAAACTACATTCTATGGTTGAATCATTATACTGGATATCGCCCTTGTTGAACTTGGTAGCCTAAGAATTGGTGTTTATTATAATTGCCACCAATTGACGCGAATCCTAAAGATAGATCTATGGGCCTTGACAAGCCCTAGTCATAGAATTTGAACTGCTTTAGTACTTCGATTTTATTTTTGGGGATATTCTAGATGCATTTTGTTAATGTCGGTTACAGGTGTTCAATCCATATGAATGAATTTTAAACACTTGCGAGTGTATGATAATTGAATAAATGAAATCTTGTGGTCTATTAAAATTGTGGAAATGATTGATTATGATAAACTAATGAACTCACCAACCTTTTGGTTGACACTTGAAAGCATGTTTATTCTCAGGTATTAAAGAAATCTTCCGCTGTGCATTTGCTCATTTTAGAGATATTACTTGGAGTCATTCATGACATATTTCAAAAGACATTGCATTCGAGTCATTGAGTTCATCAAGATTATTATTAAGTAAATGACAGATTAGGTCATTTATAGTTGGATATTATGAAATGGTATGCTGCCTGTCAACTTTCATTGTAATGAAAGGTTGTCTTTTGAAAAAGAATGCAATGTTTGTAAAATGTATCATTTAGATGTCAAATACCTCGCAATGTAATCATATGTTATTGTATTCATCCTTATGGATTAAGACGGGTCGTCTCATGTGGTATCAGAGCGGTGGTCTTAGCGAACCAGGTCTGCATTAGTGTGTCTAACTGTTAGTCGTTAGGATGCATTAGTGAGTCTGGACTTCGACCGTGTCTGCATGTCAAAAGTTTTGCTTATCATTTTTGTCGGAAATTACCTGCCTATAATTCTTAGTCTAGATACATCTTATTGCATTGATTGCATGAATAGTGTATAGACAAAATTTATATCTTAGCGTATCTGCTAAATCATATCTTAGCGTATCTATTATTGTAAACTTTACCTGACATATTCCGTAAATTCCACCGTAATCTACGAAATCTTTTGCTCTACATAAATAGATATTCTATGAAATTAGAATACCACTCGATAGTCAGAAAATCATTTCATATCGAAAAATCATTTATTCAATCGTACGAAATGGAATTCGTCATTAGTTCAAGTCCCTCGGATTATGAAAGGGAATCCCACTCAAACTCCGAAAGCAGTGTGACCAGAATGGACCAACCAATCAGCCATCATCTATTCTGGATGAATTGGGGATGGGTTCGTAGCCTCCTCAATCATTGGAGACAAGAAGAAGGTGATCCCTTCCATCTACCACATTATCTTCTTGGCGAAGAACCTGAAGCACTTACCGGCGAACCTGTCAGAAACACTATTTTCTCTCTCATTTCCAGAGTATCTCGTCACGATTATATACTATACCAAATTCTAGATCTTATTTATCCATTCGTCCTAACCGACAATCACCCCGGTGTAATAGAAGAAGTTAATGAGCTTCACGCTCGGGCAGTGGCTTTGGAGAATATGATGCAAATGTTACAAACACCAGCAGCAGCACCATCAGCATAACCAGTACCACCATCATCAACGCCAACAGTACCATTACCACCTTCAACCACAACCGCGTCGTAAACCTCAACTTCATAATCTGTCCCACGAGCACCAATGTCAAATGCTCTGTAGATACCAAGGAATACCAACAACAACAAACGATGAAGTGTTGATTCGTAACTTCATTGGAGAAACATTCTGCGACGATTATGTAGTCTCTAAAGTCTTAGAGATTATATATTCTAGCCCTAACCATAAATCAGTTGAGAGAAACAAAATGATAGAAGAAAGAGTAGAAACTCTGACAAGAATGGTGTGTGATTTACAAGCTAGACTTGTTTTACCAACAACATCAACAGTACCGTAGCATCACCATCACAGTCAGTGCCGTCGGTATCATCAGAATCAGCATCACCTATGACATCACAAACTCCTTCAGTTCAAGAATCACTGTGGACATCATTACGAATCAATAACGCGTACATTGTATCAACGAGTTATGAAGTATTAACTCATTCCCTCTGAAGAAATTATATGTATATTTTATATATATAAATTTTGAGATCAAAATAAATCTTTCCGTACTAAGCTATTGTGTGTGAATCTTAACTACTCGGTTAACTCATATTACAAATATGCAATGATGTACGTCCTTCATCAGCAACTTAACCATCGTTAATTACAATATCTGTTTAATTCAATGAATTTCATCTCATAATAAAACAAGTGTATTAATCAAATATATGTTTGATTTTACACTTTCATCATCGATGTACTCGAAACTTTTCAAAGAACATCATTCGTACCTTGCGAAGTTCACAAGAATTTCACGAAAGCCAACATCATGCATAAACAAATAACAAAGTATTGATTCATAATTTCGATATCATTGAAGAAGTACTTATGTGATTTCTAAAGTTTTAGGGATTACGCAATTCTAGTTTCAACCGTAAATCAAATGAGTTTAATTTAATATTAACTCATTAAATCTATGTTACATCTAAAGAAAATACACACACACACACACACACACACACACACACACACACACATATATATATATATATATATATATATTCATAAAGATTGTAATAAAATTCTTTTGTACAAAATATTAATTGTGAAAATTTTTTAACGGGTAGGTAATACCCGAGAGATATATAAATTCACGATTAATATGTTACATTCTTCGAATCTGGTCCAGCAAATCATCCATTATACTCCCTACTTTCACAACAATATACATTCTTTTATAGAAATCAAAACAATCATACTAATTACATATTCTGATTTTGAAATCTTAGAATTCAGCTCGAGATATAACCAAAATCATCACTCTTAAATTCTTACATTTTTCAAAGCTATACTTTGACTTCAAAACTGTGTTAGAACATCACATGTATATCAACGATTACAATTTATGTTCAAACCCTTTGAAATTTCTGAAGACACTTCAAATAATGAACAATCAAGATGATGATCCAATCACATGTTACCCACAGTCTTTGTGACGACCCGGGAATTTCCGACCAAATTTAAACATAATCTTATATGATTCGACTCGATAAGCAAAGTCTATTAAACCGAGTCTCATTATGTTTGAACTATTTCATGATAACATTTGACCTTTAACTATTTCCGACGATTCACGAACCTTTAATTGTAACTAAGAATGTAAATATAAATAATTATATATAAAACTAATTATATTAGTATTAATGAACTATTAAGTAATTTTGTTATTATAAAAGATAACATTTAATAACTAAAGATTTTCATTTTGAATATATATAGTATATTGTATATAAATGATTCAAACATATTTTACCAACGTTATCAAAATATTAAATGTACAATGTTATACTTTGTAGTTAATTGTTTAATATACATAATTAATCATCTACTCAACATTTAAAACATGATTTTATATATATGGTAGTATACATATATACATAAATATAACTATATATATATATATATATATATATATATATATATGATTTTATACATAATTATTATATTATGTATATGTAGAAATTTATAATATATCTATGATGAAATAATGTACTATTTTAATAAATATATATAATACTTACATATATAAAACATTTATATTTTTCATAATTACATACATAAGTATAATATAATTAGTATGTAAATAAATATTATAATATATTTATATTAAAATGCATAAATATATAATATTCAGTATATGTTACAATACATATTACATAATTATTAAATATTACATAATAATAGATGATATTAATAAATTAAATTTAAATACAAATATAGTTGTTGTAGTAATGTTATTTGTATCGTCAAATATCAATATTTGTATTCATAATATCACTTTATATCATATAAAGATGAAATTGGATGTATAAATTAGATTATTATTACTAATATTATTATTATCGATAAAATATTAATATTATCATAATTAGTATGGTATTATTATTATTATTATTATTATCATTTTTACAATTATTATTATCATTAATATTATATTTATCATTATTATTAATTTTATTAATATTATTAGATATTAATAGTATTGTTATTATATATTATTATTATTAATTAAAAAAAAGCAGTAGGGATCTATATTATACGCTTGACCTCTGTATCCTTTATCTCTATTATTATTATTTTTTTTGTTTCTTTCCTGCTCCCAACTCGTGAACCTGTGTTGACATTTTCTCCATTTTTTATCAACCGATCTCTATTATTACAACATGATTATGTATAATTGCAAATCAAATAAAAAGGAAATCCAATGGGATTAAAGAGCACAGCGATATTTTTGTTTTCTTCTTCTCTGCACGCTCCAATTTTTTTTTCTCTTAATTCAATTTCGAATAAAGTTTCAAAATCTAAAAATGCAGAAAGGTTAGAAATCTTTCTTTGAATCTATCTGCAAAATCTCAACTCTCAAATCTTTATATCGATCTTGAATTTTGAAGTCAAAGTTTAGTTTAAAAAAAGTCAACAATTGTTCTTGAGACAAATTCGCGTTCGTGTATATGTTTCTGATCAAATTGACGATTCCAGTAGTTTTTATACATGTTTAGAAAACTATTTCGTGTTATAAACATTATCTATAATGTTATCTATTACGAAATCAATTTTTTTTGTTTTATTCCAAGAACCGACGCTGCAGTAGGCCTTAGTGTTTTTTTTTTTATTTTAGAACCCAAATTATTTTTTTTTCTGTAATGTTTTGAAGCTTTAAAGGGAACCCCGATTTTTTATTTTTTTTTGGTTATTGATGTTTTGTTGAATCCATGAGACTTGTGGAGAAGAAGAGGAATAGAAGAAAAACAGTTTATATATAAAATTTAAATTCGATATTAGTACAGAGAATCAGAATTGGTGGGATGGTCGAGAGTGTTTGCGTGTGAGCATGTGGTCACGAGATCGAGTCCAGAGGACGGTAGTTTCTTTTTTTTTTTTGAAACTCTTTTCATGTGAGGTAGTTTTCTTTTCTAATTTTTTTATTGTTATTATATATTAATTATTATTAGTATTATTATTATTATTGTGATTGTTTTGATTGTTATTGTTATTGTTATTATTAGTATCATACTTGTTATCATATTTGAAAGTATTATAGACATTACTATTATTATTATGATAGGTATTAATAATATTATTATTAGTAATAAACTTATCATTTTAGTATTTTATCATCATTAGGATTATGATTATGATTATCATTATTATTATTATGAAGGAAATAAAAATATATTATTATCATCAATATTAGAATTTGTACCGGTTTATAAATAATAGTATCATCAGTACATTTACAATTAATAATATCATATTTATCAGTATCATCATTAATATTTACTAGTATTATTATGATTATCATTTATCATTTTATAAATATTAGAACCCTTATTATTAACATAAGTATGGTATTAGTATTAATATTATTTTAGAGTTATTATTATTAGTATCATTAACAGTTATCATTTTCATTTTTTTTGCTATTAGTATTATCATTATTAATAAAATTATTATTGTAAATCATTATTATCTAAATTATTATTTTAACAAATAAATCTTTTGTACACTATATATATACTTATGGTATATACTAGGATTGTATTAATAATTCACATAACAAACTAATAAAATTTCATAAATACAATACTAACCACAAATATATGTATATAAATATATTAATGTCACTATTTATATAAACGTAAATCATTATAGATATATACATAAAATCGATATATATATATATAAAATATAACTTAAAATATAATATAAGTATACGTTTTAAAATAAAGGTTAGAATAAATTCTACAAAACTATAATATATAAATAATACATATTAATAAATGAAATTTTGTAACTTACATTATACGTATTAATATATACACAATTGATATAGGTTCGTGAATCCGAGGCCAACCCTGCATTGTTCAATGACGTCATATGTATTTTTACTACAAAATACAGTATCGTGAGTTTCATTTGCCTTTTTACCCTTTATATTTTTGGGCTGAGAATACATGCGCAACTTTTATAACTGTTTTACGAAATTGACACAAGTACGTGAAACTACATTCTATGGTTGGATTATCGAAGTCGAATATGCCCCTTTTTATTAAGTCTGGTAATCTAAGAATTAGGGAACAGACACCCTAATTGACGCGAATCCTAAAGATAGATCTATCGGGCCCAACAAGCCCCATCCAAAGTACCGGATGTTTTAGTACTTCGAAATTTATATCATGTCCGAAGGAGGATCCCGGAATGATGGGGATATTCTTATATATGCATATTGTTAATGTCGGTTACCAGGTGTTCAATCCATATGAATGATATTTTTGTCTCTATGCATGGGACGTATGTTTATGAGAAATGGAAATCTGAAATCTTGTGGTCTATTAAAATGATGGAAACGATTGTTTAAGTTAAACTAATGAACTCACCAACCTTTTGGTTGACACTTTAAAGCATGTTTATTCTCAGGTACGAAAGAAATCTTCCGCTGTGTATTTGCTCATTTTATAGATATTACTTGGAGTCATTCATGGCATATTTCAAAAGACGTTGCATTCGAGTCGTCGAGTTCATCAAGATTATTATCAAGTCAATTATAGTTGGATATATTATGAAATGGTATGCATGCCTGTCAACTTTCGATGTAATGAAAGTTTGTCTTTTCAAAAACGAATGCAATGTTTGTAAAATGTATCATATAGAGGTCAAGTACCTCGCGATGTAATCAACTGTTGTGAATCGTTTATAATCGATATGGACTTCGTCCGGATGGATTAGGACGGGTCATCACAGTTGGTATCAGAGCGGTGGTCTTAGCGAACCAGGTCTTGCATTAGTGAGTCTAACTGATAGTCGTTAGAATGCATTAATGAGTCTGGACTTCGACCGTGTTTGCATGTCAAAAGTTTTGCTTATTATTTAGTGTCAAAAAATTATTTGCTTATCATCCTTAAAGTCTAAGACACGTCTTACTGCCTTTATTGCATAGACAGTGTATAGTTAAATTCATATCTTAGCGTATCTGTTATTGTTACCTTTGCCTGACAGCTTCCGTAGATTCCTCCATAGCTTATGGGATTTTAGTATTATATATGCTTATGTAAATTATGTATTGCAGGGTACTAATCTACATCCTATAATCTATTTCTTATCGAAAATCCTTCATCTGATCGTACGAGATGAATCCCTCAACCAGTTCGAGTCCATCAGATTTCGATAGCTATTTCGATAGTTATTCCGACAGCTATTTCGATATGGATTTCCACTCGAGCTCCGAAAGCAGAGTAACCGGAATGAATCGATCAATTAGCCATCATCTATTCTGAATGAATTGGAGATGGGTTCGTAGTCGACTTAATCAATGGAAACGCGAAGAAGGCGATCATTTCCACTAACCAAATTCACCTCTTGACAATGAACCTAAAACGTTTACCGGCGAACCTGTTCGAGACACCATTTTCTCTCTCATTTCCAAAGTATCTCATCACGATCATATACTATCTCAGATTCTAAACCTCATTCATCCGCTCGTCCGAACCGACAATCATCCCGGTGTAATAGAAGAAGTTAACGAACTTCGCGCATAAGTTGTAGTCTTGGAAAATATGGTGCAAAACGTACCAGCTTCATCCAAATCACCGGCACCAACAGTACCACCAACAACCCAAATTTCAATATCACATGCCTCAACATCTCAATCTATACCTCGAGTATAATCATCATTCTACATGACATTCTACATCAGTTATCTTCGTTCGACATGGTGATTATGTAATCTCTAATGTTTTAGAGATTATTTATTCTAGTTCCAACTGAAAACTAAATGAGTTTAATATCATGTTAACTCATTAAATTCATGATTACATCTGAAGAAAATATATATGTATATATGTTTTCATAAAGATTGTAATTAAAAATTCTTTTGTACAAACTGTTAATAATAAAAATATTTTAACGGGTAGGTAATACCCGAGGAATATTTAAATTTCACATTAATAAGTTACACTGTATATTCTTCGAATCTGATTCAACAGTTATTCACTATCCTATTTACAACCACCGGGATACTTATCCGTTCACCAAAGAATAACTATTTTTATTCAAATTCAATTTCATATTTGAATTTTGACCTATCAGAATCCAACAAGTGGCATAATGAAGAAATAATGGACACAATAAAAATTGATTAGAAACAGACTAATTAACAATATTAAATTTTATTAAGAAACCACGCTAACAAAATCCTAGCTAACTGTTCCTAGCTAACTGTTAATTCCGTATTACATTTTATTTATCGCAATTTATTTATCGCAATTTATTTATCGCAATTTATTTTATCGCAATTTATATTCTCGCAATTTTATTTATTGTCATTTAATTTCTGTTATTTACTTTACGCACTTTATTTATCGTCATTTAATTTCTGTTATTTATTTTACGCACTTTAAATATCGGGACACGTATACAAGGTTTTGACATATCATATCGACACATCTATATATATTATTTGGAATCACCATAGACACTCTATATGCAGTAATGATCGAGTTCTCTATACAGGGTTGAGGTTGATTCTATAATAATATATATACTTTGAGTTGTGATCGAGTCTGAGACATGTACACGGGTCACGATACGTATTAATTAATTCAAATATTATATATTAAACTATATATGAATGATTGCACTGTCAACTGTGGACTATCGACTGTGGACTAATAACATTGGACAATTAAAATGAATTAAAATATTGAATATAACATATGAAACTAAACAATTCTTCAAGTTTGCCACTTGATTTCGTCTTAAACCTCATTTGTATCTTCACGATTACATTCTGCGTTCAAACCTTTCATGATTCTTGAAAACACCTCAATCGATAGGATGAATCAACCGCACTTTATCTACGGAAGGAAAGATTTATGCATATAGTTATGCACCTGAGAAACTCTCGGCAATTGTGTAAAAGTTCAACACGTAGCCGCGTCAGATCCTTTGGCATTTATTAACAAAAACAACTTTGCGATCCCTTTTCAAAATTAGCCAATTTTGTCACAGCTCCAACAAGTCAACTTCGACTTTTCGTACGAAACAACCTTATTATAACGTTTATATATACGCGTGCTCTTTTATTGTTACCAGGTAACCTTTCATATTCCATCATATTACCATCAGCGTTTAATCATCTAAAAACACAATTCTCCTGAAACCACCTCGGATTAATAACCGATGATTCAGATATCATAGCATTAAATGCAGAGGAAACAGAAAAATGGTAGATGGTCTAAACGGACAAAAGTTTGATGATAAAGAAAGGAGTGTTAGGAACGCTCGATAGAAAATTGGGTATTGAAAAACAGATTGAGTTACCCATGAAGGAGACCAAGGACAAATACAAGGACCAAATCCTATATTCAAAGGATTCAGGTAATTCTGGATCCGTTGAAATCTTTAGAGAATATCTTGCTCCGAAGTCATGTTAAAATCTTGCGGAAAATCTTTCTCCATCAACCGTCGAACTTAGAAATTCCAAAATATCATCATCAATATCTTTGATATTTCTGAGGATATTTTCATAAATATTCTCGTCCGAAATTATATACCTCTTCGTGCTTCCTGTGTATCAATATATTGGAAACATTCAATAGAAAATATAGTGCCGAAAAGCAGATTATGCGAAACTATGAAGAAAGCCGTGGATAAATCACAAAGAATAAGTTTGACTTCAAAGAATCCAAATAATTCAATGTCTGCTAAAGTCTATAGTGAATAACTTGCTCCTTACTCTAAACCCTTGCAGACAATAGTTTCTATCATCCTATGATCTTAGATATTCTGAGATATTATCGTACCTTTCATTATAAATATCCTCCATATTTCTGGAGATATTTTTATAACTATTCTTATCTGAAATCATTAATCTTTTCGTGCTATCAGTATTACATCATATAGAAACTGTTAGTTTCTATATTCTGTAAATTTTCAAGCTTAAAATATGAATGTTATTGTAGTAATGATGGGAACTAATGCATGAGTTAGTATAATATAATGACACTTGATCAACGTGATTATATTACAGTAAGTCATGCTGAGTTTCTAAATGAAACGTGATGATTCACAGATCATAACGTCATCATGTGCCATGTTACATAACTCTTTCATCCTACTTAACTCCGTAACAAATCAAGAAAATGTATTCTTGATGGTTCTATCTTCCGTGATGTTGATAAATTTGAAAATCAAATCGTGCTATCACGTTCCTTCATGCTTAGAACATTATAATCATTCGAAACTCTATATCTATAAATTCTGGACCATTATTCGCTTGACTTGAAGTCGGGAAGAGAAAACAAAAGCATAGAGCTTTGAAATATAAGGGAGAATATAAAGTCTGATAACAACACATAAATTACAAACCGTGTATATCAATGTTTATCGCAACATAAAGACACGGGAGAATTAAAAACATTATAATCCCGAGGGCGAAGTAGAAGAAAGCAGATTCCTCTGGTGGAAGTTGGAAAAGGAGAATGATTGTTGCGATAGTAAGGATGAGGACAAGGATCAAAACTGGATTAATCATTTTCAGAATCTTTTGGATGTATGAACTAAGAAAGAAAGTATAAGAATGGTGAGAATAATGGAAAGGAAGAGCTTAATTTATACTGGAAATATCAGACGTAGTAATCGGGGCAGATCACCGTATTTAATTAAAGAGATCTTAATTTCCATAAATCCCGAAGAATCAGATTTTATAGATCTTCAAGATTTTCTTTAAATTCCTTAAATTCCGGAATTCAACCAAGGCAATGTCAAAAGTTAAGACGCGCCTTATTTTCTAAATTCAAACCTGACTACGTCAAAAGTTAAAAACAAATCTTTGTTTCTCATTTCATCCTTTTGTGAATAGCTTCATTCGCACTCTTCGAATAATCGAATTATTTTTATCCATATTACTCAATGATGATAAAACTCAAGTTATCAACTCATATTCGTCAGGAAAACATATTTATTGTTAGCTATGACGACCTCACTCAAATTTCGGGACGAAATTTCTTTAACGGGTAGGTACTGTGATGACCCGGGAATTTCCGACCAAATTTAAACATAATCTTATATGATTCGACTCGATAAGCAAAGTCTATTAAACCGAGTCTCATTATGTTTGAACTATTTCATGATAACATTTGACCTTTAACTATTTCCGACGATTCACGAACCTTTAATTGTAACTAAGAATGTAAATATAAATAATTATATATAAAACTAATTATATTAGTATTAATGAACTATTAAGTAATTTTGTTATTATAAAAGATAACATTTAATAACTAAAGATTTTCATTTTGAATATATATAGTATATTGTATATAAATGATTCAAACATATTTTACCAACGTTATCAAAATATTAAATGTACAATGTTATACTTTGTAGTTAATTGTTTAATATACATAATTAATCATCTACTCAACATTTAAAACATGATTTTATATATATGGTAGTATACATATATACATAAATATAACTATATATATATATATATATATATATATATATATATATATATATATGATTTTATACATAATTATTATATTATGTATATGTAGAAATTTATAATATATCTATGATGAAATAATGTACTATTTTAATAAATATATATAATACTTACATATATAAAACATTTATATTTTTCATAATTACATACATAAGTATAATATAATTAGTATGTAAATAAATATTATAATATATTTATATTAAAATGCATAAATATATAATATTCAGTATATGTTACAATACATATTACATAATTATTAAATATTACATAATAATAGATGATATTAATAAATTAAATTTAAATACAAATATAGTTGTTGTAGTAATGTTATTTGTATCGTCAAATATCAATATTTGTATTCATAATATCACTTTATATCATATAAAGATGAAATTGGATGTATAAATTAGATTATTATTACTAATATTATTATTATCGATAAAATATTAATATTATCATAATTAGTATGGTATTATTATTATTATTATTATTATCATTTTTACAATTATTATTATCATTAATATTATATTTATCATTATTATTAATTTTATTAATATTATTAGATATTAATAGTATTGTTATTATATATTATTATTATTAATTAAAAAAAAACAGTAGGGATCTATATTATACGCTTGACCTCTGTATCCTTTATCTCTATTATTATTATTTTTTTTGTTTCTTTCCTGCTCCCAACTCGTGAACCTGTGTTGACATTTTCTCCATTTTTTATCAACCGATCTCTATTATTACAACATGATTATGTATAATTGCAAATCAAATAAAAAGGAAATCCAATGGGATTAAAGAGCACAGCGATATTTTTGTTTTCTTCTTCTCTGCACGCTCCAATTTTTTTTTCTCTTAATTCAATTTCGAATAAAGTTTCAAAATCTAAAAATGCAGAAAGGTTAGAAATCTTTCTTTGAATCTATCTGCAAAATCTCAACTCTCAAATCTTTATATCGATCTTGAATTTTGAAGTCAAAGTTTAGTTTAAAAAAAGTCAACAATTGTTCTTGAGACAAATTCGCGTTCGTGTATATGTTTCTGATCAAATTGACGATTCCAGTAGTTTTTATACATGTTTAGAAAACTATTTCGTGTTATAAACATTATCTATAATGTTATCTATTATGAAATCAATTTTTTTTGTTTTATTCCAAGAACCGACGCTGCAGTAGGCCTTAGTGTTTTTTTTTTTTATTTTAGAACCCAAATTATTTTTTTTTCTGTAATGTTTTGAAGCTTTAAAGGGAACCCCGATTTTTTATTTTTTTTTGGTTATTGATGTTTTGTTGAATCCATGAGACTTGTGGAGAAGAAGAGGAATAGAAGAAAAACAGTTTATATATAAAATTTAAATTCGATATTAGTACAGAGAATCAGAATTGGTGGGATGGTCGAGAGTGTTTGCGTGTGAGCATGTGGTCACGAGATCGAGTCCAGAGGACGGTAGTTTCTTTTTTTTTTTGAAACTCTTTTCATGTGAGGTAGTTTTCTTTTCTAATTTTTTTATTGTTATTATATATTAATTATTATTAGTATTATTATTATTATTGTGATTGTTTTGATTGTTATTGTTATTGTTATTATTAGTATCATACTTGTTATCATATTTGAAAGTATTATAGACATTACTATTATTATTATGATAGGTATTAATAATATTATTATTAGTAATAAACTTATCATTTTAGTATTTTATCATCATTAGGATTATGATTATGATTATCATTATTATTATTATGAAGGAAATAAAAATATATTATTATCATCAATATTAGAATTTGTACCGGTTTATAAATAATAGTATCATCAGTACATTTACAATTAATAATATCATATTTATCAGTATCATCATTAATATTTACTAGTATTATTATGATTATCATTTATCATTTTATAAATATTAGAACCCTTATTATTAACATAAGTATGGTATTAGTATTAATATTATTTTAGAGTTATTATTATTAGTATCATTAACAGTTATCATTTTCATTTTTTTTGCTATTAGTATTATCATTATTAATAAAATTATTATTATTATTAGTAAATCATTATTATCTAAATTATTATTTTAACAAATAAATCTTTTGTACACTATATATATACTTATGGTATATACTAGGATTGTATTAATAATTCACATAACAAACTAATAAAATTTCATAAATACAATACTAACCACAAATATATGTATATAAATATATTAATGTCACTATTTATATAAACGTAAATCATTATAGATATATACATAAAATCGATATATATATATATAAAATATAACTTAAAATATAATATAAGTATACGTTTTAAAATAAAGGTTAGAATAAATTCTACAAAACTATAATATATAAATAATACATATTAATAAATGAAATTTTGTAACTTACATTATACGTATTAATATATACACAATTGATATAGGTTCGTGAATCCGAGGCCAACCCTGCATTGTTCAATGACGTCATATGTATTTTTACTACAAAATACAGTATCGTGAGTTTCATTTGCCTTTTTACCCTTTATATTTTTGGGCTGAGAATACATGCGCAACTTTTATAACTGTTTTACGAAATTGACACAAGTACGTGAAACTACATTCTATGGTTGGATTATCGAAGTCGAATATGCCCCTTTTTATTAAGTCTGGTAATCTAAGAATTAGGGAACAGACACCCTAATTGACGCGAATCCTAAAGATAGATCTATCGGGCCCAACAAGCCCCATCTAAAGTACCGGATGTTTTAGTACTTCGAAATTTATATCATGTCCGAAGGAGGATCCCGGAATGATGGGGATATTCTTATATATGCATATTGTTAATGTCGGTTACCAGGTGTTCAATCCATATGAATGATATTTTTGTCTCTATGCATGGGACGTATGTTTATGAGAAATGGAAATCTGAAATCTTGTGGTCTATTAAAATGATGGAAACGATTGTTTAAGTTAAACTAATGAACTCACCAACCTTTTGGTTGACACTTTAAAGCATGTTTATTCTCAGGTACGAAAGAAATCTTCCGCTGTGTATTTGCTCATTTTATAGATATTACTTGGAGTCATTCATGGCATATTTCAAAAGACGTTGCATTCGAGTCGTCGAGTTCATCAAGATTATTATCAAGTCAATTATAGTTGGATATATTATGAAATGGTATGCATGCCTGTCAACTTTCGATGTAATGAAAGTTTGTCTTTTCAAAAACGAATGCAATGTTTGTAAAATGTATCATATAGAGGTCAAGTACCTCGCGATGTAATCAACTGTTGTGAATCGTTTATAATCGATATGGACTTCGTCCGGATGGATTAGGACGGGTCTTCACAGTCTTGCACCTGAAAAACTCTCGAAATCAAAGTCATAGGTTAACACGTATCCGTGTCAGACCCTTTGGCATTTATTAGCTAAACTGACTTTTCAATTCCTTTCCAAAGTAGTCAGTTTTGTCACAGCTCCAGCAAGACAACTTCGACTTCCCAGTCGAAACAACCTTATTATTACCTTGATATATACGTTGCCCTTTCGTCATCATTACCGAGGAACCGATTATGTTCCACCACATTAGCAATAAACTTACCAACAACTTCACTGATCTTTGACTATTCCGAAAAATCATTATAATTATCGAAACCCTATCATATACTCATCTGCACCTTATAACAAGAATTGCCATACCAATTACTAGAAATCAGCAATCAGTATTTTGAAATCTCGCAGCATGTCTACGCCAACAATTATATGTGTACATATAACGTTTATCTCCTAGACTTACATATTTCGAATGTGAAGTTTCTGAAAAACACCCTGAACTGCGAACTAGTTCTTGAAATGCTGATGAAACAGTAAAAACTATAAACAACCTTAAAAGTAAAAAGTTTAATGATAAAGAGTACTGTGTTGGCAAAGCTCAGAAAAAGAGAAGGTTTGGAACTGGAAAATGGATTGCGCAAACTATGAAAGAGGCTGTGGACAAATCACAAGGACGAAATCTACCTTCAAAGAATCTAAATGATTTAGTGCCTACTGAAGTCATTAGTGAATACCTTACTCCTGACTCAAAATGAAATGTCCCGTTCTTATTGATTAAAAACGTTCCATATTAATTGATTTCGTTGCGAGGTTTTGACCTCTATATGAGACGTTTTTCAAAGACTGCATTCATTTTAAAACAAACCATAACCTTTATTTCATCAATAAAGGTTTAAAAAGCTTTACGTAGATTATCAAATAATGATAATCTAAAATATCCTGTTTACACACGACCATTACATAATGGTTTACAATACAAATATGTTACAACAAAATAAGTTTCTTGAATGCAGTTTTTACACAATATCATACAAGCATGGATTCCAAATCTCGTCCTTATTTAAGTATGCGACAGCGGAAGCTCTTAATAATCACCTGAGAATAAACATGCTTAAAACGTCAACAAAAAAATGTTGGTGAGTATAGGTTTAACCTATATATATATCAAATCATAATAATAGACCACAAGATTTCATATTTCAATACACATCCCATACATAGAGATAAAAATCATTCATATGGTGAACACCTGGTAACCGACATTAACAAGATGCATATATAAGAATATCCCCATCATTCCGGGACACCCTTCGGATATGATATAAATCTCGAAGTACTAAAGCATCCGGTACTTTGGATGGGGTTTGTTAGGCCCAATAGATCTATCTTTAGGATTCGCGTCAATTAGGGTGTCTGTTCCCTAATTCTTAGATTACCAGACTTAATAAAAAAGGGCATATTCGATTTCGATAATTCAACCATAGAATGTAGTTTCACGTACTTGTGTCTATTTTGTAAATCATTTATAAAACCTGCATGTATTCTCATCCCAAAAATATTAGATTTTAAAAGTGGGACTATAACTCACTTTCACAGATTTTTACTTCGTCGGGAAGTAAGACTTGGCCACTGGTTGATTCACGAACCTATAACAATATATACATGTATATCAAAGTATGTTCCAAAATATATTTACAACACTTTTAATATATTTTGATGTTTTAAGTTTATTAAGTCAGCTGTCCTCGTTAATAACCTACAACTAGTTGTCCACAGTTAGATGTACAGAAATAAATCGATAAATATTATCTTGAATCAATCCACGACCTAGTGTATACGTATCTCAGTATTGATCACAACTCAAACTATATATATTTTGGAATCAACCTCAACCCTGTATAGCTAACTCCAACATTCACATATAGAGTGTCTATGGTTGTTCCGAAATATATATAGATGTGTCGACATGATAGGTCGAAACATTGTATACGTGTCTATGGTATCTCAAGATTACATAATATACAATACAAGTTGATTAAGTTATGGTTGGAATAGATTTGTTACCAATTTTCACTTAGCTAAAATGAGAAAAATTATCCAATCTTGTTTTACCCATAACTTCTTCATTTTAAATCCGTTTTGAGTGAATCAAATTGCTATGGTTTCATATTGAACTCTATTTTATGAATCTTAATAGAAAAAGTATAGGTTTATTGTCAGAAAAATAAGTTACAAGTCGTTTTTGTAAAGGTAGTCATTTCAGTCGAAAGAACGACGTCTAGATGACCATTTTAGAAAACATACTTCCACTTTGAGTTTAACCATAATTTTTGGATATAGTTTCCTGTTCATAATAAAAATCATTTTCTCAGAATAACAACTTTTAAATCAAAGTTTATCATAGTTTTTAATTAACTAACCCAAAACAGCCCGCGGTGTTACTACGACGGCGTAAATCCGGTTTTACGGTGTTTTTCGTGTTTTCAGGTTTTAAATCATTAAGTTAGAATATCATATAGATATAGAACATGTGTTTAGTTGATTTTAAAAGTCAAGTTAGAAGGATTAACTTTTGTTTGCGAACAAGTTTAGAATTAACTAAACTATGTTCTAGTGATTACAAGTTTAAACCTTCGAATAAGATAGCTTTATATGTATGAATCGAATGATGTTATGAACATCATTACTACCTTAAGTTCCTTGGATAAACCTACTGGAAAAGAGAAAAATGGATCTAGCTTCAACGGATCCTTGGATGGCTCGAAGTTCTTGAAGCAGAATCATGACACGAAAACAAGTTCAAGTAAGATCATCACTTGAAATAAGATTGTTATAGTTATAGAAATTGAACCAAAGTTTGAATATGATTATTACCTTGTATTAGAATGATAACCTACTATAAGAAACAAAGATTTCTTGAGGTTGAATGATCACCTTACAAGATTGGAAGTGAGCTAGCAAACTTGAAAGTATTCTTGATTTTATGTAACTAGAACTTGTAGAATATATGAAGAACACTTAGAACTTGAAGATAGAACTTGAGAGAGATCAATTAGATGAAGAAAATTGAAGAATGAAAGTGTTTGTAGGTGTTTTTGGTCGTTGGTGTATGGATTAGATATAAAGGATATGTAATTTTGTTTTCATGTAAATAAGTCATGAATGATTACTCATATTTTTGTAATTTTATGAGATATTTCATGCTAGTTGCCAAATGATGGCTCCCACATGTGTTAGGTGACTCACATGGGCTGCTAAGAGCTGATCATTGGAGTGTATATACCAATAGTACATACATCTAAAAGCTGTGTATTGTACGAGTACGAATACGGGTGCATACGAGTAGAATTGTTGATGAAACTGAACGAGGATGTAATTGTAAGCATTTTTGTTAAGTAGAAGTATTTTGATAAGTGTATTGAAGTCTTTCAAAAGTGTATAAATACATATTAAAACATTACATGTATATACATTTTAACTGAGTCGTTAAGTCATCGTTAGTCGTTACATGTAAGTGTTGTTTTGAAACCTTTAGGTTAACGATCTTGTTAAATGTTGTTAACCCAATGTTTATAATATCAAATGAAATTTTAAATTATTATATTATCATGATATTATTATGTATGAATATCTCTTAATATGATATATATACATTAAATGTCTTTACAACGATAATCGTTACATATATGTCTCGTTTAAACTCCATTAAGTTAGTAGTATTGTTTTTACATATGTAGTTCATTGTTAATGTACTTAATGATATGTTTACTTATCATAGTATCATGTTAACTATATATATATATCCATATATATGTCATCATATAGTTTTTACAAGTTTTAACGTTCGTGAATCACCGGTCAACTTGGGTGGTCAATTGTCTATATGAAACATATTTCAATTAATCAAGTCTTAACAAGTTTGATTGCTTAACATGTTGGAAAAATTTAATCATGTAAATATCAATCTCAATTAATATATATAAACATGGAAAAGTTCGGGTCACTACAGTACCTACCCGTTAAATAAATTTCGTCCCGAAATTTTAAGCTGTTGAAGGTGTTGACGAATCTTCTGGAAATAGATGCGGGTATTTCTTCTTCATCTGATATTCATGCTCCCAGGTGAACTCGGGTCCTCTACGAGCATTCCATCGAACCTTAACAATTGGTATCTTGTTTTGCTTAAGTCTTTTAACCTCACGATCCATTATTTCGACGGGTTCTTCGATGAATTGAAGTTTTTCGTTGATTTGGATTTCATCTAACGGAATAGTGAGATCTTCTTTAGCAAAACATTTATTCAAATTCGAGATGTGGAAAGTGTTATGTACAGCCGCGAGTTGTTGAGGTAACTCAAGTCGGTAAGCTACTGGTCCGACACGATCAATAATCTTGAATGGTCCAATATACCTTGGATTTAATTTCCCTCGTTTACCAAATCGAACAACGCCTTTTCAAGGTGCAACTTTAAGCATGACCATCTCTCTAATTTCAAATTCTATATCTTTTCTTTTAATGTCAGCGTAGCCTTTTTGTCGACTTTGGGCGGTTTTCAACCGTTGTTGAATTTGGATGATCTTCTCGGTAGTTTCTTGTATAATCTCCGGACCCGTAATCTATCTATCCCCCACTTCACTCCAATAAATCGGAGACCTGCACTTTCTACCATAAAGTGCTTCAAACGGCGCCATCTCAATGCTTGAATGGTAGCTGTTGTTGTAGGAAAATTCTGCTAACGGTAGATGTCGATCCCAACTGTTTCCGAAATCAATAACACATGCTCGTAGCATGTCTTCAAGCGTTTGTATCGTCCTTTCGCTCTGCCCATCAGTTTGTGGATGATAGGCAGTACTCATGTCTAGACGAGTTCCTAATACTTGCTGTAATGTCTGCCAGAATCTTGAAATAAATCTGCCATCCCTATCAGAGATAATAGAGATTGGTATTCCATGTCTGGAGATGACTTCCTTCAAATACAGTCGTGCTAACTTCTCCATCTTGTCATCTTCTCTTATTGGCAGGAAGTGTGCTGATTTGGTGAGACGATCAACTATTACCCAAATAGTATCAAAACCACTTGCAGTCCTTGGCAATTTAGTGATGAAATCCATGGTAATGTTTTCCCATTTCCATTCCGGGATTTCGGGTTGTTGAAGTAGAACTGATGGTTTCTGATGCTCAGCTTTGACCTTAGAACACGTCAAACATTCTCCTACATATTTAGCAACATCGGCTTTCATACCCGGCCACCAAAAATGTTTCTTGAGATCCTTGTACATCTTCCCCGTTCCAGGATGTATTGAGTATCTGGTTTTATGAGCTTCTCTAAGTACCATTTCTCTCATATCTCCAAATTTTGGTACCCAAATCCTTTCAGCCCTATACCGGGTTCCGTCTTCTCGAATATTAAGATGCTTCTCCGATCCTTTGGGTATTTCATCCTTTAAATTTCCCTCTATTAAAACTCCTTGTTGTGCCTCCTTTATTTGAGTAGTAATGTTATTATGAATCATTATATTCATAGATTTTACTCGAATGGGTTCTCTGTCCTTCCTGCTCAAGGCATCGGCTACCACATTTGCCTTCCCCGGGTGGTAACAAATCTCAAAGTCGTAATCATTCAATAATTCAATCCACCTACGCTGCCTCATATTCAGTTGTTTCTGATTAAATATGTGTTGAAGACTTTTGTGGTCGGTATATATAATACTTTTGACCCCATATAAGTAGTGCCTCCAAGTCTTTAATGCAAAAACAACTGCGCCTAATTCCAAATCATGCGTCGTATAATTTTGTTCGTGAATCTTCAATTGTCTAGACGCATAAGCAATCACCTTCGTTCGTTGCATTAATACACAACCGAGACCTTGCTTTGATGCGTCACAATAAATCACAAAATCATCATTCCCTTCAGGCAATGACAATATAGGTGCCGTAGTTAGCTTTTTCTTCAATAACTGAAACGCTTTCTCTTGTTCATCATTCCATTCAAATTTCTTCCCTTTATGCGTTAATGCAGTCAAGGGTTTTGCTATTCTGGAAAAGTCTTGGATGAACCTTCTGTAGTAACCAGCTAGTCCTAAAAACTGGCGTATGTGTTTCGGAGTTTTCGGGGTTTCCCACTTTTCAACAGTTTCTATCTTTGCCGGATCCACCTTAATACCTTCTTTGTTCACTATGTGACCGAGGAATTGAACTTCTTCCAAACAAAATGCACACTTTGAAAACTTAGCGTACAATTCTTCCTTCCTCAATACTTCTAACACCTTTCTCAAATGTTCACCGTGTTCTTGGTCATTCTTTGAGTAAATAAGTATGTCATCAATGAAAACAATGACAAACTTGTCAAGGTATGGTCCACACACTCGGTTCATAAGGTCCATGAACACAGCTGGTGCATTAGTTAAACCAAACGGCATGACCATAAACTCGTAATGACCGTAACGTGTTCTGAAAGCAGTCTTTGGAATATCATCTTCTTTCACCCGCATTTGATGATACCCGGAACATAAGTCAATCTTTGAATAAACAGACGAGCCTTGTAGTTGATCAAATAAGTCGTCGATTCTCGATAGTGGGTAGCGGTTCTTGATGGTAAGTTTGTTCAACTCTCGGTAGTCGATACACAACCTGAATGTACCATCTTTCTTCTTGACAAACAAAACAGGAGCTCCCCACGGTGATGTGCTTGGTCGAATGAAACCACGCTCTAAAAGTTCTTGTAATTGGCTTTGCAGTTCTTTCATCTCGCTGGGTGCGAGTCTGTAAGGAGCACGAGCTATTGGTGCAGCTCCTGGTACAAGATCTATTTGAAATTCAACGGATCGCTGTGGGGGTAATCCCGGTAATTCTTTCGGAAATACATCGGGAAATTCTTTTGCAATGGGAACATCATTGATGCTCTTTTCTTCAGTTTGTATTTTCTCGGCGTGTGCTAGAACAGCATAGCAACCTTTTCTTATTAGTTTTTGTGCCTTCAAATTACTAATAAGATGTAGCTTCGTGTTGCCCTTTTCTCCGTACACCATTAAGGGTTTTCCTTTTTCTCGTATAATGCGAATTGCATTTTTGTAACAAACGATCTCTGCTTTCACTTCTTTCAACCAGTCCATACCGATTATCACATCAAAACTCCCTAACTCTACTGGTATCAAATCAATCTTAAATATTTCGCTAACCAGTTTAATTTCTCGATTCCGACATATATTATCTGCTGAAATTAATTTACCATTTGCTAATTCGAGTAAAAATTTACTATCCAAAGGCGTCAATGGACAACTTAATTTAGCACAAAAATCTCTACTCATATAGCTTCTATCCGCACCCGAATCAAATAAAACGTAAGCAGATTTATTGTCAATAAGAAACGTACCCGTAACAAGCTCCGGGTCTTCCTGTGCCTCTGCCGCATTAATATTGAAAACTCTTCCGCGGCCTTGTCCATTCGTGTTCTCCTGGTTCGGGCAATTTCTAATAATGTGGCCCGGTTTTCCACATTTATAACAAACTACATTGGCATAACTTGCTCCGACACTACTTGCTCCGCCATTACTCGTTCCGACACCATTTGTTCCTTTCGTTCTATTAACCCTTGGTCCGTAGACCTCACACTTCGCCGTGCTATGACCATTTCTTTTACACTTGTTGCAAAATTTGGTGCAGAACCCCGAGTGATACTTTTCACACCTTTGGCATAGCTGCTTCTGATTGTTGTTGTTGTTGCGGTTATTATTGTTGTTGGGATGATTGTTGTAGTTGCTATTGTTGGTGTTGTTGTTGGGCCGTTTGTTGTAGTTGCGATTGATGTTGCGATTGTTGGGATAATTGTTGCGATTATTGTTGTAATTGCTGTTGTTGTTGTATTGGTGATTCTTATCACCGTTTTCCTCCCACTTTCTTTTGACTTGCTTCACATTGGCCTCTTCAGCAGTCTGTTCTTTAATTCTTTCTTCAATCTGGTTCACTAGTTTGTGAGCCATTCTACATGCCTGTTGTATGGAGGCGGGCTCGTGTGAACTTATATCTTCTTGGATTCTTTCCGGTAATCCTTTCACAAATGCGTCGATCTTCTCCTCCTCATCTTCGAATGCTCCCGGACACAATAGGCACAATTCTGTGAATCGTCTTTCGTACGTGGTAATATCAAATCCTTGGGTTCGTAACCCTCTAAGTTCTGTCTTGAGCTTATTGACCTCGGTTCTGGGACGGTACTTCTCGTTCATCAAGTGCTTGAATGCTGACCACGGTAGTGCGTACGCATCGTCACGTCCCACTTGCTCTAGATAGGTATTCCACCATGTTAACGCAGAACCTGTGAAGGTATGCGTAGTGTACTTCACTTTGTCCTCTTCAGTACACTTACTTATGGCAAATACCGATTCGACCTTCTCGGTCCACCGTTTCAATCCGATCGGTCCTTCGGTTCCATCAAATTCCAAAGGTTTGCAGGCAGTGAATTCTTTGTAGGTGCATCCTACACGATTTCCTGTACTGCTAGATCCAAGGTTATTGTTAGTATGTAGCGCAGCCTGTACTGCGGCTATGTTTGAAGCTAGAAAAGTACGGAATTCCTCTTCATTCATATTCACGGTGTGTCGAGTAGTCAGTGCCATTTCCTTCAAAATAGTCAAATGGAACAAGTTAATCATACAGAATATTAAGAGTAGTTAATAGTATTTCGTAGCATAATATGAACTCATTTATAAAAGCTTTTTCTTCATATTAGCGTTTTATAAGTTTAAATTCGGGTAGTACCTACCCGTTAAGTTCATACTTAGTAGCTAATATACAATTCAACTACTACAATTCTATATGAAAAACTGATTATAATAATATTTCGCGTTCAAACTTTTATACAATATTTTACAAACTTACAATACCGCTTATTTTACATAAAGCATGAAATATAGCACACAATAACTTTGATACAAGATAGTTGTGAAGATAATTCTAGCTAGTACACAAGTCGTTCAGCAAAGGCAATAAAGACACGTAATTCATACGTCCAGAAACAAGTCATGCATTCTGGTTTTACTAGGATTACTTCCCATCCTTGGTCTTGTGGAACATAACCGTTATGGCCGTTGATAAGACAGCGTGTTGTAACGTCGTCAAAGGGACGAGGGTTACGTAATGTCCAACAGTCCCGTAACAATCTAAAAACCTCATTTCTTACCCCAATTACCGACTCCGTCACTTGTGGAAACGTTTTGTTTAATAGTTGTAGCCCGATGTTCTTGTTCTCACTTTGGTGAGAAGCGAACATTACTAATCTGTAAGCATAACATGCTTCTTTATGTTGCATGTTAGCCGCTTTTTCTAAATCACGAAGTCCAATATTCGGATATATTGAGTCAAAATAATTTCTTAACCCGTTGCGTAAAATAGCATTTGGGTTCCCCGCAATATATGCGTCAAAGTAAACACATCGTAACTTATGGGTTTCCCAATGTGATATCCCCCATCTTTCAAACGAAAGTCTCTTATAAACCAAGACATTCTTGGAACGTTCTTCGAATGTCTTACAAACTGATCTCGCCTTAAATAGTTGTGCCGAGGAATTCTGGCCGACTCTAGACAAGATTTCATCAATCATGTCTCCGGGTAGGTCTCTTAAAATATTGGGTTGTCTATCCATTTTGTGTTTTTAAACTGTAAAATAGACAAGAGTTAGATTCATAAAAAAATACTTATTAATACAAGCAATTTTTACATATATCATAAAGCATAAGAACACTATATTACATATATTACACCACACGAATACAACTATCTTATTCCGACTCGCTCGTTTCCTCTTCTTCGGTTTTGGTTCGTTTTGCCAAGTTTCTAGGGATATATGATGTTCCCCTAATACTAACTGTCATTTTCCACAACGGTTTAGAAAAACCTGGCGGTTTAGAGGTTCCCGGGTCATTGTTACAACTTAAGGACTTCGGGGGTTGACGATACATATAAAGTTCATCGGGGTTGGAATTAGATTTCTCTATTTTTATGCCCTTTCCCTTATTATTTTCTTTTGCCTTTTTAAATTCAATTGGGGTAATTTCTATAACATTATCGGAATTCTCGTCGGAATCCGATTCATCGTAGAATTGGTAATCCTCCCAATATTTTGCTTCCTTGGCGGAAACACCATTGACCATAATTAACCTTGGTCGGTTGGTTGAGGATTTTCTTTTACTTAACCGTTTTATTATTTCCCCCACCGGTTCTATTTCTTCATCCGGTTCCTCCTCTTCCGGTTCTGATTCTTCTTCCGGTTCCGACTCTTCTTCCGGTTCCTCTTCGGGAACTTGTGAATCAGTCCACGAATCATTCCAATTTACATTTGACTCTTCATTATTATTAGGTGAGTCAATGGGACTTGTTCTAGAGGTAGACATCTATCATATAATATCAAACGCGTTAAGAGATTAATATATCACATAATATTCACATGTTAAAAATATATAGTTTCCAACAAAATTTGTTAAGCAATCATTTTTCAAGTAAACACGGTCGAAGTCCAGACTCACTAATGCATCCTAACAAACTCGATAAGACACACTAATGCAAAATTTTGGTTCTCTAAGACCAACGCTCGGATACCAACTGAAATGTCCCGTTCTTATTGATTAAAAACGTTCCATATTAATTGATTTCGTTGCGAGGTTTTGACCTCTATATGAGACGTTTTTCAAAGACTGCATTCATTTTAAAACAAACCATAACCTTTATTTCATCAATAAAGGTTTAAAAAGCTTTACGTAGATTATCAAATAATGATAATCTAAAATATCCTGTTTACACACGACCATTACATAATGGTTTACAATACAAATATGTTACAACAAAATAAGTTTCTTGAATGCAGTTTTTACACAATATCATACAAGCATGGATTCCAAATCTCGTCCTTATTTAAGTATGCGACAGCGGAAGCTCTTAATAATCACCTGAGAATAAACATGCTTAAAACGTCAACAAAAAAATGTTGGTGAGTTATAGGTTTAACCTATATATATCAAATCATAATAATAGACCACAAGATTTCATATTTCAATACACATCCCATACATAGAGATAAAAATCATTCATATGGTGAACACCTGGTAACCGACATTAACAAGATGCATATATAAGAATATCCCCATCATTCCGGGACACCCTTCGGATATGATATAAATTTCGAAGTACTAAAGCATCCGGTACTTTGGATGGGGTTTGTTAGGCCCAATAGATCTATATTTAGGATTCGTGTCAATTAGGGTGTCTGTTCCCTAATTCTTAGATTACCAGACTTAATAAAAAAGGGCATATTCGATTTCGATAATTCAACCATAGAATGTAGTTTCATGTACTTGTGTCTATTTTGTAAATCATTTATAAAACCTGCATGTATTCTCATCCCAAAAATATTAGATTTTAAAAGTGGGACTATAACTCACTTTCACAGATTTTTACTTCGTCGGGAAGTAAGACTTGGCCACTGGTTGATTCACGAACCTATAACAATATATACATGTATATCAAAGTATGTTCAAAATATATTTACAACACTTTTAATATATTTTGATGTTTTAAGTTTATTAAGTCAGCTGTCCTCGTTAATAACCTACAACTAGTTGTCCACAGTTAGATGTACAGAAATAAATCGATAAATATTATCTTGAATCAATCCACGACCCAGTGTATACGTATCTCAGTATTGATCACAACTCAAACTATATATATTTTGGAATCAACCTCAACCCTGTATAGCTAACTCCAACATTCACATATAGAGTGTCTATGGTTGTTCCGAAATATATATAGATGTGTCGACATGATAGGTCGAAACATTGTATACGTGTCTATGGTATCTCAAGATTACATAATATACAATACAAGTTGATTAAGTTATGGTTGGAATAGATTTGTTACCAATTTTCACGTAGCTAAAATGAGAAAAATTATCCAATCTTGTTTTACCCATAACTTCTTCATTTTAAATCCGTTTTGAGTGAATCAAATTGCTATGGTTTCATATTGAACTCTATTTTATGAATCTAAATAGAAAAAGTATAGGTTTATAGTCAGAAAAATAAGTTACAAGTCGTTTTTGTAAAGGTAGTCATTTCAGTCGAAAGAACGACGTCTAGATGACCATTTTAGAAAACATACTTCCACTTTGAGTTTAACCATAATTTTTGGATATAGTTTCATGTTCATAATAAAAATCATTTTCTCAGAATAACAACTTTTAAATCAAAGTTTATCATAGTTTTTAATTAACTAACCCAAAACAGCCCGCGGTGTTACTACGACGGCGTAAATCCGGTTTTACGGTGTTTTTCGTGTTTCCAGGTTTTAAATCATTAAGTTAGCATATCATATAGATATAGAACATGTGTTTAGTTGATTTTAAATGTCAAGTTAGAAGGATTAACTTTTGTTTGCGAACAAGTTTAGAATTAACTAAACTATGTTCTAGTGATTACAAGTTTAAACCTTCGAATAAGATAGCTTTATATGTATGAATCGAATGATGTTATGAACATCATTACTACCTTAAGTTCCTTGGATAAACCTACTGGAAAATAGAAAAATGGATCTAGCTTCAACGGATCCTTGGATGGCTCGAAGTTCTTGAAGCAGAATCATGACACGAAAACAAGTTCAAGTAAGATCATCACTTGAAATAAGATTGTTATAGTTATAGAAATTGAACCAAAGTTTGAATATGATTATTACCTTGTATTAGAATGATAACCTACTATAAGAAACAAAGATTTCTTGAGGTTGAATGATCACCTTACAAGATTGGAAGTGAGCTAGCAAACTTGAAAGTATTCTTGATTTTATGTAACTAGAACTTGTAGAATATATGAAGAACACTTAGAACTTGAAGATAGAACTTGAGAGAGATCAATTAGATGAAGAAAATTGAAGAATGAAAGTGTTTGTAGGTGTTTTTGGTCGTTGGTGTATGGATTAGATATAAAGGATATGTAATTTTGTTTTCATGTAAATAAGTCATGAATGATTACTCATATTTTTGTAATTTTATGAGATATTTCATGCTAGTTGCCAAATGATGGCTCCCACATGTGTTAGGTGACTCACATGGGCTGCTAAGAGCTGATCATTGGAGTGTATATACCAATAATACATACATCTAAAAGCTGTGAATTATACGAGTACGAATACGGGTGCATACGAGTAGAATTGTTGATGAAACTGAACGAGGATGTAATTGTAAGCATTTTTGTTAAGTAGAAGTATTTTGATAAGTGTATTGAAGTCTTTCAAAAGTGTATAAATACATATTAAAACATTACATGTATATACATTTTAACTGAGTCGTTAAGTCATCGTTAGTCGTTACATGTAAGTGTTGTTTTGAAACCTTTAGGTTAACGATCTTGTTAAATGTTGTTAACCCAATGTTTATAATATCAAATGAAATTTTAAATTATTATATTATCATGATATTATTATGTATGAATATCTCTTAATATGATATATATACATTAGATGTCTTTACAACGATAATCGTTACATATATGTCTCGTTTAAACTCCATTAAGTTAGTAGTATTGTTTTTACATATGTAGTTCATTGTTAATTTACTTAATGATATGTTTACTTATCATAGTATCATGTTAACTATATATATATATCCATATATATGTCATCATATAGTTTTTACAAGTTTTAACGTTCGTGAATCACCGGTCAACTTGGGTGGTCAATTGTCTATATGAAACATATTTCAATTAATCAAGTCTTAACAAGTTTGATTGCTTAACATGTTGGAAACATTTAATCATGTAAATATCAATCTCAATTAATATATATAAACATGGAAAAGTTCGGGTCACTACACAAAAACCCTTGCGGACATATTCTTCATCATCCTCTAATCTTAAATATTCTAAGATATCATCGTATCTTCAATTATAAATATCCTCCATATTTCTGAAGATATTTTCATCTGAAATAATTTATCCCCTCGCGTTATATGTATCACATTCACATCATAAAGGAAACTGTTTAGTTTCTAAATTCTGAAACCTTCGAGTTTGAAGTATGAATGTTTTTGAAGTAGTGTTGGGAACTGAAGCATAAGTTAGTATAATATAATGACACTTGATCAACGTGATTATATTACAGTAAGTCATGCTGAGTTTCTAAATGGAACGTGATGATTCACAGATCATAACGTCATCATGTGCCATGTTACACGACTCTTGTATTCTACTTAACCTCTAAACATATCAAGAAAATATTTTTCTTGATGATTCGGTCTTTTCCGAGGTATTCTGTTAATTTGACAAATCAAGATCGTGCCATTACAATTTCCTTCTTAAAACAATAACTATGTTTATTCCTAAATTCAAATCTACGAATTTTGGACCATTACATACGGTGCTTAATCGCATGAAGAGGAAACGAAAGAATGAAGCTCCGAAATAAAAATAGGAGTATAAATCGCAGCAAATAGAAGGGAGTATTAACTGTGGATGTCAATGATTATAGAAAGACGGAAGCAGAGACATCGAAATATAAGGGAAGATATAAAACCCAATAAAAACCTAGGAATTACAAACCGTATATATCGATGCATATAGCAATATAAAGACACGGGAGAACTAAAAACACTATAACCCCAAAGGTATAGTAGAAGTAAATAGATTCTTCTGGCGGCAGATAAAAAAGAAGAATGACATATATGAAAGTTAGGAGTATATCAAGAATCAGCACGGGATGGAGCATATTGACGAATGTTTTAGAAATATGAATTGGGGAAGAAAGTATAGAAGATGGGAGTGGGTAAAACAAGGAAATGAAGAGGGTGGATTTATAGTGGAATATCAGACATAGAAATCGAGACAGAGTACCGCATTTAATTAAAGAGATCTTAACTTCCTTATTTACCGAAAAATCAGATCTTATAGATTATGAAGATTTTATCTAAATCCCTTGAACTCCGGAAATCAACCCTAGCTACGTCAAAAGATTTGATGAAATTTTACTTTTCTCATTTCACTTTTCTGTGATAGCTTCACTCGTATTCTTCACAAAATCAAATCGTTTTATCTATAGTACTCAATGATGATAAAACTCTAATTTTCAGATCGCATGAGTCATAAAAAAATACTTATTGTCAGCCATGACCATCCCAATCAAATTTCGGGATAAAATTTCTTTAACGGGTAGGTACTGTGATGACCCAGAAATTTCCGACCAAATTTAAACTTTAATCTTTATATGTTTCTGACACAATAAGCAAAGTCTGTAATGTTGAATCTCAAAATTTTGGAATTTATATTTATGCATTCAATTACCCTTCGACTATTCCCAACGATTCACGAACAATTATATTTAACTAGATGTGCATATGCAATTATATATTAATATTAATTAAAGACATTAACAAAGTATTAGATGAATAATACCTTACATGAACGTATTTGTTTCAATATATGTTTAATATAATTATCGACGGAATTAAAAGATAATATCAAATGATTAAATTGTCAGATATATTGTGATATGATTATGGGTCTCTGTTATGAGGTACAATGTGATTTAAGAAATCTGTTCTTTTGACAACATTCGGAAAATGGTAAAGTGATTTACAAATAAGAACAATTGTGTCAATTAACGAGAACCAGACAAGGGTTAGTGGAAATTCCTGTTTAATTCATGCCTTACAATAATTCTCTCGTGACTCTTGATAAGTTAATCATTTAAACTTTCATATTATTTAATGTAAAAGTAAAATGATGAAATGTAGATAACTTAGAAGATGGATATAGACAAATTAAGCAAATTAACGTGTTACAATAATTTCAAACGTTTATTTATTCGTTGGACTTTAAACCTTCAATTCATAAACCACCATTTGTTAATAAACATGTGTATAAATATATATATATATACAAATTGGAATACTAATTTTAGGATTAAATATATAGATAAATTGCAACGTGTATTTTAAAATGTGCCTATGAATATTAAACATATATATATATATATATATATATATATATATATATATATATATATATATATATATATATATATATATATATATATATATATATATATATATATATATATATATATATATATATATGACTTCAAATTAATTAAGTAAACGGTAGTAACATTTGTTTAGTTGATTCAATTGATTTTTAGATATGTTATTTGGAACGTTTGAGAAGATTAAACGATGGCGCATAAATGAATTATATCAAATTAAGTTCTAGAATGTAAACATTAGGTGATATAATAATATCTATTATTTAAACAATTTTAAATTATATATATTAAACTATGAAATATAAATATTTTTTTTTGAAAAACTAAATATTATATATTTTTAAAATATATAAGTTATATTTCTAAATGAAAATATAATCATATTTTACAAAGTGATAAAATATAATATTAACATGGTCGTAAAACGTTTTGGATTTAAAATAATATTATTGGTAAGTAACGAGACGTCGATTTATAAAAGCAAATGACTAAAACACTCGAATGTTCAAGTTACACTTTAAGTGGAATGGTTTTTCATTCATTTGAGTCTTATTATGTATAAAGGTACATTACACAAAACATAAAGTATCAGTTTTCTAAGCATACGAAAATGCGTTCGAGAAACCGGAACCGGGACGTAAGACCGGTGACAACCTATAAATTATTAGAAACTAATACAATTTATTATTATTAACACTAATAGTATTATAATTATTATCACTTTTATGAATTTTTGTATCATTATTACTTATTATTATTGTTGATATAATAATAATAATTATTATTAATATATTTATCAATTATTAATATTAATTTAATTATATAAAAAAGAATCAAGAACTAGTACCAATCAGTTTCACATCCACATCCATACTGTATATAATTTTTGTATCTGTCGGAGTTGTTATAAGTCTGCTTCAATCACAATTCAAAACTGAAATCCTTTGCTATATATTGTCTATTGCATTCAGTGATTGAATAAAACTGAAAAATTCAAGAAATAAGCTCGACACCTCTGTTCTTCATAATTTTACCATGTTCTGAATTCGAACAAATTTCCAAAATGTAATAATACAGTCTTGTTAGGAATCATCTATATAAACTATCTGTAAGTTTTCAATCCTCAATTCTTTCTATTGATTTCTAATTTGAGAGTCAAAGTTTTGATTTTAAAAGTCAACTAAGTGTTCTTGAATCAAATTCAAGTTTGTTTTGATGTTTCCAGTTAATTTGATGATCCATAAAGATTATATGAATGATTTGCAACACAATTCATGTTATAATCATAATCTATAACAGTCTTAAATTCAAAACCAACTTTTGAGCTCATGTGTTCTTGACAGTGATATACACTAACTTGAATTCGAAACAAATTTCAAAAACTAAAAATGCAGAGTTGTTAGAAATCATTTACTTAAACTTCCTGTAAAATCTCAAGTTCCAATTCTTAATAACAAATTCGAATTTGTGAGTCAAAGTTATTTTGTCAAAAGTCAACCAATTTGTTCATCGAGAAATTAGAGCTCTTTTTGGTGTTTCAAGTTCAATTGACGATTCCAATAGTTTTTAGGAATGATTTGAAACTAAATTCGTGTTGTAAGAATTATCCAAAACGTATTCGAAATGGAAGAACATTTTTTTTTTGAAGCTACAAGCTTCAAATGCAGTTTTTTTTTTAATTTTTTTTTTATTTCAAGAACACTTTTATTTTTGTTTCATGTTGTTTATAAATCCTAAGTTCAAAACCCTTTCGATTGGTGTTGTTAAATTTCCTCTGTTTGATTTTAATTATGGTGAAGAAGATGATGAACTAGGATGAATGAAATATTAGATATATATGGTTGGGTTGCAATATAAATCAGAAAAACAAGAATGGCAGAATGGTTAAGTGTGTTTGCGGGTGAGCGAGAGGTCTTGGGTTCGAGCCCTGTTCGGGACATAATTTTTTTAGAAAGGCTTTGGAAGGTAGATTTCATTACCAAAATTATTATTATTATTATCATTGTTATTGTTACTAAAATTATAATTTTTATCATTATTATTACTATTATTATGATTAGGATAGGATTATTATCATTATCAAAATAACACAAACTATTATTATTATTATTATTATTATTCTTATTAATATTAGTATTAGTATCACTATGTACTTATTAGTATTATTAGAATCATTATTAACATATGTATTATCATTATTATCATTATCATTTTTATTATTAGTATTATCGTTAGTAATAAAGTTATTATTAGTAGGACTATTATTAGTAAATCATTAATATCAAAACTATCATTTTTTTTACAAATAAATAGTTTGTACATAAAATATACTTATTACATATACTATAATTATATTAATATTTCACATAACTATATATATCAAACCTATTAACATTATACTTATATATAACAAACTATTGATTTTAGATATAACACTAAACATACACGTATATATATAGATTTTAAAATAACTAAATGAATAGATAATAATTATTTTACGGTAATATATATAACATATAAATTAAGATATAGTAAATATAAATGAAGTATATGTTTTAATAGAATTTAGTATAAAATTTATATAAACTACAAACACATAAATAATATATAATTAATAAAGAAAATTATGTGATTTCCATTATATGTTTTAATAGATATACAATTGATATAGGTTCGTGAATCTGAGGCCAACCCTACACTTGTTCAATGCTGTCATATGTATTTTTACTACAAAATACAGTATTGTGAGTTTCATTTGCTCCCTTTTTAAATGCTTTTGCAATATATATATTTTTAGGACTGAGAATACATGCGCTTTTATAAATGCTTTACGAAATAGACACAAGTAATCAAAACTACATTCTATGGTTGAATCGTTATACCGAATATCGCCCTTGTTGAACTTGGTAGCCTAAGAATTGGTGTTTATTATAATTGCCACCAATTGACGCGAATCCTAAAGATAGATCTATGGGCCTTGACAAGCCCCAGTCAGAGAATTTGATCTGCTTTATTACTTTGATTTTATTTTTGGGGATATTCTAGATGCATTTTGTTAATGTCGGTTACCAGGTGTTCAATCCATATGAATGAATTTTAAACACTTGCGAGTGTATGATTATTGAATAAATGAAATCTTGTGGTCTATTAAAATTGTGGAAATGATTGATTACGATAAACTAATGAACTCACCAACCTTTTGGTTGACACTTGAAAGCATGTTTATTCTCAGGTATTAAAGAAATCTTCCGCTGTTTTAGAGATATTACTTGGAGTCATTCATGACATATTTCAAAAGACGTTGCATTCGAGTCGTTGATTTCATCAAGATTATTATTAAGTAAATGACAGATTAGGTCATTTATAGTTGGATATTATGAAATGGTATGCATGCCTGTCAACTTTCGTTGTAATGAAAGGTTGTCTTTTGAAAAGAATGCAATGTTTGTAAAATGTATCATTTAGATGTCAAATACCTCGCAATGTAATCATATGTTATTGTATTCGTCCTTATGGATTAGGACGGGTCGTCTCAAAAGTCCTCATGATGACTTGGATACGAATAACACGAAAAATTTTATATAACAAGCAACAAAAATTGTATAGAAATCGTTTAAGGTGACAATGTAAGAAAAGAAACGAAGTTCTTAGTAAACTAGAGTTATGTACGACATGTACTATTCTAAGTAAAATATCTTTTGAATAAAAGAATTGATTTGTAAAAGTGAAAGTAAAATTTCATATGTATTAGTCAAAAATAAGTTATTATTTACTTTATTATATATAACATATACGATTTATAAAATTTGTACGAATAGTGTGTGTAAACTTTTGGCAAACAAAATTTTCATATTTCGGAGGTTACAAGTTGGAAAAGATTTATGAGGATTGAGTAAAAGATTTTGAAAATTTCGGGTGATATTTGAGGTAATAAAAACTATTGAATTTAAATGTGGTTGATGACTATTAGTAGGGCATAAGTCCTTCGACCAAAAATGCTTAAGTGTGAAGTTGTTGCTTATAAGTGAGATACGAATGAGAGAGTATGAGGATGGGAATTAACCACCCATTGAATTTGGAAAATTTTGTACTGGTATGACTATTATCGAAGTAAGAAGGATGATGGTGTGATTATCATCAATTAAGAAATCTCTCAGAATAAGTTAGGATTCAGAGTCGTGTAAGAATGAGTATCAAATAAGATTCTTGGATAGTCTTTAATATAGAATTTGAATTGCTGAAGTGTCGGGATACAATTTCCTTTATGTATCGTTGTGAAAGTTTATCCATTGCATCGGTTTCTTTCATGGTTAGAAAGTGAGCAGTTTTGGTGAGACGGTCAACAGTAAATCAGATAGTGTCATAACCGCCTACCATTTTCGGTAGCTTCGTGATGAAATCCATTGTTATTCCTTCCCATTTCTATTGTGTGATTTCGGGTTGTTGAAGTAACCCAGATGGCTTTTGGCTCACCATTCTCGTGAGGTATACGAATAATCTTCTCACTATAAATAACTATCACTTTCATCCTTGAAAGCCAGTCCATTCCAATTATTTCATCAAAGCTTCCTAACTTGGTGAGTATTAGGTTGATCCTAAAGTCCATTCCGACCATTACATCAAGCTTCCTAACTTGATGAGTGTTAGGTTAATCTTAAGGTTCATTCTAACCAAATCTTATTATACCACCGTAAAAAATTCTATCAATCTTCTCAAATAACATCGGTTTGCGCGTAGATAACTAATCCTTTCCACAACCACTTTAAAACTTCCAAATTTTGTTGACATGAGGTCATCTCCAAATGACCCACCTGTTAATTTTAAGGTACTACCTTAAATCATTCCTCTATCTCTGCCAACTTACCATTAGCTTGTCCTATAGAATACTTAACTCTCATGGTTGTTAATGGCTTATTAGTCATAACACTAAGGTTCTTAGATATAAGGTTTCTATTGCTCTGGTATTAAACAACTTCGAGACAATTAAACGTTGTGACGAAACGTACCCTAACTAAAATCAGGATCCATGCAGGTCTCCATAGCTGAGATAACGATTGCTCTACCGCAAGTAAGTCCCAAGTTTTTCCTATTTGAGAACTTTTTCCTTAAGTGTCCAGGGTGTCTATATCTATAACAAATTTTTGGATTATCAATTCTGAAATCAAGGTCCATCTTGTACAGTACCTGGGCTAAGTGGTTATTCTTTCCCTACCTCTAACAGACTATAATGTGTATACTCAAGTGGTTCCTACCAAAATTTTCTTTGAATCACTTCATATTCCTTATATAGTAGCATTGAGACTTCCGCATGATTTACTTCAATATAATCACGCTGGCCTGGCGTCATTATATTGTACTAAATCGTACGTTCATTCCAATATCACTCCATATGGTCAATGTAACGTGATCACTTCAAGTTCTACTCACTTTCACCTAACGGTGCTTTATCTATGCTATCTCGAAACAAAATCTTCATAATTAATATCACGGTTTCTTGGTGTTGGTGCGTAGGTTCCGTAGGTCATGCATCAATGCCTAAATGTCCCAAAATTTCTTCAAAATGTTCGAGTTCAGGTAACATCGTTAGGTTCCTTTCTAGAAATTCAATCTGGGTCTCGCGTCGAGTTGTACGTGTAGCAAGTAGTAATACGATATGTTTTGAGGCAACTCCAAGTCTTTGGGTATGGCTGAGCATCAGTAAAAGACACCATGATCTTGTGAAAGGAGATGCCTTCCTGACTTCTCCAATGCCTAAGAGTGTTAGGGACCTAGGTCCAGAAGTATCATTTGATCGTCGAGTAGTGGTGAAAGATGAAAAAGATAAGTGATGGTCATGAATGCGTATGGGATACGGGTCAACTTGCGGAAACTGAACAACCTTCTGAAGTTCATACGTTGTAAGTGGATAATTAGGGTGAGCTCGGGGTGCGGTTGCTCCGACAAGTCCTCAAATATCTCCTCCTCCGAGGATCAACTTTAGCGAGCGTGGAATCCGAGGGGTATTCTTCCTAGATTGCGTGAAGTAATGTTTCGATCTCTGGAACGGTAGAACGGTAGTAACAGGTGGATTACCTTACTAGTCCTTAGGGTTAGACGAGTGGGAAAGTGTTCAGAAAACATCTGAGCTAGGAAAGATAAATTCCCCATGTCGGTACAGCGAATAGCAGACATGTAGCAAGAACATAATCAAGCATAATAACTACAGCAGCCTAGATCATCTACAACAGTACATAGCATGGAAATAATAACAGTAACAATAGAAGTAACATGCAATAAAAAGCAGATGGTAGCATGCAGTAGTGAGAATAAGCAGTAGCATACAGCAAGTTCACATAGCAGTAAAAGTAAGCAGTAGCATGCAGCAGTTCCGCAGAAACAAGTAAACAAGCAAGTTGTAGATGAGTCCTATTAGTGAATCCTACTCGACTCGGTCAAGACTTACTAATGCAACCTAATTCCCTACAACCAATGCTCTGATACGAAATGTGAGGCCCCGTACCAAATCAACGTGTACGGATCATCAACAACAAGTCCATTACACGGTATAATACTATATGCTATTTTAAAACAAGTTTTGCATTCATTAAAAGGTAACGTTTTTACCAACGTCAAATGTTTTACAAAAGATGACGTCTTTACCAACGTCAAATGTTTTACAAAAGGTAACGTGCTTCTATGAATAGAAAGCATTAACATAAGTACATGACGCAAATGTCATTACAAAGCCATTGTTCAAATGTAGCATTAGTTGTGAATGCAAAGTAAAAGTTCCATGATTGAGACATCTCTAGACAATGCAGCGGAAGTCTAACACAACGAGTTTGTAACAGCAAGTCTATAGCACCAAGACTATAACAGCAAGTCTAACAGCAGAAGGAACAACGTCTAAGCACCTGAGAAATACATGCTTAAAAAGTCAACACGAATATTGGTGAGCTATAGTTTGTTTGTAATCAGTAATGTAATGTAGACCACGAGATTTCGTATTCAAAACAGTATCTCAAATCCGTATGATAAAGTATATGCTTATCCGTGTGCACCCGGTAACTAACTTAACAAGTAATATCACCCCCTAAAAGTACACTTGGCAAGTGCGTATGTTCTCGAAGTATTAAACACCCGTTAAATGCTAGCGCGACTAGCCCCAGTGGGGATGTCAAACCCTACGGATCCATATCTAAGATTCGCGTTCACCGATTCAAAAACCAATGGCTAAACGTTACCGAGCTAAGGGGAAAGTTTATGCCGTTATATAACCCACACATGTATAAAGTTTAAGTACTCATGCCTAGTAAGTAAAACATAAAAAGCGCATGTATTCTCAGTTCTAAAAATAGTATAAGTAAAAATGGAAGCTATAACTCACAGTGAAAGTGCGGTAAAAGTTGATACGAGATAAGTAAGCAAGTAAGTCGGTACGAAAGGTCCTCAACCTAAGTCAAAAGTTACTAAGTCAGTAAGTTGTCCCAAAAGGGTTTAAATGTATGTAAGTTAAGTCTTAAGTGTCATCATCATCAATATCATACGTAAAAAGTAAAGTAAGTTTTCAATCAAGAATAGAGATCGAAACAAAGGCTGACTTCGTTCAGCTGCTACGACCTCTATACAAACTGAAATGAAGTGAGACCAGTGGCCAAGGCTCCGTATGTGAGTCCTCTAACCACAACAACAACAACAATACCCAATTCCACTGAAGTGGAGTATGGGGGAGGTTAGATGTAAACAGTCCTTTCCTCTACCCTAAAGTAAAAGGGAAGTCATTCCTCCACCTACGATACCTATCGGTCCCCAGGTAGAGGAAGTCGTCCCTCCCTATTTTATAGAGGAGAGAGGCTGCTTCCTAGGGACCTCCGACCAGAAAGAACCATGAAAACCGATATGTGAAGTATAAAAAAAAAGTTGATAAAAAAGAAACTTCACCATGAATAAAGTATACTCTAATACGATATTATAGGTAAATAAATGTGAGTGTCAAATAATGTAATGTAATATATCATATAAGTAAAAAATGTGAGTGTCAAATAAGTAAGTATAACAAGTCATGTAAGTACAATAAGTATACGTAAACATGTTGGTAAGAAGCATGTAGGTAAAGCATGTAGGTAAAGCATATAACAATATAATGTAATATATCATATAAGTAAAAAATGTGAGTGTCAAATAAGTAAGTATAACAAGTCATGTAAGTACAATAAGTATACGTAAACATGTTGGTAAGAAGCATGTAGGTAAAGTATGCAGTATAAAATAGATGGTATACTATGTAGGCATAGACAAATAAGTAAACTATGTTAGCATAAAAACATGTGATATGTAAGTACGTATAAATTAAATGCTATATAATGTAATACAAACATGTAACCATATAGAGCAATAAAGCATGTGAAAAAGCTACAATAAGTATAGATATATTATATATACGTAAAGTCCCACGAAAAAAAAAGATATATGAAGGGCACACAAGCGAGTAGGCAAGAAATATAATATGAATATATAAAATAAAAAAAAACCATATGTAGAACCTAGTCATTTATTCTAATTCTACTCCTCCACACATTCCTATCAGAAGTCATGTCCTCGGTCAATAAGAGCTCCTTCATGTCAAGCTTCACTCTATCCTCCAACCTACGTCTGGGTCTACCCCTTCTCCTTACGCCCCCAACAATGAGGGTCTCTACTCTCCTAACCGGGGCTAAAAGTGGGCGCCTCGCAACATGCCCGAACCATCTAAGCCGTCATTCCCTCAACTTGTTGGTTATGTTCCCAACTTCCAAGTTCTCCCTAAAAACTCCATTTGGAATCATATCTAGCATGGTCTAGCCACACGTCCACCTAAGCATCCTCATTTCTGCCACCTCCATCCTCCTCTCTTGGGCTTTCGTCATTGGCCAACACTCTGAGCCGTACAACATGGCCGGTCTGATTGCCACCTTGAAAAATTTCCCTTTCAATTTACGGGGTACCTTCTTGTCGCACAACACCCCTTTCGCTGCCTTCCACTTCAACCATCCTACTCGTATACGATGCGTCACGTCCTCATCTATCCTTACTGATTTGTGAAGCATCGAGCCTAAATATCTAAAGGACTCTTGTGGAGGTAAAATCTGATCCCCAAATCTGACATCCACTAAATCCTCTTGTTCTTCTTCGCTCGCTTTGAAATCGCATATAAGGTACTCTGATTTAGGTCTGCTAATCCGTAGGCCATTTGATTCTAGTGCAGTCCTTCATTGCTCTAGCCTTCTGTTAAGCTCATCCTGGGAATCCGAAACTAAAACAATATCGTCGGCGAATATTAGGCACCAAGGGATGTCCTCTTGTATCCTCTTAGTTAGTTCGTCTAGGATCAAAGCGAAAAGATATGGGCTAAGTGCCGATCCCTGATGTAAACCTACCTCTACAGGGAAAAACTCTATATTTCCTACTGTCATTCGTACGCGAGTCTTTGCCCCATCGTACATATCTCTAATAGTTCTTATATATCTACTTGGGACACCCCTAGCATTAAGAGTCTTCCAAATCAGCTCGCGCGGGACACAGTCATAAGCCTTTTCCAGGTCTAAGAACGCCATGTGTAGGTTCTTTTGCTTTTCCCTATACTTCTCCATGAGGCTTCTAACGATGTGAATTGCCTCCATCAACGAGCGTCTTGGCATGAAACCGAATTGGTTCTCTGAAGCCTTTGTCTCTCGTCGGAGTCTCGTCTCAATTACTCTCTCCCAAAGCTTCATGGTATGACTAAGTAACTTTATGCCTCTGTAATTACTACATATTTGTGCATCTCCCTTGTTCTTGTAAATGAGGATGACCTCACTGAGTCTCCATTCCATAGGCATCTTTGCGCTTCTAAACGTTGTGTTGAAAAGGTTTGTCAACCATCTAACCCTATCGCCTCCTAGGCACCTCCACGCCTCAATCGGGATTTGGTCTGGTCCCACTGTTTTGTTTCTCCCCATCTTTTGTAGGGCTGATCTAACTTCCTCCTGATTAATCCTCGTGCAGAAATAGTTGTTTTGGTATTCACGAACCTCGTGGAGTTCCCTGTTCTGCTCTGTTCTTTCCCTACCAAAAAGGGATGCAAAATACTCTTCCCATCTTTTCTTAATAAGGTCTTCTCTCACTATACTTTGGCCTGCATCATCCTTGATATATTTGACGCTAACTAAGTCCCTGCCTCTTCGCTCCCTAGCTTTAGCTATTCTATATATGTCATTGGCTCCCTCTTTAGAGTCTAGCTTCCTATGTAAATCTTCATAAGCTTTGTCTTTTGCAATTGCTACGGCCTTCTTTGCTTCTCTTTTAGCTTCTTTATTTCTTTCTTCTACTCTAGTTCTCTCTGCAGGTGTCCCTTCTCCAAAAGTAATGAGCTCCTTAAACCTCGTCTGCTTTAACGCGACTTTCGTTTGGACATCGTCACTAAGCCACCACGATTCTCTACTACTCTTATGGGCTCTCGATATCCCTACTACCACCCCTAAAGCTTCTTTTGCCACCTCTCTAATAGTGGACGCCATGCGGTTCCATAACTGGTCAACGTCAGCAGGGGCTACGTTATCCCCTTCTACACTCAATCTATCGGCAACAGTCGTTCTAAAAGTCTCTGCCTTCGCTCCATGTAGGCTCTTCCAAAGGATTCTATGTTGCACAACCTTAGCCCTCCTACGAACTCTTCCCCGGGTAACTAGGTCCATGATCAACAATCTGTGCTGGGAGGAGCACGTATATGCTGGAAGGACCTTACAGTCCCTACATGTCCTAAGTTCCCCTTTACGAAGGAGCAAAAAGTAAATCTGGGTGCAACGGCCCCCGCTATAAAAAGTGGCTAACTGAGCATCCCTCTTCTTGAAAAAAGAGTTAGCTACAACCAACTCTTGGGCAATGGCAAACTCAAGGATTGAGCGTCCTTCTTCATTTCTAGGACTAAACCCAAAACCCCCATGGGCTCCCTCGTAACCCTCTGTCTCCACTCCAATGTGTCCATTCAGATCACCCCCTATAATTAGTCGATGATCCGCTGGGCACCCCCTCACTACCTGATCTAACAATTCTCAAAAACTCTTCTTTTCCGCATCACTTAAACCCGCATGAGGTGCGTACGCGCTAATAACCGTGAAACTTTCTTCCTTAATAATTAGACTAACCGACATAATCCTATCGCTAAACCTACCCACGTCAACAACGTTATCCTTATGAAGATTTCCCAAAAAGATACCTACCCCGTTCCGTGCTATCCTAGAACCCGAGTACCACAACCTATAGTCCTTAATATCTACCGCCCCTTCACCCTTCCATCTAGTCTCTTGAACATACCCTATGTCCACATTACTATTGATAAAGGTATCAATGAGCTCAATCCTCTTGCCCGTCAAGGTTCCTATATTCCAACTACCCACTCTAATCTTACCAAGGGTGGCTACCCTACTACCGCCTCTAACCCCTCTAAGCCTACCCACCCCTAAACTAGGAGGACATGACCTCAAGTAACCATAGGTATGCGTAAGATCTATATTAACCTATACACCAAAAGATGACCTAAGTAAAGGCTAAAAAAATGACTAAAAAAATGACTATGTTAAATAAGTATATATAGTTACATAAAATAATAAAAACAGAAGATAAATAGAAATAGATGTATGTTTAGCTAAAAAATTCAAACAGGAATGCAAGTATAACAGTAATATCTATATCTATATAAATATGAAATAAATATGTGAATATATATAACAATGAAAATATATATAGATAAGGGTTTACTCCTTATATAAAAGTAAAGGCAGGAATCATCAAGCAATAAACACAAAGATAGATCGAGAGAGAGAAACGTAACCGGCCGGAAAGATAACTTTCCGGTTACAAGCGGCGGCGCCGATGGGATACTTGTGGTGGAGCAAAGGGTGGTAATTTCCTATGCGAAGAAACGTTCTTGGGCCAGGTATAAGGTCTGAGATTGTTCACTCGCCGGAAATTGGCCGGAAAAGCTTGAAAATTGACCAGAAAAGACGGTCGTTCTTGGCGGCGCGTGGGATCTCCTTCACCGGCGAGAGTGGTCTCGTTCTGATCGTTAGCTATAATCAGGTTAAATGAAAGTGGTGGTGTCTTTTTAAAATCAACAGATTTGAAGAATTTTGACAAGCAAGATAAATGCACTCTTGGTAATTTTTGGTACGTTGGGAGAAAAAAATGTGAGTCCTCTAACCGTTGACCAATTTTCAGAACCTAACTTGTCTTCGTTTGACCGTGGCGACGGTTTAAGTGCGAGTAGGTCAGAATTTTTTCAGCACAACGTTACAAAGGCGTAGTGACTTTCGGAAGGCTACAAATCCTAAATCGTAAATCGGATTAAGACGAGTCTTAAATGGAAAGTCATCTACTCGAACCGAACTATCTGGTAATCAACTTTTCCAGAAGCCCAGGTGTGATGCCCCATACAAAACCATCGTGTACGGATCATCAACAACAGGATCATTACAAGGTCAAACACTATATGGTATTTGAAAACCAGTTTTGCATTCATAAAAGATAGCGTTTACAAAAGATAATGTGACACAATGGTCGTTACAAAGTCATTATTTTAAAATAAAATAAATTACGAATGCAAAAGAAAAGCAATGATTGAGACATCTCTAAGTAATGCAACGGAATTCTAGCACAGTAGGTCCTTAACAACAAGTTTAAACACCAAGACAGCAAGTCTAAACAGCGGGAGCAACAAACCTCTAAACACCTGAGAAAACATGCTTAAAAATGTCAACAATAATGTTGGTGAGCTATAGTTTAAGTTGTAACAGTAATGTAAGGTAGGCCACGAGATTTCAGTGCTTCAAACAGCGTTTCAAAACAGTATGAAAAGTATATGTTTAACCGTGGACACTTGGTAACTAACTTAATATTTGTAACCCCCTAAAAGTACACTTGGCGAGTGCGTATGTTTACTGAGTATTAAACACCCATTAAATGCTAGCGCGACTAGCCCGAGTGGGGATGTCAAACCCTATGGATCCATATCTAAGATTCACATTCACCGGTTCAAAGACCAATGACTAAACGTTACCGAGCTAAGGGAAATGTTTATGCCATTGTATAACCCACACATATATAAAGTTTAAGTACTCATGCCTAGTATGTAAAACGTAAAAAGTGCATGTATTCTCAGTCCCAAAATAGTTAGAGTAAAAAGGAATGCTATAACTCACAGTGATAAGAACGGTAAAGTCGATAATGAAAGTATGCAAGTAGTAAGTCGGTCCGAAAGGTCGTCAACCTAAGTCAAAGGTTAATAGGTCAGTATGTTATCCTCATAAGTTCTAATAGTGCATAAAATAAGTTTAAGTGTCATCATCATCATCATTCATCATTGTAAAAGTTAAGTAAGGTTAACAAGTATAGAGGTCGAAATAATAGGCTGACTTTGATCAGCTGCTACGGCCTCTACGTAAATCGAAAAGACTCGAAATCAGTGGCTATGGCTCCGTATGGGAGTCCTCTAGTTTCTGACCAATTTCCAGAACCCAACTAGTCTTCGTTTGACCGTGGTGATGGTTTAAGTGCGAGTAGGTCAGAAATTTCAGCACAACGTTAATAGGGTGTAGTGACTTTCGGAAGGCCATAAATCCTAAACCGTAACTCGGATTAAGACGAGGTCTAAACGGAAAATCATCTAATCGAACCGAACTAACTGAAAATCAACTTTCAGTAGCCCAGGTGGTCTTATCATATCCCGAAAACAGTAAGAAAGGTGCTCCGGTGGGGTTCTTAGTGCTTGATGCTCATCACGGTTCTCATCCTTGATGCTTGTAGCTTCAAGTGTACAACTCGTTAATAGGTTAGCATCACCTTGACCAAGATTCTACCATCAACACACAATATGTTAAGACCAAGTAAGAACACAACTCATTTAAGAGTCTTAGATGGATGATGAACCAAGGTTACATCATATCCTTAGTCTTAACAAAATTACAAGTTACATTTTCAACTAAAGCTACAAACTTTACCTCAATCAAACAAGTATGAACATAATCTAAGTCAAATGAAGTGATGGAACCCTAAGCTAGAGAGCTTGGATCCTTTTCACACAAGTCACAAAGCTAGAAAGCTTGAACCTTTAGTGTTCTTGAAGACCTTGAAGCATAAAGCTTAGATCTTTAAGTTACATGAAGACCATAAACACAAGTTTTTATATTTATAACAAAATAATGAGATCATAAGTTAGGAAACTTAGATCCAACAAAAGATATGAAGATTCAAGCTAGAAAGCTTGCATCTTGGTTGTTCTTGAAGATCTTGAAGCATAAAGCTTGAATCTTTAAGTTACATGAAGATTACAAACACAAGTTTGAATCTTTATAACAAAATAACAAGATTAAAGTTAAAAGATATAGATCTACAAAGTAGGTGAAGATTCAAAGCTAGAAAGCTTGAATCTTCCATGTTCTTGAAGGATTCAAATCCAAGTTTGAATCTACAAGATGTAATGAAGATCAAAGCTAAAAAGCTAGACCCTTTAATGATGATGATAAATTCAAAAATGATAAGAGAAGAAGAAGAAGAAGAAATTCAAAAACTTACAAGTTTTAGAGAGAAAGACTAGAGAGGAGATAAGAGAGTAAGTGTGTGTGAAATGTAAATGAGAGCAAGTGTAAAATGGATGGAATAAGGCTTGTATTTATAGGTGAATGAGGGTGAGGGTGGTGGTGATGGCCGTTGGAATGGGAGGGGGATAAGGGGACACACTTTTGCTTTTTGGTTAATGGTTGTCTAAAGTTGGTGCTTATGTTAGGATCCCATGCAACATTAAGGATAATACTTGACAAAAATGCTAGCATGTTCCCTCTAATAAATGGGCATTTGTCTTACATATTAATGGGTTACTAGCTATTAATAATTGGGCTAATTAAATAGTCCACAAACTAGTGTAGGGTGGGCTAAGGCTCAACAAGGTAGAAAGTCCAACAAGACTAACTAGTAAGCATAAGTAAATTACTACGCGTAATTAAGCATCTAAAAACCCAAGTAATTATTATTATTATGAAATAATAATTAAGATTTCGTAGTCATATTATTCCGATTATGATAAAAGTTAAACGTGTACGCAGTACGCCGTTTGTTCGTAACGTCAAGTGACACTAACGGTCATAAAGGCATCCGGTGATCAAGTTAAGTAACCTACATACTTAAAGGCACGTTTTATCATATAAATGAAAGTAAGCCATGTGTATAAAGATTACAGGGTATAAAGTAGCACAGTACGCACAAATACGCAGTTTCGTAAAAACCACAAGGCATAAAAGCAAGTCGAAAAAGTCGGGTCGTTATACCAGGAGCCTGATCAGACCCTGAAAAACAGAAAGCAAGTGCTCCGGTGGGTTTCTTGGTGTTTGATGCTCATCACAGTTCTCATCCTTGATGCGTATAAGCCTCAAGTGTACAAATCTTGATGTTTTAGCATCACTTTAACCAAAGTTTAACCATCAACACACAAAGTTAGGACTAAGAAATAAAATACAACTCTTGTGAGAGTTTGAGCAAGGTGATGAACCAAAGTTATATCAATTTCTTAGTTCCAACACAAATACAAGTCCTATTAAGCTATAAACTTTAAATCCAACTAAATAAGCAAAACCTTAAGCTATAGAACTTAGATCTTAGCTAAACATTAAAGACCTTAGACTAAAAAGTCTAGATCTTATGTTCTTAGTGAAACCCTAAGTCATAGAACTTAGAATTTCAACTTTTACAACACCATAAGTTATGAAACTTAGATTTTGTAAAGTAAAATAAATGTAAGCTTATGAGCTTTTGTTTAAACAAAGTAGAAGATCATAAGTTACATAACTTAGATCAAACACAAAAATGAAACCCTAAGCTAGAAAGCTTGGATTCCTAACAACACTTATGAGACTTCAAGCTAGTAAGCTTGTATCTTTTATTTAATGAAAACACAAATTACAAACTTAAAATACAACAAATTAAAGAAGATCACAAGTTCATGAACTTGATCTTCCAACCAACTTTTTATAGAAACCTCAAGCTAGAAAGCTTGGATTTCAAATTTTCTTGAAGATCCTTAAAGTAAAGAGTTGGATCTACAAGTTACATGAAGATCATAAACATAGGTTTTGATCTTTAATCATAAATAAGGAGATCTTAAGTTAATAAACTTAGATCTAACAAGATTATGAAGATTCAAAGCTAAAAAGCTTGAATCCTTTATGTTCTTGAAGACTTTTCAAAACAAAGTTTGAATCTTACAAGAGTTATGAAGATTCAAGTTACAAAACTTGAATCCTTGATTTTGATGATGATGATTCACGAAAATAAAGAAAGAAAAGAAGAAAAGAAAATCAAGAACACTTACAAGTTCTTCAAGTTTTAAAGAGAAGTTAGAGTAAGATGCAACTAGAGAGAAAAGTGTGTGTGTTTTTGAGAAAATGAAGTGAAATTTGAAAGAAATGAAGTGGTGGTGGTGGTGTATGTAGTGACCCGAGAATTTCTGACCAAATTTAAACTTGATCTTTATATGAATTCGACACGATAAGCAAAGTCTGTAATGTTGAGTCTCAAAAACTTTGAACTGTGTTCATGTATACACTTGACCTTGACTAATCCCGACGATTCACGAACAATTGTTGTTCATAAAATATGTATATATATATATATATATATATATATATATATATATATATATATATATATATATATATATATATATATATATATATGTGTGTGTGTGTGTGTGTGTGAATATATATAACTGTAATTATATATATATAATAATTTGTAAATATAAAATATAAAAAAATAAATAATAGAAATAAATATGTAAAATAAGGTACATTATATTATATATATTTTTTTATCCAATATAAGTTATTACATAATATAAATTATAAACGATAACATGTAATATTAATACATTAAAATTTTATACAACAATAACAATACTCTCATTACTATAAGAAGTATTAGTAGTAATATATATATATGTATATATATATATATATATATATATATATATATATATATATATATATATATATATATATATGAAGTGTGATAAATTAAAATTATTATAATATTATCATTAATAATATTATTGTTATAAAACTTATAAATATTATTATTATCATAATATAATTATTATTACCATCACATTATTATTAAGTGTTATTATTATTATTTATAATATTAAGAAGTATTATTATTATAATTATATTTAATAACTAATGAGACTAAATACATATACGTTTACAGACATATATATATATATATATATATATATATATATATATATATATATATATATATATATATATATATATATATATATATATATATATATATATATATATATATATATATATATATATATATAAACAGATTTACTTAACTACATTGTATATATATAAATATATATACAAATATATATATATATATAATTACAAGTTAATATAATTGTCATGTTATTATTATTACATTCATTGTTATTAATATGTATTAACATTAAAATCAGTATTGTTATTATTTGTTATTAGATGTTATTATTAAGAATTATTATTATTATAAACTTTTATTATTATTTAGATTACTATTATTATTACTATTATTATTATTATTATTATTATTTATGTTATTATTAATCTATGTATCTACTTAATAATACGAATATACACAAATATCAAAAGGGGATTCAGTTACACTTAGCTGTCAAGAGGTTTTATAAATTGTTATATATCTATAAACTAATACGAATGATTCCCAATCTGATCCATTAACAAAAAAATACAGTTAAAAGTTGATTTTTTTTTCAATTATTCCTCTGACAGAATAATCTTTTTGTCGAGCCAATCTAACTACAAAACAAGTTTGAATGAATCTGATTACATGAATTGAGCTCAATTATACTCTATAACATCAATGATTTAATTCAACAGGTGAAGTTAAAAATAGAAAATTTGAAACTGAACCCGTTTACCCTGTTCTTCATTCATTTTTCAAAAACATCGAATTCGAGCTTGATTTCAAAATCCTTTAATGCAATTCTGTTTTAAATCTTCCATTTAAACTTTCTGGAAAGTTTCAACTCCCAATTTCATCTATCGAACTCTAATTTTTGAGTCAAAGCTTCAAAGTCAAAAAGTCAATTGAGTGTTCTTCATCAAAATTCGAACTCAATTTGATGTTTTAAGTTTAATTGATTATCCAGAAAGTTTCTAGGGGCAATTTAGAAAATATTTTATGAAGGAATCGAGGTCTCAAAACTTCTTAATTTCAAAATCACGAATTTAGTTTTATTTTTTTTTCCTGCGAACACAGCTACGGCTGATATATATTTTTTTATTACCTCGTGTATGTTAAATAAAGTCGATTACAACTTGTAGAGGTTTCAATATCAAATCGTCAATCCAAATCTTTTATAGCTATTAAGTTAGTTTTGCTTCCCTGGTTGATCCAGTCGATGATATGAAGAGGAAAGAGATAACAGAAATACCGGTTAAGTATATACGGGTTCAGTAAATAATCAGAAAAGTAAAAGCAGCGGAATAGTTTAGGGAGTGTGCGGGTTAACGAGAGGTCGAGGGTTCGAGCCCGGGCATGGGCTGTTTTGTTTTTTTGAAAAATCCTTCCTTTGAGGTAGTTTTATGTATTATTACTATTATTATTATTATTATTATTATTATTATTATTATTATTATTATTATTATTATTATTATTATTATTATTATTATTATTATTATTACTACTTATTAATATTAATTATGATTATTATAATTATTATTATTATTAATATGATTATTATTGTTATGATTATTATTGTTATTGTTATTAATATTAGTATTATAATTATTATTGTTATTGATATTACTAATATAAGTAGTAATTAACAATTATTATTATTATTAGGTATTAGTAATATTATGATTATAATTATTATTATCATTTTTACTATCATGTAACATTATTAAGTTTTACTAATGTTATTATTAGTATTATTAATTATTAATATCAATATAAATATTATTATGATTAAGGTTATTATCATTATTGTTATTATGAAAACAATACAAACTATTATTACTATGATTAATATTAGTATTAGTATTATTGTAGACTTATTATTATTATTATTAACAAAAGTATTATTATTAAGATTATCCTTAATAATAAGATTGTTATAATAATTATTATTATTAAGTATTATGTATTATTATTAAAATTATTATTTTCATTATCATTTTTAGTAAACTTTTCATTTTATTAAAAACTACTGTTATTATCATTATTATAAGATTTATCATTAAAAATATCATTAATATTATTATCATTATTATTAACACTAGTTAGAGTTATATATATATATATATATATATAATATAAATATAGTATTAATATAAAAATAATATCTTTAATAGGTTATATATATAAACTTATTCGATTACGATTAGATGTATTAATATATATATACACAAATGATATAGGTTCGTGAATCCGAGGCCAACCCTGCATTGTTCAATATTTTCATATGTATTTTTACTACAAAATACATTAGGTGAGTTTCATTTGCCTTTTTACCCTTTATATTTTTGGGCTAAGAATACATGTGCAACTTTTATAAATGTTTTACGGAATAGACACAAGTAATCAAAACTACATTATATGGTTGAATTATCAAAATCGAATATGCCCCTTTTTATTAAGTCTGGTAATCTAAGAATTAGGGAACAGACACTCTAATTGACGCGAATCCTAAAGATAGATCTATTGGGCCCAACAAGCCCCATCCAAAGTACCGGATACTTTAGTACTTCAAAATTTATATCATGCGCGAAGGAGGATCCCGGAATGATGGGGATATTCTTATATGCATATTGTGAATGTCGGTTACCAGGTGTTCAATCCATATGAATGATATTTTTGTCTCTATGCATGGGACGTATGTTTATGAGGAATGGAAAATATGAAATCTTGTGGTCTATTAAAATAATGAAAATGATTGTTATGATAAACTAATGAACTCACCAACCTTTTGGTTGACACTTTAAAGCATGTTTATTCTCAGGTACGAAAGAAATCTTTCGCTGTGCATTTGATTATTTTAAAGATATTACTTAGAGTCATTCATGACATATTTCAAAAGACGTTGCATTCAAGTCATTGAGTTCAACAAGATTATTATTAAGTCAATTATAGTTGGATATATTACGAAATGGTATGCATGTCGTCAACTTTTGATGTAAAGCAAGTTTGTCTTTTAAAAACGAATGCAATGTTTGTAAAATGTATCATATAGAGGTCAAGTACCTCGCGATGTAATCAACTATTATGAATCGTTTGTAATCGATATGGACTTCATCCAGATGGATTAGGACGGGTCGCTTCAGTTGGCATCAGAGCTGGTATAACGCCGTCCATGTGTGGCAGGTTAGTCGTAAAGGAGGTTCTCACAGTGTTACCTGTGACAAAGCATTGGCTCTTACTCCTTGCGATCCCTTATGAGGGTTGGCAGTAGCCGAGAGGCAGACCCTAAAATCAGTATCTGAGGTACACTCAGTGGTCACCAGGCGGTTAGATGGGAAGGCACTGGGTAGGACGGCGGTTGTCCCCAACTGTACTTCAGTTGGTATCAGAGCGGTGGTCTTAGCGAACCAGGTCTGCATTAGTGTGCATAACTGATAAGTCGTTAGGATGCATTAGTGAGTCTGGACTTCGACCGTGTCTGCATGTCAAAAGTTTTTGCTTATCATTAGTGTCGAAAATTATTTACTTATCATCCTTAAAGTCTAGACACGTCTTACTGCCTCTATTGCATAGACAGTGTATAGAAAAATTCATATCTTAGCGTATCTGTAATTGTTACCTTTGCCTGAAAGCTTCCGTAGATTCCTCCGTAACTTATGAGATTTTTGTATTATATATGCATATGTAAATTATGTATTGCAGGATACTAATCTACATCCTATAATCTATTTCTTATCCAAAATCCTTCATCTGATCGTACGAGATGAATCGCTCAACCAGTTCGAATTCCTCGGATTCCGACAGCTATTCCGACATGGATATTCACCTAAGCTCTGAAAGCGGTGTCACCAGAATGAATCAATCAATCAGCCAACCCCAATTTATCTGATTCATTCGTAGTCAACTTAATCAATGGAGACGCGAAGAAGGCAATCCCTTCCACCAACTGAATTCACCTCTTGACAATGAACCTGAACCGTTTACCGGCGAACCTGTTTGAGACACCATTTTCTCTCTCATATCCAGATTATCTCATCATGATTATATACTATCTCAAATTCTAGATATTATTCATCCGCTCGTTCCGACCGACAATCATCCCGGAGTAATCGAAGAAGTCAACGAAATTCGCGCTCGAGTAATCAATTTGGAAAACTTGGTGCAAAATCTACCAGCTTCACAACAACAGCACCGGCAACATTAGTACCAACAACAACAACATCATCACACGTCTCAACCTCGCAATCTATACCTCAAGCATAATCATCGTTCTACGAATCGTTCTACATAAACTATCTTCGTCTTTCATGACGATTACGTAATCTCTAATGTTTTAGATATTATGTACTCCAGTTCTAGCCGTAAACCTAATGAGTTTAATATCGCATTGACTCATTAAATCCATGATTACGTCTGAAGGAAAATATATATGTATATATATTGTTTCATAAAGATTGTAATTAAAAATTCTTTCGTACAAACTGTTAATGGTGAAAACATTTTAACGGGTAGGTAATACCCGAGGAATATTTAGATTTCACATTAATAAGTTACATTGTACATTCGTCGAATCTGATTCAACGGACGTTTACTATCCTATTTACATCTACAGAGATACGTATCTGTTCACCGCAGAATAACCATATTTATCCAATTTCATATTTGGATTTTGATTTATCAGAATCCAACGAGTGGCATAATGAATAAAACATTTGACAAAATAAAATTTGTAGAAACAAACAAATTAACTATGAGAAATTTTGTTAAGAATCCACACTAACTGTTCCTAGCTAACTGATTACATTTTATTTATCGCAGCTTATTTATCGCAATTTAATTATTGCAATTTTATTTATCGTCATTTAATTTCGGTATTTATTTTACGCACTTTAAATATCGAGACACGTATACAAGGTTTTGACATATCATATTGACGCATCTATATATATTATTTGGAATCACCATAGATACTCTATATGCAGTAATGATCGAGTTCTCTATACAGGGTTGAGGTTGATTCTACAATAATATATGTAGTTTGAGTTGTGATCAAGTCTGAGACATGTACACGGGTCATGATACGTATTAATTAATTAAAATATTATATATTAAATTATATATGAATTATTGGACTGTCAACTGTGGACTATCGACTGTGGAATAATAACATTGGACAATTAAAATGAATTAAAATATTGAATATAACATATGAAACTAAACAACTCTTCAAGTTTCCCACTTGATTTCATCTCCAACCTCATTTGTATCTTGACGATTACAATCTGCGTTCCAACCTTTCATGATTCTTGAAAACATCTCAAACGAGAGGATGAACCAACCGCACTTCATCTACGGAAGAAAAGATTGACGCATATAGTTATGCACTTGAAAACACTCAGAACCTGAGTAAATGTTTAACACATATCTGTGCTAGCTCCTTTGGCGTTGTTATTACCGACAATAACTTTGCAATTCCTTTCCAAATTAGCGAATCTTGTCACAGCTCCAGCAAGATAACTTTGACTTTTCGTTTGAAACAACCTTATTATAACCTTGATATATATGCGTGCTCTTTTATTGTTACCGGGAAACCTTTCATATTCTACCACATTACCAGCAGACGTACCAGTAACCTCGTTGCTTCTTGGTTTAAATCTCTCCGATAAATCATTATATTTATTCATTGAAACCTTATCATATACTCATCCGCATCTTGTAACGAGAACTGCCATACCAATTATCGGGAGTCAGCAATCAGTACTTTGAAAACGCACAGCATATCTACATCAACAGTTATATGTATAAAATTTATCTTTTAGAATTATGGTCTTTTATTCTGAAATTTTGAACAGTACTCAGTCTACAAATCAATACTCTGAATGTTGAAAAAGTCGAATGAAGCAGCAGAAACTGTAGACAACCGTAAATGACCTTAATCATCGGAAGTTAATGATAAAGAATAGTAGGTTGGAAAAGTTCAGAAAAGTTGGAACTGGAAAACGGATTTAGCTAACTACGAAGGAGACCAAGGACAAATACAAGGACCAAACTCTGTATTTAAAGAATCTGATGATTCTGTTTCTGATGAAATCTTTAGCGAATACCTTGCTTCCGAATCTAAACCCTTACGGATAAATTTTCTTCATCATCCATCAATATTAGAAATTCCAAGATATCATCGTATCTTTCATTATAAATATCCTCTATATTTCTGAAGATATTTCCATAACTATTCTTATCTGAAATCATTAATCTTTTCGTGCTATCAGTGTTACATCATATAGAAACTGTTAGTTTCTATATTCTGTAAACTTTCAAGCTTAAAATATGAATGTTATTGAAGTAATGTTGGGAACTGATGCATGAGTTAATATAATATAATGACACTTGATCAACGTGATTATATTACAGTAATTCATGCCGAGTTTCTAAATGGGACATGATGATTCACAGATTATAACGTCATCATGTGCCATGTTACACGACTCTTACATTTTATCTGATATATAAACATATCAAGAATATATTTTCTTGATAGTTCTATCTTTCCTGGATATTCTGGTAATTTGACGAATCAAGATCGTGTTATTACCATTTCTTTCTTAGAACATTAACTATGTTCATTTCGAAATTCATATCTATGAATTCTGGACCGTTGCTCGCTTTAATAGAGGTTGAGAGGATAATAAAAAGGCAAAGAGATCCAAAATATAAGAGAAAATATAAAGCCCAATGACAATACCGAAATTACAAACCGTGGATATCAGTACGTATAGCAATATAAAGACACGGGAGGATTATAAATACAATAATTCCTAGAGCATAATAGAAATAAACAGATTCTTCAGGTGGGAGTTGGAAAAGAAGAACGATCATTGCGATAGTTAGAATAAGAACAAGGATCAGAACAGGGTTAAGCATTTTCATAAATCTTTTGAATTTGGGAATTGAGTATAGAAGTGGTGAAAACAAATGGAACTTAAAAGGTAAATTTATAAAGGAAATATCAGACGTAGTAATCGGGGCAGATCACCGTAATTAATTAAAGAGATCTTAATTTCCATAAATCCCGAAGAATCAGATCTTATAGATCTTCAAGATTTCTTTTAAATCCCTTGAATTCCGGAATTCAAAGCTGACTACGTCAAAAGTTAAAAACAAATCTTTGTTTCTCATTTCATTCTTTTGTGAATAGCTTCACTCGTGCTCTTCGAATAATCAAATTATTTTATCCATATTACTCAATGATGATAAAACTCTAGTTATCAACTCATATTCGTCATGAAAACATTTTTATAGTTAGCCATGACGACCTCACTCAAATTTCGGGACGAAATTTCTTTAACGGGTAGGTACTGTAGTGAGCCGGGAATTTTCGACCAAATTTAAACTTGATCTTTATATGAATTCGACACGATAAGCAAAGTCTGTAATGTTGAGTCTCAAAAACTTTGAACTGTGTTCATGTATACACTTGACCTTGACTAATCCTGACGATTCACGAACAATTGTTGTTAATAAAATATGTATATATATATATGTATATATAACTGTAATTATATATATATATATATATATATATATATATATATATATATATATATATATATATATATATATATATATATATATACATATATATATATATAATAATTTGTAAATATAAAATATAAAAAAAATAAACAATAGAAATAAATATGTAAAATAAGATACATTATATTATATATATTTTTATCCAATATAAGTTATTACATAATATAAATTATAAACGATAACATGTAATATTAATACATTAAAATTTTATACAACAATAACAATACTCTCATTACTATAAGAAGTATTAGTAGTAATATATATATAGATATGAAGTGTGATAAATTAAAATTATTATAATATTATCATTAATAATATTATTGTTATAAAACTTATAAATATTATTATTATCATAATATAATTATTATTACCATCACATTATTATAAAGTGTTATTATTATTATTATTATTATTTATAATTATAATATTAAGAAGTATTATTATTATAATTATATTTAATAACTAATGAGACTAAATACATATACGTATACAGATATATATATATATATATATATATATATATATATATATATATAAATAGATTTACTTAACTACATTGTATATATATAAATATATATACAAATATATATATATATATATATATATATATATATATATATATATATATATATATATATATATATATATATATATATATATATATATATATATATATATATATATATATATATATATATAGAATTACAAGTTAATATAATTGTCATGTTATTATTATTCTAGGGGCAATTTAGAAAATATTTTATGAAGGAATCGAGATCTCAAAACTTCTTAATTTCAAAATCACGAATTTAGTTTTATTTTTTTTCCTGCGAACACAGCTACAGCTGATATATATTTTTTATTACCTCGTGTCTGTTAAATAAAGTCGATTACAACTTGTATAGGTTTCAATATTAAATCGTCAATCAAAATATTTTATAGCTATTAAGTTAGTTTTGCTTCCCTGGTTGATCCAGTCGATGGTATGAAGAGGAAAGAGATAACAGAAATACCGGTTAAGTATATACGGTTTCAGTAAATAATCAGAAAAGTAAAAGCAGCGGAATGGTTTAGGGAGTGTGCGGGTTAACGAGAGGTCGAGGGTTCGAGCCCGGGCATGGGCTGTTTTGTTTTTTGAAAATTCCTTCCTTTGAGGTAGTTTTATGTATTATTATTATTATTATTACTTATTAATATTAATTATGATTATTATTATTATTATTATTATTATTATTATTAATATGATTATTATTGTTATGATTATTATTGTTATTGTTATTAATATTAATATTATAATTATTATTGTTATTGATATTACTAATATAAGTAGTAATTAACAATTATTATTATTATTATTAGGTATTAGTAATATTATGATTATTATTATTATTATTATTATCATTTTTACTATCATGTAACATTATTAAGTTTTACTAATGTTATTATTAGTATTATTAATATCAATATAAATATTATTATGATTAAGGTTATTATTATTATTATTATTATGAAAACAATACAAACTATTATTACTATGATTAATATTAGTATTAGTATCATTGTAGACTTATTATTATTATTATTATTATTATTATTATTATTATTATTATTATTATTATTATTATTATTATTATTATTAACAAAAGTATTATTATTAAGATTATCCTTAATAATAAGATTGTTATAATAATTATTATTATTAAGTATTATGTATTATTATCAAAATTATTATTTTCATTATCATTATTAGTAAACTTTTCATTTTATTAAAAACTACTGTTATTATCATTATTATAAGATTTATCATTAAAAATATCATTAATATTATTATCATTATTATTAACACTAGTATTATCATTATTATTATTTTAATCACTACTAATATTATTTTGGTATTATTATAATTAATTATTATAATTACTATTTTAACAAACAAATGAAATATATATATATATATATATATATATATATATATATATATATATATATATATATTCAATATAAAAATAATATAACTAATAGAGTTATATATATATATATATATATATATATATATATATATATATATATATATATATATATATATATAAATATAGTATTAATATAAAAATAATATTAATATAAAAATAATATCTTTAATAGGTTATATATATAAACTTATTCGATTACGATTAGATGTATTAATATATATATATATATACACAAATGATATAGGTTCGTGAATCCGAGGCCAAACCTGCATTGTTCAATATTGTCATATGTATTTTTACTACAAAATACATTAGGTGAGTTTCATTTGCCTTTTTACCCTTTATATTTTTGGGCTGAGAATACATGTGCAACTTTTATAAATGTTTTACGGAATAGACACAAGTAATCGAAACTACATTATATGGTTGAATTATCGAAATCGAATATGCCCCTTTTTATTAAGTCTGGTAATCTAAGAATTAGGGAACAGACATCCTAATTGACGCGAATCCTAAAGATAGATCTATTGGGCCCAACAAGCTCCATCCAAAGTACCGGATGCTTTAGTACTTCGAAATTTATATCATGTCCGAAGGAGGATCCCGGAATGATGGGGATATTCTTATATGCATATTGTGAATGTCGGTTACCAGGTGTTCAATCCATATGAATGATATTTTTGTCTCTATGCATGGGACGTATGTTTATGAGGAATGGAAAATATGAAATCTTGTGGTCTATTAAAATAATGAAAATGATTGTTATGATAAACTAATTAACTCACCAACCTTTTGTTTGACACTTTAAAGCATGTTTATTCTCAGGTACGAAAGAAATCTTCCGCTGTGCATTTGATTATTTTAAAGACATTACTTGGAGTCATTCATGACATATTTCAAAAGACGTTGCATTCGAGTCGTTGAGTTCAACAAGATTATTATTAAGTCAATTATAGTTGGATATATTACGAAATGGTATGCGTGTCGTCAACTTTCAATGTAAAGCAAGTTTGTCTTTTATAAACGAATGCAATGTTTGTAAAATGTATCATATAGAGGTCAAGTACCTCGTGATGTAATCAACTATTGTGAATAGTTTGTAATCGATATGGACTTCGTCCAGATGGATTAGGATGGGTCACTTCAGTGTATATGGCTGACGGTTTAGGAGGCATGGGGGGGGACCATTTTGGCCTCATGTGGTGGTGGCATGTTGTGGTCCAAGGTGGTGGTACAACGTAGTGTTGGTATGTTGGGTGGTTTGAGACAAAATGCAAGCATTAGTACATTAGCATGCTAGTTACTTGTCTCATTATTTACATGGGCTAATCATTAAGTAATTGGGCTAATTAGCCCACTAATTAATCCACTAAGTTGAGTAGGTTGGGCCATGGAAGTCCATTAAGGTAAAAGTCCATTAAAGTTAACTAGTGAGCATTAGTAAACACTAAGCATAATTTATAAACCATCAAGCCAAGTAATTGAATTAATAAATAATAATTAAGTTTACGCAGTCATAATATTTCAATTACGATAAAAGTTTAACGTGTACCAAGTACGTAGCTCGTTTTGAACAATAAGTGACACTAACGGTCGTAAATGCATTCAAGGATCATGTTAAGTGATTAAGCACTTAATAACAAGTTGTAGATATTAACGAGAGTAATTAACATAATTAATGATCCCAGAATATAATCTAACTCAGTACGCACAAATACGCAGTTTCATGAAAGTAATAAACATAATTAAAAGTCGAAAAAGTCGGGTCGTTACACGTTGAATGCTAGCGTGACTAGCCCGAGTGGCGATGTCAAACCCTATGGATCCATATCTAAGATTCGTGTCTACCGGTTCATAAACCAATAGTTAAACGCTACCGAGCTAAGGGGAATCTTTGTGCCGTTATGTGACGACCCGGAAATTTCCGACCAAATTTAAACTTAATCTTTATATGATTTAATGTTCTGACATGATAAGCAAAGTCTGTAATGTTGATGTTTCAAAAACTTTGAATTGTATTCATGTAATCAATTACCTTCGACTATTCTCGACGATTCACGAACAACTATATAAATAGATGCATATAGATATTATTGAAATAATATATGATTAAACTGTAAGAATTAAATATGTAAAACAATATGCGTTGTAATGGAAACTATATTTATAAATATATAGATATATATAATTATGTATATAAATATTACTTGTGTATATATAAAGTTATATTAAATCTATTTGTTTAAAAATATATAATATATTAGTTTTAGTAATTAAACTTGCTATTTTAAAACTGTTTATATATAGAATGTGAATATATTAAAAATAAATGATTTCGAGCTTAATTAGTAAACGTCAGTAACACTCGGTTGACGTTTTATTAGTTTTAATATAGATATAGTACATGTTCAGGAAGGATTGAAATAAAAGTTGAACTGTAAATTGATTGCGAACATCTTAGATTTGTTTAATATATTTTTACCTTTTTAATTTTGAATATTAGTACTCCGTACATATAAATTGGAACAGAAAATAAGTAATTATCGAACCTTTTTGATCAGGTTTCAAATAGTTAATGAGTGAAATAATTAAATACAATTAATCTAAAAATTTGGGATTTTTAGGAACACTTTTATTCGTAATTGTTTAGAAATGGACACGATAGCACTCCGTTGTCGGTAGAATAAAACAGATTTATGGCTGCTTAACTATTTATTACTGTACATTTGAGTAATCAATCAAATTACTATTTGTGCTTCTTTATCCTTTATCTAATTAATATATGATCATATACGTACACTTGTAAATTATTAATATGATCAACCATCTTTCTTCTTTTCTCTTACCTCTCCTTCTTTCTTATTTTTCTTCTTCATGAAACCAAAAACTAAACTCGCTTGTGTTAGTTGTCATGGCTACAGTTGTTTATTTAGATTAGTGTGCGAGCAAACTACACCCGGAACCAAACCATCACCATCCTCTTTCCACTTGTAACACTAAACCAAAACCCATTTTAGTTGTGATACTCGATCACCATCCTCACCATTTACATGAGATAAACCGATCACCTTTCTCCTAGTACTTCTCCCATCACCTCAATCCGTCACCACCAACATAACTTCAACTGCAGCAGCTATTTTTGTTGCAAAAGAATCATCACAAACCACCAACAACTAACCGCTACTGCATCTTCCATTTCTGTCTCAACCACCGAAACCACCACCTCTTCCGTATCTCTCTCTCATCTCTCTATCTCTCTCTTCTATCTCTATTTTAAAACCGTAAACAAACACCATCACCTACATATTCCCGCTTCTACCAGACGGTTTCTGTTTCATCAACATCTCAAACCATCGCCATCCCTACACTAGTCGTCAAACAGAGAAAAAAAAACCGAAGACCCCATCACCTACAAGTAATATGCTTCGCACGATAACATAATTTTTTTTTACTTTAAAACTAATCTTGTAGTGGTGAATAACTCCTCCCTTTTAAACATCGGCATGTTGGAAAAGATTGTTCTTGTTTTATATCTTACAAAACTTAAGAATTTCGCTTCACTTAAAATCTTATTGGATCGGATACTTTATATCTTAAGCTTTAGATGCTATAACTCAGTGAAGAAAAATTCTTCAATTCATAAGTTTACTAGATTAAAAGGAAGTTTGGAAAAACTGAAGTATGAAATTTAATTATGTAGATTCCGCATGATATCATGTAATTTTGGTCAAATTTTTCCAAATGCGAGATGGCTAATATAATTTGAAATGTACATGTTATAACAAGAATGTTGCATCGGTTCAGTGGTTCAAGGTGTTAGTTGGTTCATGGTTGGTTCTAAGTTCGATCCCAGCGTGCAGCATATTTTTTTTTTTAAATAACTAACCACAACCAACATGCTATTGGACTGAAGCAACATGTTGGGCCGAGATCCAGCTTATAAATTCAGTTGGGCCGAGAACTAGTTACAGTTGGGCTTATGAAACTCTGTTGGGTCTATGAAACTGTTTTGGGCCAGGGTGATTGGGCTTTACGGTTTAAATACAGAAACAGTTCATATATATCTGGGTCGTAACATTAATCAGAAAACCAGAAGTAGATTGATGGTTAGGAGTGTTTTGATTTAACGAGAGGTCTCGGGCTCGATTCTCACTTGGTGCATTCTTTTTATTTAAAGCTTTAAAGGTAGTCTTCCTTTTAAAATTCTTATAATAATAATAATAATAATAATAATAATAATAATAATAATAATAATAATAATAATAATAATAATAATAATAATAATAATAATAATAATAATAATAATAATAATAATAATAATATTAATAATAATAATAATAATAATAATAATAATTATTATTATTATTATTATTATTATTATTATTATTATTATTATTATTATTATTATTATTATTATTATTATTATTATTATTATTGTCATTATGAATTATGATTATGATTATCATTACTAAATATTATCACTTAATATAAGTATTTTTATTATTAGTATTATGTTAATAATATTAATTTACACTTATTATTATTACTATAATTATTACTACTAAATATTTTTATTATTGTTACTAGTATTGTTAATTTTAGGTATTATCATTATTACTACTAATATAGGTAATATGAGAAAGAACGATTATCATTTACTAATTTTTATGATGATTATAGTTACAAACATGATTATGATTATAATTATTATGAAATTTTTTATAATTTTAAATTGTAGGAACTATAGATATAGGTTACAAATTTAACACGATGTTATGATAAAATTTATTATTACTAACACTGTTATTATTATTATTATCATTATATTATTAAAGTAAAGTATCATTATATTTTAAAATTTTCAAAGTTATTACTTTTATTAAAACTATCATTAACAGTAAAATTTATATTTTTACCGTTATAATTATTAATATCATTATTATTATCATTAATGGAATTATTAACAATATCATCTTATTAGTAATATTAAGTATTATAATTATTATCATTTTTACCACTATTAATATTACTTTGACTACTATTATAAATAATATACAAATGATATATATATTAAAAATATATTTAATACATATAACATAACAAAGGTTAATATTTTTATATATATACAAAACGAACATATAAAAGATATATATATATATATATATATATATATATATATATATATATATATATATATATATATATATATATATATATATATATATATATATATATATGTGTGTGTGTGTGTGTGTGTGTGTGTGTGTGTTCAATTACAACTATGAATATTAATAAATATACAAATGATTTAGGTTCGTGAATCCGAGGCCAACCCTGCATATGTATTTTTACTACAAAATACATTTGGTGAGTTTCATTTGCTCCCTTTTTAAATGCTTTTGCAATATATATTTTTGGGACTGAGAATACATGCGCTTTTATAACTGTTTTATGAAATAGACACAAGTAATTGAAACTACATTATATGGTTGAATGGATCGAAGCCGAATATGCCCCTTTTAGCTTGGTAGCCTAAGAATTTGGGAACAGACCCCCAAATTGACGCGAATCCTAAAGATAGATCTATCGGGCCCAAAAAGCCCCATTCTGGAATTTGGAATGCTTTAGTACTTCGAAATTATCATGTCCGATGGGTGTCCCAGAATGATGGGGATATTCTATATGCATCTTGTTAATGTCGGTTACCAGGTGTTCAATCCATATGAATGATTTTTATGCAGATTGCATGTTTATGAGAAATGGAAATATGAAATCTTGTGGTCTATTAAAATGATGAAATGATTATTTATGTTAAACGAATGAACTCACCAATCTTTTAGTTGACACTTGAAAGCATGTTTATTCTCAGGTATGAAAGAAATCTTCCGCTGTGCATTTGCTCATTATAGATATATTACTTGGAGTCATTCATGACATATTTCAAAAGACGTTGCATTCGAGTCGTTGAGTTCATCGAGATTAATATTAAGTCATTTATAGTTTAGATATATTATGAAATGGTATGCATGCTTGTCAACTTTCGATGAAATGAAAGTTTTTCTTTTAAAAACGAATGATGTTTGTAAAATGTTTCATATAGAGGTCAAGTACCTCGCGATGTAATCATATGTTATTGTATTCGTTCTTATGGATTAGGACAGGTCTTTACACGTTATGTCACCCACACATATATAAAGTTTAAGTACTCGTGTCTAGTATGTAAAACATAAAAAGCGTATGTATTCTCAGTCCCAAAAATAGTTAAAGTAAGAAGGGAGCTATAACTCACAGTGAATGTGCGGTAAAAGTCGATATGAAAAGTATGCAAGTAGTAAGTCGGTCCGAATGGTCCTCAACCTAAGTCAAAGGTTACTAAGTCAGTAAATTATCCCCAAAAGTTTAAAAGTAAATAAGTTAAGTCTTAAGTATCATCATCATTCATAAAAGATAAAGTAAGTTTTCAACAAGAATAGTGATCGAAACAAAGGGCTGATTTCGGACAGCTTCTACGACCTCTATACAAACTAAAATGATGCGTGGCCAGTGGCCAAAGCTCCGTTTGTGAGTCCTCTTACCTCTGTCCAATTTTCACATCCTAACTCGATGTCGTTTGACCGTGGCGACGGTTCAAGCGAGAGTAGGTCAGAAATTTCAGCACGTCATTACGAAGGCGTAGTGATTTTCAGAAGGCTATAAATCCTAAACGGTATATCAGATTTAGGTGAGTCTTAAACGAAAAGTCATCTACTCAAACCGAAATATCTGAAAATAAACTTTCCAGAAGTTCCAGGAGTCTGATCAGACCTCGAAAAATAGGAAACATGTGCTCCGGTGGGTTTCTTGGTGCTTGATGCTCATCACGGTTCTCATCCTTGATGCGTATAAGCCTCAAGTGTACAACTCTTGATGTTTTAGCATCACTTTGACCAAGTTTCAACCATCAACACATACCTAAAAGTAAAATCTTATTTTCTACAAGTTTTGAACATTAAGGTTGTCTCTTTATTGTATAATCACAATAAAGCTTCAACCTTTGTCCTTTTGATACAAGTTCTATTCAAGATTAAAGCTACAAACTTTGATTCAAATCAAGCAAGACCTTAAGTCACATAACTTAGATCAAACAAAGTAATGGAACCCTAAGCTAGAAAGCTTGGATCTCTTAACAATAATTATGAGATTTCAAAGCTAGAAAGCTTTAATCTTTTATGTCCTTGAAGATCTTTAAAGCAACGAGCTAGATCTTCAAGTTTCATGAAGATCATAAACACAAGTTTTGATCTTTTAGCAAAATAAGGTGATCCTAAGCTATAAAGCTTAGATCCATCAAAGTAATGAAGATCCAAAGCTAGAAAGCTTGAATCTTTTATGTTCTTAAAGATCCTTAAAGCAAAAGGTTAGATCTTCAAGTTTCATGAAGATCATAAACACAAGTTATGATCTTTTAACAAAAATAAAGAGATCATAAGATAGAAAACTTAGATCCAACAAAGTAATGAAGATTGAAAGCTAGAAAGCTTGAATCTTTCATGTTCTTGAAGGATTCAAATCAAAGTTTGAATCTACAAGATATAACAAGATCAAAAAGCTAAAAAGCTTGATCTTATGATGATGATAATGTCGTGTATAAGAAAAGAAGAAGAAGAAGAAGAAGAAAATTTAAAACTTACAATTTTTAGTGTGAGAAAGACTAGAGAGAAAGTTAGAGAGCAAGTGTGTGTAAAATGAGAATGAAATCAAGTGTGAAATGGGAGAATGAAATGTGATATTTATAGTGGTGGTGGTGCTTGTGGCCGTAGGTATGGGGAGGGGACAAGGGGACAACTTTTGCTTTTTGCATGGTGGTGGTATAAAGGTGGTGCTTGTTGTTGGGATCCCATGCAACATGTGTGGTAATAGTTAACAAAAATGCTAGTATGTTGGCTCATATAAATGGGTTTTTGTCCTACATCTTAATGGGTCATAAATCCATTTATATTGGGCTAACTTAAGAGTTCAATAGCTAGAGTAGGGTGGGCCTAAGTCCATTTATATTGGGCTAACTTAAGAGTCCAATAGCTAGAGTAGGGTGGGCCTAACTAGTGTGCATTAGTAAATTACTAAGCGTAATTAAGCAACCAATAAGTCAAGTAATTGTCATTAGAAAATAACAATTAGTGTTACGTAGTCATAATATTCCAATTATGATAAAAGTTAAACGTGTACCAAGTGTCATACCCCGTCCAAATCCATCTGGATGAAGTCATCAACATCTGGGCCCATTGCGGTGAACGACTCCAAGTAATATCTCTAAATTGAGCAAATGCACAGCTGAAGATTTCTTTAATACCTGAGAATAAACATGCTTTAAAGTGTCAACCAAAAGGTTGTTGAGTTCATTAGTTTATCATAAATATTCATTTGCATCATTTTAATAGACCACAAGATTTCATATTTTCAATTTTCATAAATATACATCCCATACATAGAGATAAAAATCATTCATATGGTGAACACCTGGTAACCGACCTTAACAAGATGCATATAGAATATCCCCATCATTCCGGGACTCCCTTCGGACATGATAAAATCGAAGTACTAAAGCAGTTCAAATTCTCTGACTAGGGCTTGTTAGTGCCCATAGATCTATCTTTAGGATTCGCGTCAATTAGGGTGTCTGTTTCCTAATTCTCAGATTACCAGACTAAAAAGGGGCATATTCGGTTTAATAATCCAGCCATAGAATGTAGTTTCGATTACTTGTGTCTATTTCGTAAAACATTTATAAAAGCAGGGCATGCATTCTCAGTCCCAAAAATATATATTGCAAAAGCATTTAAAAAGGGAGCAAATGAAACTCACAATACGATATTTTGTTGTAAAAATATGCATACGACGGAACTGAACAATGTAGGGTTGACCTCGGATTCACGAACCTATGTCAAGTATATATATTAACACATGTAATTGTACAAATTCATATATATTATTATTAGTGATATAATTATTATATTAATAAATTATATGTTTCATTATTAACTTAAATATATTTATTGTATATAAAATTTATAAAGTATTAATATAGTTTTATTAAGTATATTTTTATATAACTAACTTTTATTGTAATAATAATAATATTAATAGTAATATTGATAATAATAATAATAATATGGTTTTTATAAAAATAATAATGATACTAGTAATAATAATAATAATGATAATAATAATAATGATAATATAATAATAATAATAATAATAATAATAATAATAATAATAATAATAATAATAATAATAATAATAATAATAATAATAATAATAATAATAATAATAATAATAATAATAATAATAATAATAATAATAATAATAATAATGAGTAATAAGTAAACTACCTCAAAGAAGTAGCCTTAAAAAAAATGCCCAAGTTCAGGTTTGAACTCGCGACCTCCCGCTAACCCAATAACATCCTTAACCATCATGATTATCATATCACATTCATCATCAATCTTTATCATCATTATCCCTTATCATCTTATACTAATCCTAACATCATCATCATTCTTAATAATCTTTATTCGTTCTTTAACCTCATCATACAACATATCATCCTCGTCATCATATTATCATCATGACACATAATCATCTCGACATTATTCCATAATCGTATCATCATCATTAGATCATGGTTTTGTTATCATAAATTTCAGTCCCTCAACGAAACATAAGTTGTTCTTGGTCCAACAACATAAACAGGGACACGTCCCAACTTCATAAACAGAGACACGGCCCCATATCAATTCACAGCTCCACTGAATCTTTACGGCCCAACTAGTAAACTAGGTCCAGTACGTTAGATTAATCACTCTATCCAACTCGTTGTGACATCACCTAGTTGCTATCTTCTTCTTCCTAAGCTAATCTGTTCATCATCATCTAACTATCATAATTTTCATTGTTTCTAAGTTGATTCAAAAACGAAACCCGTTACTTAACCACAAAACCATATCATCAAATTATATCGCTTCCTAATTGTCTCAATCACTTTATCTTCATAAAATCATGATCATTATCCCTCATCATCATAACCGTAATATCACGTATCATCGATTATGAAATAGGGAGAATGACCCGTGTGTGTTGAACCTAATGTCTTGTTCATCTTTAGTTATCATCCTTTTAATTCGCAATCAATTATAATGACCATAAATTATATTATCATCATGGTTTTCACTAATCCTAATAATAATATTATAATGATTTTACTAATATATAATACCTAAAAGAAAAATGCAAGTGGTTGAGTGAATGTTACGGCCCACAACATGAACCAAAATAGAAACAATATAAGGGTCACCACTATCATAAAGTACCATTATCATGTTAACGTGTATCATCTTGTCCTTTTTCTCTTATTGTATTATTCTTCTACAACCCATCGTTCAATGTTACCCTTTTTAAAACCGTATAGCAGCAGAATGGTTCAGCTGCAACAACAGCTATTTAGCTTTAAGAAGAAAGAAGATAAGCAGAAGGAAGAACACAGTAGCAATAACATTTTAAATGTTGCAGGTGATGGTTAAAAATAGCGAATCCAGTAGCAGCGAAAAGAGGCATACGGTGGTGGTTAAGTGGTGATAATTGATGAGTTGGTGGGTTTCGATTTATGATGGTGGTATGGTGGATGATGGTTGTGTTGATGATGATGACCACCGGTTGTGGTCATAGGTGGTGATGGAAAAGTGAAGGTGGCGATATATATAAAACAGAAATAGGTGTGAGAGATAAAGAAGATAAGAGAGAGAGAGAGAGTTGGTGAGGTGCTCGAAGGTTTATGGTGGTGATCGATTAACAAACTGTAGTAGCAATGACTTAATCACCACGATTGGTGTGGTGGTTCTTTGGCCGGAAAACCACTCTTAACAGCAAGGGTGTTCAGTTGTGATGTTTGTGGTTACTATCTACAACAAGAAGGTGGTACTCGTGGGTTTGCGAAGTCGAAGAAAAAGGTTTGGTTTATGGTGGTAGTGATGATGGCCGATGGTGGCGAGGGTGATAGGTGGTGGATCACGAGGTTAATCAAGGTGTACCTAAGGTGATCAAGAGTGATGACGGTTTGGTTTCAAATAGGGATGGTTGGTATGGTGTTTGAACGCAAGAAACAGAAAAGAAAAACTAAAACGCAGGTGGTTTGTTGGGTTCTCTTTTGGCTTGTCAAAAGAAGGAAATAGAAACAGGAAAATGAAGGTTGCAAGTGGTGGTCGTGGTTGTTGGCTATGGTGGTGATTCAAAAGGTGATGGAGAGGTGATCATTGTAGAGTGTGAGTGATGATTGCTTGATCATGAAAACAAGAAGAATATGATGAAAACATTTTTAACTTTCCATCAGTATGTGTATGTCTATATATTCATCCATCCATATATTATATTTAATATGTGAGATGCAGTGAAGGAAACATAACAAAACACATACAGTGATCATATTAATAATTATCAATAGTAAAGCCGCTTGTGATTTGTATTGATTCTACCGACACTTCTTTACGGACTGTGTATCGTGCACTATTTGAAATCAGTGGCGGATAAAAGTCTTCAGAAAAATCCCAAAATTTTAAATTAAGTATCTTTATTTATTTAGGTCATTATGGTATAAAATTTGGTCATTAACTATTAAATAAAAATTACATTAATTATTCACTCCCAACCCCAAGTAAAATATAAAAAATTTTAAAATTTATCAAATAACTTCTAAATGTATTATTAATAAGTCTATACTTTATAAAACTCATTTTTGGATCACCGTTTATTTTAAAATCACATAAGTTCCTTTTTAACCCGTTTACTATCAATTGAATGACAAATGAGTGCTACTGTCGTTTTCGAAATTAGATATATATATATATATATATATATATATATATAATATATATATATATATATATATATATATATATATATATATATATATATATATATATATATATATATTCAATATGCTTTATTTATATATATAGATACATTTAAGTTATAATATCATATATTACTTTATTAATTCAAATAACTAAATTTTTGTAATATTACAAATTACCATTTAATATATATTTAAATATATACATTTCTATTTATAAATAAACGTTCGTAAATGGTCGAAGGTCAATTGAATATATTAAACAGTTTCAAAATTTTCGAGACTCAACATTATAGACTTTGCTTATCGTGTCAGAAACATATAAAGATCAAGTTTAAATTTGGTCGAAAATTTCCGGGTCGTCACACAAAGTACGTAGCTCGCTTTAAAGGTCAAGTGACACTAACGGTCATAAAAGCATTCGAGGATCAAGTTAAGTGATTAAACACTTAATAGCACATTTTAAGACATTAACGAAAGTAATTAATCATGAATAAAGATCTCAGAGCATAAACTAGCTCAGTACGCAAAAATACGCAGTTTCGTGAAAGTATATAGCACTAAAATATAAGTCGAAAAAGTCGGGTCGTTACATTACCCAACCGTTAAAGAAAATTTCGTCCCGAAATTTTGAGGAGTGACCAACAACGGTACCGAATTTGAAGAAGAAGGAGCGTATCAAAGTTCCGGGAGACTTGTGGGCCCAAAAGTAATCGATTTACCTTGAAAGGTACTTGGGCGTATAAAAGCAAGAATAGGTATATGCCATTAATTAAGTCTCTTGACCTTAAGATCAACAAATTGATTTTGTTTCTTGTTAACATGAATATGTCATCTGTATATATCCACAAAAGGAAAGATGATGTTTTTAGCCTTACAGGCGTCTTCTGTCACGACCCTACTTTTTCCGTTATCTTTTACCGTTAATTATTTAACGACCGTTAACTATTATTCGTGCCACGTCATCTCTATGACCTATATTATTATTTTTGTAATAATATATATATATACACATATATATATATATATATATATATATATATATATATATTAATTATTATGTGTTATGTGAATATTTGTATTCATATTTTAAGTTATACGTTTCTACGTGTCGCGGATTTCTATCCGCCGAATCTTTTCGGTTTTTAAACCAACGGTCGAGCTTTTGGGATTTTTAAGTCCTAAATATTTTAAATATGATATTTTAAGGTCATATGATTATATATAGTATTTATATATATTTTTCGTCGCGTATTTGTTATCTCTCCGAATTTTCAACCGCGTAAGCGTATTTTCGCGTTTCTGATTTCGTTCGGGCTTTCGGGCCATAAGTAATTAAACATTTAGCAAAATTGGAACATGGAGCCCACCCCACGACCCCCCATCGGCTGAAACCAAGGGGAGGGAGTATACTCCCCATTTTTCCATTTTTTTTTGTTTTATTTTTCACATTCCTAATTTTATCAAAACCTTGTTTGCTCTCCTCCTCCCTTCCTCCTTTTTGAGTGACGACACCACCATCACCATCATCAACATCCTTCATCAATTTTAGAGCTTGGATCATCAATCAATTAGCATCAGCGTGTTCCTCTCAATCTCCTCTACGCGATTATACTACTTGTTTCTCGATTAGGGTATAAACCCTAACCCTAGAATTTTTAATTTTTCATTACTTTTCTATTTTTGATGTTTATTTTAATAGTATGATGATTACTCGTTATTGTAATGATGATTGTATGCGTAGAATTGCTCAAATACATATGTTTTCAGTTTGATTTGATTGGGACAGCAGCTTTTTCGTTTATTTCTGATATTGTAACTGATATAAAAGTGAAAATAAAGTAGTTAGATGAGTTCCTCTCATCAAGACATTAATTTTAGACTCTGAATTCATGTCGTTTCGATTCCCGAAGCCCTAGATATGATCAAAATGGTATTTTGTTAAGATTGAAATGTGAAATTGATATGACTTTTAGAGTCTTTAGGGTGTGTTAGTGTGTTAGGATTGAATATGTAATGAACATTCATGTTCGGATCATCTAAATCCGAGCCACAAATCACCCATTATGACTAAAATACTTTTTTGAATGAATTGAAGTTCCAAATGGTGTAATGGCTGATCATCACGACTTGGGGACTGTTCTTGGTGTGTTCTTTAGTGCACCAATGTGTCGGGTAGTTTGATTAGGCGGAGATATATATAAGGCTCGCCGAAAACCGACACCCGGGGCTCAAGATATGACCCGGAGAACTTTTGATTTAAAACTTATGGTTAATAATTAAAACTTATGATATAAATAATGATTTTCATTATTATTAAATTACTTATGATATAAAAAGTAATTATTATAATTTAAGACTTATGATATATATTTATTATATCATTTAATTATTACTTATGATTTAATTAACATTTTAATTAAACTTATGATTAATAATACTTTTATTATTAATGGAAAATACTTATGATAAGTATTAAACTTATATTATAAGATTATTATTGTAAGACTTATAATAAGGATTAATTAATTATTTAATTATTATAAGGCTTAGTTATTATTTGATTATAATTTAATTATTAAATACTTATGATTTAATGATTATAATTAGAAACTTATGATATGATTAATAATTCATTATTAATTAATAATACTTATGATATGATTTAAAATTTATTATTAATTAATAATACTTATATTATGACTAATATTTAATTAATTAATTAAATACTTATGTTATATTAATTATATCATTTAAACTTATATTAACTTTAATAATTCATTTTAATTTAATTAAACTTACGTTATGACATGATTAATGTGACCAATTATCCAATCAACAAAACTACTTGTTACAAATAGCATCTTGCTGTTGCATCGAAACATAAAAATGTTGACTAATCTCACTAACATTGAACTTGGTAAAATGAAAAGCATATTTAACTTTAATAAACATTATAACTTACATTATTATTATAACTTACACTTTTAAAATTAACGTTGACTATGTTTGACCAAGGTTGACTTTGACTTTCAGTTGACTTTTGTTGACTTTCTAATTAAGGAAACTTTCCTAACTTTTAAACTTTCCTAAAATAGAAACTTTCCAAAAATGGAAACCTGCTAAAAATAGAAACTTTCTAAAAAAAGAAAGTGTGTGTTCGTACGCTGTTCCGATCAAACCGATGCATGCTGAGTATTGTTCTATGTCTACTTGCAACATATACAATAGCTATCATACTAAGACTTAACCTAAGTTAGTTATTTATATCGACCTGCTTTATTTATAGGTCGGCGTTGTGATCATTCCTGATCACTGTACTCATTTGCTGTTCGCTTATTTGTGTTGGTTACTTCGTTACAATTAAGGTGAGTTATAGTCCCGTTTTTACATACTTATCAAAGTTTATTTTTGGGATGTGATTACATGCATTTTATTTCATGTTTAGACACAAGTGACAATTAAATTTAAATTATTCATTGTGAGTTAGACAAAAATATTCCCTAGTCTGGTAACTGTAATCACTGGTTTCTACTGGTGAACGCGAATCCTACGGATAGATCTATCAGGTTTGACAACCCCATTTCGAGCTAGTCGCGCTAGCAATTTATATTCGGAATGTTTAGTACTTCGTATTTTGTTGTAGATACAGTGTCCGGTGTATATCGTTTATTGTGTTTGGCAAGGGTAAATAAAGGGTTAAGTGGTTACCAGGTGGCTCATTGATAATGGAATAATGTTTAATGTTTTCTAACATTTTTAAATCTTGTGGTCTAAAGTTTATTCAATTATTTAAGCCTATAATTCACTCAACCTTTGTGTTGACAGTTTACTCGCATGTATTCACAGGTACTTGAGTTTATGTGATGCTTCCGCTGTGTTTAGAAGAGTCTGCATACATTTGGGCAGCTTTTATGAAACAATTATGAAACTTAAGCTTGCATTCTATTTTTGGATAATTTAAATTTGTGAGTTTGTTGGCAATGTTTTGTGTCAACTTTGATTAATTAATATGTTGGGTTATTTTAAACTACATATTTTTGGTATGCTTTCCTTTTTGGGAAACTTTTGAAATAAAAGAATGCAATGTCGTTTGTTAGATTCATTTAAGTTCGATCAAGCTGTGGGACCAAGTGACGGAGCCGTTAAGTGTTTTAACGGGGCCATCACAGTTGGTATCAGAGCTCTGGTTGTAGGGAACTAGGCAGTCTTAATGTGGTCAACCCGTGGTTCTTAGGGTGCATTAGAGTCTAGTATACAGCCCGACCTTTTTGCTATAGCATTATTATGCATTTCATTTTGTATGAGATATATCATAAGCATTTATTTCTATTTGGTATATGGTTTATGGTTTTACTGTTTGCAGATGTCGACTTCGAGAAACAACTCTGTTCCTGCTCTTGCTCCTTCGGCTGCTGACAGACGCCGTGCTGATCAACCTTTAATCGATGATCCTGTTCACTACTACTTTTCCAACCTCACTCACATGAACAGAGCTTACACCAACAAGACGCGTATTAATGCTCTTAGTGATTGTATGCGTACCTTGCCGCATAACGAGGTGATGGATGAGATTCGAGCTAGTATGGATTCGTTCGTCAGTTTCAAGCATAATGTTGGGATCGAGAATCGTAAGCGTAACCGTGAGGTGGACGCTATGTTCGAGGCTCTCGAGAGCACAATTCGTGGTTTGAAGGCAGAGTTGGAAGAAGTGAAAGGAAAGTTGCGGAAGTATGAGACTCCTGCCGCGACTCATGCCGGCCCAGCTTATCACACCCGCTCTAAGCAGATGTGATATGATGATTAATGATTGATTATTTATTTCATAAGACTTAATGTCCTTTTATACATACATTTTTGGGTTATGTACGGTGTTTTTCCGAGGATTTTATTAAGGTTTTGTTATGGGATGTTTTCATTATGTATGGATGGTTATTTTTATGACATCTATTATCATTATCACATTTTATTTCTGATGTTGTGGCTCTTGGCATGTTATATTATGCGTAATGTGGATCATGTATGTTAGGTGCAATGTATGTTGTATGATGTTATCATAAAATATGTATGCATGTGGTGACTATTTCTATAACTATCATAACTATCATATTATTACTCATAGTGTTTAATGAATATTATTTTAATGGTTAATCTTTTCGTGTTCGATCTATTCCTTTATAACACTGGTATTATTCTTAGAACTAACGGTTGTGTTATTCTGTTTTGAAGATCATGCCTCCTAGAGAGTCCAACGAAGCCCGTATGCAATGTCTTATCTCCGAAGGGATAGCTGCTGCTATGGCAGCAAATGCTAATGCTAATGCGAATAACAACAACCAGGTGGGATGCTCCCACAAAACGTTCATGGCAAGTCGTTCGCAGGAATTCAATGGTACGGAAAGACCCATAGGACTTACCCGCTGGTTCGAGAAGATTGAGTCTATTTTCAGGGTTAGTCGAGTTCGAGAGGAGGACAAGGTTAGTTTTGCTAGCTGCACTCTTAAGGATAGTGCATTGACCTGGTGGAACAACTTGGTTAATAGTTTGGGAAATGATGTGGCTTATGGTTTAACTTGGAATAATTTCAAGGAAAGAATGATCACCCGTTATCGTCCTAGGGGTGAACTTAAGAAGTTAGAGGTTGAACTTAAGAACTTGAAAATGATGGGCACCGAATTAGATGCCTACGAGCAAAGGTTCTTCGAGTTGACTTTGTTGTGTCCTAATGTTTATGATGATGAGAATCTTAAGATTGAAGCTTACATTGATGGGTTATCTGAGAAAAATGAGCATGGGGTCGAGTCTAGTGAGCCCCAGACTATCGAGGCTGCTATGTCTATGGCTCATAAGCTTAATGATAAGATTTTAAGGAGGAGTAAGGCTGTTGTGACCGATGCCAGTGAAGAGGCTGTTAAGAAGGCTGATAATGGAAAAAGGAAGTGGGATAATAACCGCAACCAGAACCAAGGTCAGCAAAAGAAACAAGATACTTCAGGTGCTAGGAACCGAAATCAGTGTGTGTCCTCGATGTTATAAGGCTCATGATGGATATTGCACGGTTACTTGTAAGAGGTGTTCCAAACAAGGACACATTGCTAAAGATTGTACGGTGCTTCTGCCGGGTTCTGCTACTCCTGCTGTAGGTGGTAATAATAGTAATAATGTTGGTAATAGAGGTGGGAATGGTAATGGTAATGGAAAGTTGAATAATGGTGGTAATCAGAGAGTTTGTTACGAGTGTGGGAAGCCGGGGCATTTTCGCGATGCCTATCCTAACAAGAAGACTACTGAGAATGCACTTGGAAGAGCATTCAACATTAATGCCAGGGATGCTGAGGAAGATCCTAAACTTGTTACGGGTACGTTCTCGGTCAACGATTTATCAGTTCATGTACTATTTGATTCAGGGGCTGATTTGAGTTTTGTGTCGAGTAAATTAAGTCCAAAAATCAAAATACCGTTAACTCCTTTAGACAATACTTATGTTGTTGAGATAGCTAATGGTAAAGTGCTTACTGCTAAGACTGTGTATCGTAAATGTAACATTAATCTGGCTGGTAGAGATTTTGAGATAGATTTGGTACCGATTGACCTAGGCAGTTTTGACATTGTTATTGGCATGGATTGGTTGTCTGCGAATCGTGCTGAGATTGTGTGTTATGAGAAAGCTATTCGTATTACTAATGTAGTTGGAGAGCCGTTGATGGTTTTTGGAGATAAGAAATGCAGACAGTTGAATCTTATTAGCTGTTTGAAAGTTCGTAAACATCTTCGCAAAGGCTGTCATGCTATTCTAGCCCATGTTGTTGATCCCGATAAAGAAACGAAGAGCGTCGGCGATGTTCATATTGTTAGAGATTTCCCCGAGGTATTTCCCGAAGATTTACCTGGCCTTCCGCCGCAATGCGCTGTAGAATTTCAAATTGATCTTGTTCCCGGTGCTGCTCCTGTGGCACGTGCTCCTTACCGACTTGCGCCTTCCGAACTTCAAGAATTGTCAAGTCAACTCCGTGAGTTGTTAGACAAGGATTTCAGTCGTCCTAGTTCGTCCCCTTGGGGAGCTCCTGTTCTGTTTGTTAAGAAGAAGGATGGTTCTTTTCGTTTGTGCATTGATTATCGTGAGTTGAACAAGCTTACTGTTAAAAATCGATATCCTCTTCCGAGAATCGATGATCTGTTCGATCAGCTTCAGGTTCATTTGTTTATTTTAAAATTGATCTTCATTCCGGCTATCATCAGTTGCGTGTTAAAGAATCTGATGTTTCGAAAACTGCTTTCCGCACCCGTTACGGTCACTTTGAGTTTCTTGTTATGTCGTTTGGATTGACAAATGCACATGCTGTGTTCATGGACATCATGAACCGTGTGTGTTGACCCTATCTGGACAAGTTCGTTATTGTGTTCATCGACGACATCCTTATTTATTCGAAGAGTGATGAAGAGCACGAAGAACTTTTGAGGTTAGTGCTTGATCTATTGAGAAAAGAAGAGTTGTACGCTAAGTTCTCTAAGTGTGATTTCTGGTTACGAGAAGTTCAATTTCTTGGACATATTATTAGTAAACAGGGAATACAAGTTGATCCTGCTAAGATTGAGGAGATTGAAAAGTGGGAAATTCCGAAAACTCCTACTCAGATTCGTCAGTTTCTAGGATTGGCAGGTTATTATCGAAGGTTCATTCAAGATTTCTCTCGTATAGCGAAACCTCTGACTGCTTTAACGCACAAGGGGAAGAAGTATGAGTGGAAGGATGAACAAGAGGCTGCTTTTCAGATTTTGAAGAAGAAGTTGACTACCGCTCCGATATTGTCACTACCTGAGGCTAATGATGATTTTGTTGTTTATTGTGATGCTTTGCGTCAAGACTTTTGTTGTGTTTTGATGCAACGAAAGAAAGTTATTGCGTATGCATCACGTCAGTTGAAGATTCATGAGCAGAATTATACAACTCATGATTTAGAGTTGGGGGCCATTGTTTTTGCACTTAAGATTTGGAGACATTATTTGTATGGGGTCAAGAGTACTGTGTACACAGATCAAAAAAGTCTTCAACATATCCTCGATCAGAAACAGTTGAACATGAGACAACGAAGATGGATTGAGACGTTGAATGATTATGATTGTAAACTTTTATATCATCCGGGTAAGGCCAATGTTGTAGCAGATGCGTTGAGTCGTAAAGAAAGGGCTGAACCTCGAAGGTGTAGGGCCTTGAATATGACAATTAGAACAAACCTCGCAAGGCAGATTCTTGAGGCACAACAAGAAGCCTTAAAGGAGGAGAATTTTGTGAATGAGAACGTAAGAGATATGGCTAAAAAGTTTGTGGTACGAGCAGATGGCACTAGATACTTTGCGGGACGTCTTTGGGTTCCGAAGTTTGGAGAACTGCGACAACTTGTTTTAGATGAGGCTCATAAGTCTAGGTACTCTATTCGTCCTGGTTCAAGAAAGATGTATCATGATCTTAAGGACCTGTATTGGTGGCCAAATTTGAAAGGTGATGTGGCTACGTATGTGGCTAAGTGTTTGACATGTGCTAAGGTTAAAGCTGAACATCAAAAACCGTCTGGACTTTTGGTGCAACCTGAGATTCCCGAATGGAAGTGGGAAGGAATTACGATGGATTTTATTACTAAGTTACCGAGGGTAGCGGGTGGCTATGACACCATTTGAGTGATTGTAGATCGACTCACTAAGTCGGCTCACTTTTTGCTGATTAAGGAAACAGATTCGATGGAGAAGCTTACTCGTTTGTATTTGTAGGAGATTGTTTCTAGACATGGTGTTCTTGTATCTATTATTTCAGACCGAGACAGTCGTTTTGTATCGAGGTTTTGGCGATCCTTACAGGAAGCCTTGGGAACTAAGTTAGATATGAGCACCGCTTATCATCCTCAAACGGATGGTCAGAGTGAAAGGACCATTCAGGCGTTAGAAGATATGTTAAGAGTGTGTGTTATTGATTTTGGTAATGGGTGGGATAAATATTTGCCGCTAGCTGAGTTTTCTTATAACAACAGTTATCATGCAAGTATTAAAGCCGCACCGTTTGAAGCTCTGTATGATAGAAAGTGTAGGTCTCCTGTCTGCTGGAATGAGGTTGGGGATGCTCAACTCACAGGTCCATAAATTATTCATGAGACTACAGAGAAGATCGTACAGATTAAGGAAAGATTGAGAACCACCAGAAGTTGGCAAAAGAGTTATGCCGATAAGGGAAGGAAAGATGTAGAATTCCAAGTTGGCGACCGTGTTATGTTAAAGGTTTCACCTTGGAAAGGTGTGATACATTTTGGTAAAAGGGGAAAGTTGAGTCCTCGTTTTGTTAGACCGTTTGAGATCATTGAGAGAGTTGGACCGGCAGCTTATCGTTTGAGGTTGCCACAAGAACTCAGTGATGTTCACGATGGCTTTCATGTATCGAATCTGAAGAAGTGTTTGGCTGAGGCCGATAAGACTATTCCACTGGGGGAACTTCATGTTGATAAGCAACTACATTTTATTGAGGAGCCTGTTGAAATTATGGACCGAGAAGTTAAGACTCTTAACCAGAGCCGAATTCCTATTGTCCGGGTTAGATGGAACGCCAGACGTGGTCCCGAGTTCACTTAGGAGCGTGAAGATCAGATGAAGCAGAAGTACCCGCATTTGTTCCCAGATGCTGAGTCAACCCCTGCACCTGCTTAAATTTCGGGACGAAATTTCCGTAACGAGAAGGTACTGTCACGACCCCACTTTTTCCGTTATCTTTTACCGTTAATTATTTAATGACCGTTAACTGTTATTCATGCCACATCATCTCTATGACCTATATTATTATTTTTGTAATAATATATATATTAATTATTATGTGTTATGTGAATATTTGTATTCATATTTTAAGTTATACGTTTCTACGTGTCGCGGATTTCTATCCGGCGAATCTTTTCGGTTTTTAAACCAACGGTCGAGCTTTTGGGATTTTTAAATATGATATTTTAAAAATATTATAAGTCCTAAATATTTTAAATATGATATTTTAAGGTCATATGATTATATATAGTATTTATATATATTTTTCGTCGCGTATTTGTTATCTCTCCGAATTTTCAACCGCGTAAGCGTGTTTTCGCGTTTCGGGTTTCATTCGGGCTTTCGGGCCATAAGTAATTAAACATTTAGCAAAATTGGGCCATGGGGCTCACCCCATGACCCCCCATCGGCCGAAACCAAGGGGAGGGAGTATAATCCCCATTTTTCCATTTTTTTTTTGTTTTATTTTTCACATTCCTAATTTTATCAAAGCCTAGTTTGCTCTCCTCCGCCTTTCCTCCTTTTTGGGCGACAACACCACCATCACCATCATCAACATCCTTCATCAATTTTAGAGCTTGGATCATCAATCAATTAGCATCAGCGTGTTCCTCTCAATCTGTGAAGACCCGTCCTAATCCATCTGGACGAAGTCCATATCGATTATAAACGATTCACAACAGTTGATTACATCGCGAGGTACTTTACCTCTATATGATACATTTTACAAACATTGCATTCGTTTTTGAAGATACAATCTTTCATTACATCGACAGTTGACGGCATGCATACCATTTCATAATATATCTAACTATAATTGACTTAATAATAATTTTGTTGAACTTGACGACTCGAATGCAACGTCTTTTGAAATATGACATGAATGACTCCAAGTAATATCCCTAAAATGAGCAAATGCACAGCGGAAGATTTCTTTCATACCTGAGAATAAACATGCTTTCAAGTGTGAACCAAAAGGTTGGTGAGTTCATTAGTTTAACATAAATAATCATTTCCATCATTTTAATAGACCACAAGATTTTCATTTCTCATAAATAAACGTCCCATGCATAGAGACAAAAATATCATTCATATGGTGAACACCTGGTAACCGACATTCACAATATGCATATAAGAATATCCCCATCATTCCGGGATCCTCCTTCGGACATGATATTAATTTCAAAGTACTAAAGCATCCGGTACTTTGGATGAGGCTTGTTGGGCCCGATAGATCTATCTTTAGAGTTCGCGTCAATTAGGGTGTCTGTTCCCTAATTCTTAGATTACCAGACTTAATAAAAAGGGTATATTCGATTTCGATAATTCAACCATTGAATATAGTTTCATGTACTTGTGTCTATTTTGTAAATCATTTATAAAAGTAGCGCATGTATTCTCAGCCCAAAAATATAAAGGGTAAAACGGCAAATGAAACTCACCTAATGTATTTTGTAGTAAAAATACATATAACGACATTGAACAACTAAACAATGCAGGGTTGGCCTTGGATTCACGAACCCATATCATTTGTATATATATTAAAACGTATATTCGTAATCAGACAAATTTAAATATTATTATTAGTGAAATCGTTTTTGTATCAATAACTTATTTTCATTTTATAAAGTAAAAATATTAATTTCTGTTATGTTATATATATAATTAGTATATATATATATATATATATATATATATATATATATATATATATATATATATATATATATATATATATATATATATATATATATATATATATATCATTTGTTTATTTAATCAGTATTTTAATAATTCAATATAATATTTGAATGGATAGCATTAATGATAATACTAATATTAATAATAATGACAATAGTATTAATAATTCTATTGATGATATTATTAACGATAGTTTTTATAATATATCTCATAATAATGATAATAACAGCAGTTTTTAATAAAATGGATAATTTAATAGTAATGGTAATGAAAATAATAATTTTGATAATAATACTTATTTCTAATCCTAAATGGTAATAATAATACTTATAATAATATTTGTAGTAAAAATAATAATAATCTTAATGTTAATACTAATGTCTTTAATAATAAATATAGTTATGATAAATAATAAGAAAAATGATACTTTTAATAATAATGATAGAAAAATGATAAATTAAATAATACCTTGAATAATATTAATAATAATAATAATAATGATAACTTTACTTAAATGATAATTTTTAATATTTTTAGTAATAAGAATAATAATAACATAACAATATTAGTAATAATAATAAATATAATGTCTAATATAATAATACTTTTACTAATAATGATATTAATAATGATTTTACTAATAATAATAATTCTAATAGTAATATTAGTGATAATATCTAATTTGGATCATGACTTAATTATAGTTTTACCCATTTTCATATTTGTATTTGTAATTCATAATTTATATGTATATATAATTATAATCCTTACAATAACTCTTATCATAATACTAACAATAATAATACTAAATAATAATACTTAATACACCAATAATAATACAATTAATAATAATCTTAATAATAACAATAATAAAATTAATAGGAATAATAATAATGACACTAAACAATAATAAAATTTGATAATGAGAGTTATACCCTCCTAAACGTCATCGAGCATAATCGTCATTCATCATCACCATCGTCCATTATCATCATGATCTTCATTATCGTCATCATCATACTCAAATCATAATCATACAATAATAAAATAAAATAAAATTAATAAAAGGTATGATAAATAATAATAATAATCATAATAATAATAATAATGATAAAAGGTATACCATTATCATTATCATTTTCATATTTCATTATCATCATTAACACATACACTACGGCATCATCATCATCATCATATCTCGGCATCATCATCATCATCTCTTCGACATCATCATCATCATCATCATAACTCGGTATCATCACCATCATCATAATTCGACATCATCACCATCATCATAATCATCACTGTTCATCGTCTCCTCCATCCGTCATCATCATTATCTCATCTTTATAATCAATCTCCCTCATCATATCAATATCCTCACCTCAACACCATCGTTATAATCTATGTATCATCATCATCGTTATCACAAAACAGTAGCAGCAATAAAAGAGCAGCACAGTAGCAGCAGGTGGGTCTGGGTGGTGGTTTACGATGGCTGAAATAGAAGCAAAAGCAGTATGCAGTAGCAGTAGCCTGTGGTGGTTTAATGGTATTCTTCGATTGAAACAGAAACAGAAAACAAGAACTAGCAGCTGCAGTTTTACGGTAGTTTTGGTGGTGGAGGTTGACGACGGTTTTCAAATAGAAACAGGATAGTTTTCGTGCAGCTGGTGGTTTTAATGGCGGTTTAAGGTTTGTATGATCGTTGATGATTTTTCGAAGTAGAGAGGGAAAGAGATATAGAGAGAGAGGGAGGTGAAGATGGTGGCAGTTATAGTAGGGTTCCGGTGGTGATGGAAGGTAGAAGGTGACATGGTGGCAGGCGGTGGTCGACGGTGGTGGCAACTCTCTCTTCTCCCTCTCTTACGGTATACATATACATATATTACATATATATAGATATATAATATGTATTATATATAATATATAATATTAATAATAATAATAATAATAAAAAAAACATAAAGCATTAGAAGTGGAATGATTAATTTACTACACAGTATCACTGCCGACAGTTGATCGAGGATAGGTGTATTGTGTCTATTGCTAAATAGTTACGAAATAAAAAGTGTCCCTAAAAAATCCCAAATTTTTAGATTAAATATATTTAATTATATCACTCATTATCTGATTGAAACCTGATTAAAAATGTTCGATAAATATTTATTTTCTGTTCCAATTAATATATACGGAGTACAAATATTTAAACTTAAAAGGGTAAAAATATTTTTATCAAACCTAAAATCTTTGTAATCAATTTACAGTTCAATTTTTATTTTCAATCTTTTTAAACACGTATTAGAACTATATGAATGCTGACGAAATGTCAACCGAGTTGTACTGACATTTATTATTTAAGCTCGAAATCATTCATATTCCCTTTCTATATATAGACAATTTTCAAATAGCAAAGTTAAATACAAAAACAATTATATTATATATTTTTAAACAAATAGAATTTATATATCTTTATATATATACAAGTAATATTTATTTACATATTTATACATATATCTATATATTTATAGTTTCCATTAATCGCATTTTACTTTATTATTTTACAATATAAATCCTAATAATCATACTATATAATATGTTAAATTATGTTTCAAATTATAAATACTTATTTAAATATAAATATATGTTATCTATTTACAAATAATTGTTCGTGAATCGTCGAGAATAGTCTAAAGTCAAACGAATATATAAAACAGTTCGAAATATTTGTGACTCAATATTACAGACTTTGCTTATCGTGTCAAAACTATATAAAGATTAAGTTTAAATTTGGTCGAAAATTCCCGGGTCATCACAGTACCTACCCGTTAAAGAAATTTCGTCCCGAAATTTGAGTGAGGTGGTCATGGCTAATAATAAAATTGTTTTCATGATGAATATGAGTTGATAAATAGAGTTTTATCATCATTGAGTTTTGTGGATAAATCAATTTGATTATTCGAAGAGTACGAATGAAGCTATTCACAGAAGAATGAAATGAGAAGCAAAGATTTGTTTTTAACTTTTGACTTAATCAAGTTTGAATTCCGGAATTCATGGGATTTAAAAGAAAATTTTGAAGATCTATAAGGTCTGATTCTTCGGGATTTATGGAAATTAAGATCTCTTTAATTAAATACGGTGATCTGTCCCGATTACTACGTCTGATATTTCCTTTATAAATTTACCTTTTCCGTTCCATTTGTTTCCACCACTTCTATACTCAATTCCCAAATTCAAAAGATTTATGAAAATGCTTAACCCTATTCTGATCCTTGTTCTTATTCTAACTATCGCAATGATCGTTCTTCTTTTCCAACTTCTACCTGAAGAATCTATTTATTTCTATTATGCTCTAGGGATTATTATATTTATAATCCTCCCGTGTCTTTATATTGCTATACATACTAATATCCACGGTTTGTAATTTTTGGGTTGTTGTCGAGTTTTATGTCTTTCCTTTTATTTCAATGTCCCTGCTCCTGTCTCCTATAATCATTGTCATCCACAGTTAATGCACTCTCTTATTTGCTGCTATTTATACCCCTTTTCTATTTCGGAGCTTCATGCTTTTGTTTACTTTTCGCAAGTAGTGGTCCAGAATTCATAGGTATGGAGTTTCGAATTATCATAATATACAAGGTAGAAAGGAAATGTAGTAGTACGATTTGTTTTGTCAAATTACCTAAATCACTGAGAATAGAACTATCAAGAATATATTTTCTTGATATGTTCAGAAGTTAAGCATAATGAAAGAGTTATGTAACATGGCATATGATGACATTATAATCTGTGAATCATCGCGTCCCATTAGAAACTCAGCATGACTTATTGTAATATAATCGCGTTGATCAAGTGTCATTATATTATACTAACTCATGCATCAGTTCCCAACATTACTTCAATAACATTCATATTTTAAGCTTGAAAGTTTACAAAATATAGAAACTAACAGTTTCTATATGATGTAACACTAATAGCACAAAGAGATTAATGATTTTAGATAAGAATAGTTTTAAAAAAATATCTCCAGAAATATGGAGGATATTTATAATGAAAGCTACGATAATATCTCAGAATATTTAAGATCAGAGGATGATAGAAACTATTGTCTGCAAGGGTTTAGAGTAAGGAGCATATTATTCACTAAAGATCTTAGCAGGCATTGAATTATTTGGATTCTTTGAAGTCTAACTTATTTTTTGTGATTTGTCCACGGCTTTCTTCATAGTTTCGCATAATCTACTTTTCGGTACTAAATTTTCTATTGAATGTTTCCAATATAATAATACACAGGAAGCACGAAGAGGTATATAATTTTGGACGAGAATATTTATGAAAAATATCCTCAGAAATATTGAAGATATTGATGATGATATTTTTGAATTTCAAAGTTCGATGATTGATGGAGCAAGATTTTAACATGACTTCGGAGCAAGATATTCTCTAAAGATTTCACCGGATCCAGAATTACCTGAATCCTTTGAATATAGGGTTTGGTCCTTGTATTTGTCCTTAGTCTCCTTCATGGTTAACTCTATTCGTTTTCCAGTTCCAACATTTCTGAGCTTTTCCAACATATTATTCTTTATTATCAAACTTCCGATGACTAAGGTCATTTACGGTTGCCTACAGTTTCTGCTGCTTCATTCAGCTTTTTCAACATTCAGAGTATTAATTCGTAAACTGGGTGCCTTTTCAAAATTTCAGAATGAAAGATCATTATTCTAAGAGATAAATTTTTATACATATAACTGTTGATGTAGATATGCTGTGAGTTTTCAAAGTACTGATTGCCGATTCCTCTACATTTACTGCTACCATATCTGAATCATTGGTTATCGATCCGAGGTGATTTTAAGAGAATTGTGTTTTTAGATGATTAAACGCTGACGGTAATATGGTGGGATATAAAAGGTTCCTCGGTAACAATAAAAGAGCATACATATAAATCAAGGTGATAATAAGGTTGTTTTTAAACGAAAAGTCGAAGTTGATTTGCTGAAGCTGTGACAAAATTTGCTACTTTGAAAAGGAATCGCAAAGTTATTTTTGCTAATAAATGCCAAAGGATCTGACGCGGCTATGTGTTAAACATTTACTCAGTTGCCGAGAGTTTCTCAGGTGCATAACTATATGCATAAATCTTTCCTTCCGTAGATGAAGTGCGATTGATTCATCCTATCGATTGAGGTGTTTTCAAGAATCATGAAAGGTTTGAACGCAGATTGTAATCATCAAGATACAAACGAGGTTTAAGATGAAATCAAGTGGCAAACTTGAAGAATTATTTAGTTTCATATGTTATAATCAATATTTTAATTCATTTTAATTATCCAATGTCATTAGTCCACAGTCGATAGTCCACATTTAACAGTCTAATAATTCATATATAATTTAATATATAATATTCGAATTAATTAATACGTATCGTGACCCGTATACGTCTCAGACTCGATCACAACTCAAAGTATATATATTATTTGAGAATCAACCTCAACCCTGTATAGAGAACTCGATCATTACTGCATATAGAGTGTCTATGGTGATTCCAAATAATATATATAGATGCGTCGATATGATATGTCAAAACCTTGTATACGTGTCCCGATATTTAAAGTGCGTAAAATAAATACAGGAATTAAATGACGATAAATAAAAATGCGTAAAGTAAATAACAGAAATTAAATAACGATAATTAAAATTACGATAATTAAATTGCGATAAAATAAATTGCGATAAATAAATTGCGATAATTAAAATGTAATAAGGAATTAACAATTAGCTAGGAACAGTTGGCTAGGATTTTGTCAGCGTGGATTCTTAATAAAATTTCTCATAGTTAATTTGTTTGTTTCTAATAACTTTTATTTTTGTCCAATGTTTTCTTCATTATGCCACTTGTTGGATTCTGATAGATCAAAATTCAAGTATGAAATTGAATGAAAATGGTTATTCTGTGGTGAACGGATACATATATCGGTGGATGTAAGCATAATAGTAAATGACTGTTGAATCAGATTGGAAGATTGTACAGTATAACATGTTAATATGAAAGCTAAATATTTCCTCGGGTATTACCTACTCGTTAAAATATTTTCACCATTAACGGTTTGTACAAAAGAATTTTTAATTACAATCTTTATGAAAACATATATACATATATATTTTCTTCAGATATAATTATGGATTTAATGAGTCAAAATGATATTAAACTCATTTAATTTATTGTTATAACTAGAATACATAATCTCTAAAACATTAGAGATTACATAATTACCATTTAGAATGATGTAGAACGATACGTAGAACGAAGATTATACTCGAAGTACAGAATGAGATGTTGAGGTATGGATTGTTGATGGTACTGTTGATGTCGGTGATGTTGCTGAAGCTGGTAAGTTTGCACCATATTTTCCAAAACTATTACTCGAGCACGAAGTTCGCTGACTTCTTGTATTACTCCTGGATGATTTTGTCGGTCAAAACGAGCAGATGAATAAGGTTTAGAATTGTGGATAGAATATAATCGTGTCAAGCTACTCTGGAAATGAGGCTGAAAATGGTGTTTTGGATAGGTTCGTCGATAAGTGCTTCGGGTTCTTCACCAAGAGGTGAATTCGGTTGGTGGAAGGGATCGCCTTCTTCGCGTCTCCATTGATTAAGCAGACTACGAACCTATCAGATGAATTGAGGATGGATGATTGGTTGATTCATTCGAGTGACACTGCTTTCGGAGCTTAGGTGAATATCCATGTCGGGATATTTGTCGGAATAACTATCGGAATAACTATCGGAATAGCTATCGGAATCCGAGGAATTCGAACTAGTTGAGGGATTCATCTCGTACGATCAGATGAAGGATTTTTGATTAGAAATAGATTATAGGATGTAGATTAGTACCCTGCAATACATAATGTACATATGCCTATATAATACTAAAATCCCATAAGTTACGGAGGAATCTACGAAAGCTGTCAGGCAAAAGTAACAACAAAAGATATGCTAAGATATGAATTTATCTATACACTGTCTATGCAATAGCGGCAGTAAGACGTGTCTAGACTTTAAGGATGATAAGCAAATAATTTTCGACACTAATGATAAGCAAAACTTTTGACATGCAGACACGGTCGAAGTCCAGACTCACTAATGTATCTTAATGACTTATCAGTTATACACACTAATGCAGACCTGGTTCGCTAAGACCACCGCTCTGATACCAACTGTGAAGACCCATTCTAATCCATCCGGACGAAGTCCATATCGATTATAAACGATTCACAACAGTTGATTACATCGCGAGGTACTTGACCTCTATATGATACATTTTACAAACATTGCATTCGTTTTTGAAGATACAATCTTTCATTACATCAACAGTTGACGGCATGCATACCATTTCATAATATATCTAACTATAATTGACTTAATAATAATTCTGTTGAACTTGACGACTCGAATGCAACATCTTTTGAAATATGACATGAATGACTCCAAGTAATATCCATAAAATGAGCAAATGCACATCGGAAGATTTCTTTCGTACCTGAGAATAAACATGCTTTCAAGTGTCAACCAAAAGGTTGGTGAGTTCATTAGTTTAACATAAATAATCATTTCCATCATTTTAATAGACCACAAGATTTTCATTTCTCATAAATAAACGTCCCATGCATAGAGACAAAAATATCATTCATATGGTGAACACCTGGTAACCGACATTCACAATATGCATATAAGAATATCCCCATCATTCCGAGATCCTCCTTCGGACATGATATTAATTTCGAAGTACTAAAGCATTCGGTACTTTGGATGGGGCTTGCTGGGCCCGATCGATCTATCTTTAGAGTTCGCGTCAATTAGGGTGTCTGTTCCCTAATTCTTAGATTACCAGACTTAATAAAAAGGGCATATTCGATTTCGATAATTCAACCATAGAATGTAGTTTCATGTACTTGTGTCTATTTTGTAAATCATTTATAAAAGTAGCGCATGTATTCTCAGCCCAAAAATATAAAGGGTAAAAAGGCAAATGAAACTCACCTAATGTATTTTGTAGTAAAAATACATATAACGACATTGAACAACTAAACAATGCAGGGTTGGCCTTGGATTCACGAACCTATATCATTTGTATATATATTAAAACGTATATTCGTAATCAGAAAAATTTAAATATTATTATTAGTGAAATCGTTTTTATATCAATAACTTATTTTCATTTTATAAAGTAAAAATATTAATTTATGTTATGTTATATATATAATTAGTATATATATATATATATATATATATATATATATATATATATATATATATATATATATATATATATATATATATATATATATATATATATATATATATATATATATCATTTGTTTATTTAATCAGTATTTTAATAATTCAATATAATATTCGAATGGATAGAATTAATGATAATACTAATATTAATAATAATGATAATAGTATTAATAATTCTATTGATGATATTATTAACGATAGTTTTTATAATATATCTCATAATAATGATAATAACAGTAGTTTTTAATAAAATGGATAATTTAATAGTAATGGTAATGAAAATAATAATTTTGATAATAATACTTATTTCTAATCCTAAATGGTAATAATAATACTTATAATAATATTTGTAGTAAAAATAATAATAATCTTAATGTTAATACTAATGTCTTTAATAATAAATATAGTTGTGATAAATAATAAGAAAAATGATACTTTTAATAATAATGATAGAAAAATGATAAATTAAATAATACCTTGAATAATATTAATAATAATAATAATAATAATAATAATAATAACTTTACTTAAATGATAATTTTAAATATTTTTAGTAATAAGAATAATAATAACATAACAATATTAGTAATAATAATAAATATAATGTCTAATATAATAATACTTTTACAAATAATGATATTAATAATGATTTTACTAATAATAATAATTCTAATAGTAATATTAGTGATAATATCTAATTTGGATCATGACTTAATTATAGTTTTACCCATTTTCATATTTGTATTTATAATTCATAATTTATATGTATATATAATTATAATCCTTACAATAACTCTTATCATAATACTAACAATAATAATACTAAATAATAATACTTAATACACCAATAATAATACAATTAATAATAATCTTAATAATAACAATAATAAAATTAATAGGAATAATAATAATAACACTAAACAATAATAAAATTTGATAATGAGAGTTATACCCTCCTAAACGTCATCGAGCATAATCGTCATTCATCATCACCATCGTCCATTATCATCATGATCTTCATTATCGTCATCATCATACTCAAATCATAATCATAAAATAATAAAATAAAAAAAATTAATAAAAGGTATGATAAATAATAATAATAATCATAATAATAATAATGATAAAAGGTATATCATTATCATTATCATTTTCATATTTCATTATCATCATTAACACATACACCACGACATCATCATCATCATCATCATATCTCGGCATCATCATCATCATCTCTTCGGCACCATCATCATCATCATCATAACTCGGTATCATCACCATCATCATAATTCGACATCATCACCATCATCATAATCATCACTGTTCATCGTCTCCTCCATCCGTCATCATCATTTTCTCATCTTTATTATCAATCTCCCTCATCATATCAATATCCTCACCTCAACACCATCGTTATAATCTATGTATCATCATCATCGTTATCATAAAACAGTAGCAGCAATAAAAGAGCAGCACAGTAGCAGTAGGTGGGTCTGGGTGGTGGTTTACGAAGGCTGAAACAGAAGCAAAAGAAGTATGCAGTAGCAGTAGCCTGTGGTGGTTTAATGGTATTCTTCGATTGAAACAGAAACAGAAAACAGGAACTAGCAGCTGCAGTTTTATGGCGGTTTTGGTGGTGGAGGTTGACGACGGTTTTCAAACAGAAACAGGATAGTTTTCGTGCAGCTGGTGGTTTTAATGGTGGTTTAAGGTTTGTATGATCGTTGATGATTTTTCGAAGTAGAGAGGGAAAGAGATATAGAGAGAGAGGGAGGTGAAGATGGTGGCGGTTATAGTAGGGTTCCGGTGGTGATGGAAGGTAGAAGGTGACATGGTGGTAGGCGATGGTCGACGGTGGTGGCAACTCTCTCTTCTCCCTCTCTTACGGTATACATATACATATATTACATATATATAGATATATAATATGTATTATATATAATATATAATATTAATAATAATAATAAAAAAAAACATAAAGCATTACAAGTGGAATGATTAATTTACTACACAGTATCACTACCGACAGTTGATCGAGGATAGGTGTATTGTGTCCATTGCTAAACAGTTACGAAATAAAAAGTGTCCCTAAAAAATCCCAAATTTTTAGATTAAATATATTTAATTATATCACTCATTATCTGATTGAAACCTGATTAAAAATGTTCGATAAATATTTATTTTCTGTTCCAATTAATATATACGGAGTACAAATATTTAAACTTAAAAGGGTAAAAATATTTTTATCAAACCTAAAATCTTCGTAATCAATTTACAGTTCAATTTTTATTTTCAATCTTTTTAAACACGTATTAGAACTATATGAACGCTGACGAAATGTCAACCGAGTTGTACTGACATTTATTATTTAAGCTCAAAATCATTCATATTCCCTTTCTATATATAGACAGTTTTCAAATAGCAAAGTTAAATACAAAAACAATTATATTATATATTTTTAAACAAATAGAATTTATATATCTTTATATATATACAAGTAATATTTATTTACATATTTATACATATATCTATATATTTATAGTTTCCATTAATCGCATTTTACTTTATTTATTTTACAATATAAATCCTAATAATCATACTATATAATATGTTAAATTATGTTTCAAATTATAAATACCTATTTAAATATAAATATATGTTATCTATTTACAAATAATTGTTCGTGAATCGTCAAGAATAGTCTAAAGTCAAACGAATATATAAAACAGTTCGAAATATTTGTGACTCAATATTACAGACTTTGCTTATCGTGTCAAAACTATATAAAGATTAAGTTTAAATTTGGTCGAAAATTCCCGGGTCATCACACAATCTCCTCTACGCGATTATACTACTTGTTTCTCGATTAGGGTATAAACCCTAACCCTAGAATTTTTAATTTTTCATTACTTTTCTGTTTTTGATGTTTATTTTAATAGTATGATGATTACTCGTTATTGTAATGATGATTGTATGCGTAGAATTGCTCAAATACATATGTTTTCGGTTTGATTTGATTGGGACAACACTTTTTCGTTTATTTTTTATATTGTAACTGATATAAAAGTGAAAATAAAGTATTTAGATGACTTCCTCTTATCAAGACATTAATTTTAGACTCCGGATTCATGTCGTTTCGATTCCCGGAGCCCTAGATATGATCAAAATGGTATTTTGTTAAGATTGAAATGTGAAATTGATATGAACCAGGTTTGGTCCAACTTTGTGACCACTTTTAGAGTCTTTAGGGTGTGTTAGTGTGTTAGGATTGAAGGTGGGATGAACATTCATGTTCGGGTCATCTAAATCCGAGCCACGAATCACCCATTATGACTAAAACACGTTTTTGAATGAATTGAAGTTCCAAGTGGTGTAATGGCTGATCATCATGACTTGTGGACTGTTCTTGGTGTGTTCTTGAGTGCACCAATGTTTCGGGTGATTTGATTAGGCGGAGATATATATAAGGCTCGCAGAAAACTGACACCCGGGGCTCAAGATATGACCCGAAGAACTTTTGATTATGATATAAATAATGATTTTCATTATTATTAAATTACTTATGATATAAAAAGTAATTATTACAATTTAAGACTTATGATATATATTTATTATATCATTTAATTATTACTTATGATTTAATTAATATTTTAATTAAACTTATGATTAATAATACTTTTATTATTAATGGAAAATACTTATGATAAGTATTAAACTTATATTATAAGATTATTATTGTAAGACTTATAATAAGGATTAATTAATTATTTAATTATTATAAGGCTTAGTTATTATTTAATTATAATTTAATTATTAAATACTTATGATTTAATGATTATAATTAGAAACTTATGATATGATTAATAATTCATTATTAATTAATAATACTTATGATATGATTTAAAATTTATTATTAATTAATAATACTTATATTATGACTAATATTTAATTAATTAATTAAATACTTATGTTATATTAATTATATCATTTAAACTTATATTAACTTTAATAATTCATTTTAATTTAATTAAACTTATGTTATGACATGATTATACATATTTAACTTTAATAAACATTATAACTTACATTATTATTATAACTTACACTTTTAAAATTAACGTTGACTATGTTTGACCAAGGTTGACTTTTAAGTTAACTTTCGGTTGACTTTGACTTTCAGTTGACTTTTGTTGACTTTCTAATTAAGGAAACTTTCCTAACTTTTAAACTTTCCTAAAATAGAAACTTTCCAAAAATGGAAACCTGCTAAAAATAGAAACTTTCTAAAAATAGAAAGTGTGTGTCCGTACGCTGTTCCGATCAAACCGATGCATGCTGAGTATTGTTCTATGTCTACTTGCAACATGTACAATAGCTATCATACTAAAACTTGACATAAGTTAGTTATTTATATCGACCTGCTTTATTTATAGGTCGGCGTTGTGATCATTCCTGATCACTGTACTCATTTGCTGTTCGCTTATTTGTGTTGGTTACTTCGTTACAATTAAGGTGAGTTATAGTCCCGTTTTTACATACTTTTCAAAGTATATTTTTGGGATGAGATTACATGCATTTTATTTCACGTTTAGACACAAGTGACAATTAAATTTAAATTATTCATTGTGAGTTGGACAAAAATATTCCCTAGTCCCGTAACTGTAATCACTGGTTTCTACTGGTGAACGTGAATCCTACGGATAGATCTATCGGGTTTGACAACCCCATTTCGAGCTAGTCGCGCTAGCAATTTATAATCGGAATGTTTAGTACTTCGTATTTTGTTGTAGATACACTGTCCGGTGTATATCATTTATTATGTTTGGCAAGAGTAAATAAAGGGTTAAGTGGTTACCAGGTGGCTCATTGATAATGGAATAATGTTTAATATTTTCTAACATTTTTTAATCTTGTGGTCTAAAGTTTATTCAATTATTTAAACCTATAATTCACTCAACCTTTGTGTTGACAGTTTACTCTCATGTTTTCACAGGTACTTGAGTTTATGTGATGCTTCCGCTGTGTTTAGAAGAGTCTGCATACATTTGGGCAGCTTTTATGAAACAATTATGAAACTTAAGCTTGCATTCTGTTTTTGGATAATTTAAATTTGTGGGTTTGTTGGCAATGTTTTGTGTCAACTTTGATTAATTAATATGTTGGGTTTTTTTAAACTACATATTTTTGGTATGCTTTCCTTTTTGGGAAACTTTTGAAATAAAAGAATGCAATGTCATTTGTTAGATTCATTTAAGTTCGATCAAACTGTAGGACCAAGTGACGGAGCCGTTAAGTGTTTTGACAGGGCCATCACATCTTCAGTAAGCTGGATGCATGAAATGCATCATGAATGTTACCAAACTCATCTAAAACATTGAGCGCTTATGCTGTAATACAAAGCTGACCGATAGAATGAAAAACATGGTGATCACAACCATGCGATTTGATGTCTGGATAGTGTTAGCCACGGATTTTTACTAACCCCTTAATTTCAGAAGGAGACCATAGGCATAAAGAACCTAATACTTAAGAATCGTTTCATTTGAATAAATGAATTGAAATTTTAGCTGCGAGTGACTAATCAGACTTACATGCAATGCAAGCCATACTTATTTATAGTGTCTTCAGGACGGTCTGAACGAACAATGGAAGATATCACTCAGTTTAACACACTGCATGCGAACTTATCCTTGGATGAAATGTAGGCACAGTTCCATAATGTAACTATATGCTTTCAGTTACGTGCTGAAGTTAGGGTTAACATCGACTAGAACAACATATAGTTGCAACCAACGAAGGAAGAAATATATAGAGTACCCACATCAGTGTTATAGATGTTTTAAGCAGTCCCTTCCAAGAGGATAACAAGATTCATAGATTTTTAAAGTAATTTACATTACATTTCTGAAAGAATATCGCACGAAAGGTGTGATCTTTGAACGAGAGTGAACTCTTCGTACAACGAGCGAGTTGATCTGAATTTATCCTTATACTTAAGGGGATGCGTGGATGAGAAGATACGTGAACCCTTGGTCATAAAGAATGGTTTACTCCAAGTGAAAAGAATCTCAAAAATGATTTCTTGTACCTCAACATACTGATTCGTAGAGATGATGTTTACGAGGGTGTTGCGATTAGCCGTGAAATATGGAGAGTAGAAACCCACCTAGTGCCCTTCCTACAATAGGGTGACCACTGAGTGTACCTCAAAAAACTAATTTATCGGCCTGCGTTTTTGCCATATCTAACCTTAAAAGGAACATTTTATGAGCGCAAAGACTTCCTAACAATTTTATAAAACTACCATCCAAAGTGGTTCAAAAGTTTTTAGCAAAGATCTTTATGGTAAGCTTCATCCCTAAATGGAGGACGAGAAGAAGTGTGATCCATACTTGGTGTAGACTAATATGAAAACCTTTAATAAAATCAACCAAGGAAGTTTTGAAAAATCTTTAAACATTTGATGTGACAACATAAACAGAACGAAGTTCTTAGTAAATTTAGAAGTATGTACAACGTGTACCATTTTGCACAAAACTATTTGACTTAAGTTAAACAACTCAATAAATGAGCGATTTTTAAATAATTTGAAGGTACAACTTAGTATGTACTGGCGAAAATAAGTAAAGGTAAATTTATTAACTTAATTATATACATACATATATGATTTTATAAATCGCATAAGTGACAGAAATTTTTTTTATTACTTTCATTTGTCCATAAATCTCGTGAGGACCACGCAAATAAACAACGTGTAAAAATTTTGATAAACATAGTTTTTCGTATTTCAGAGGTTACGAGTTGAAAAAGATCGAGTGAAAAATCTTTGAATCATCGGGTGACATGTTACTAGGTAATGAAAATTAATGAATTAAATGTAGTTTTGATGATTATCAGGACATACGTCTTTGAGCCAAAAATGTTCACGTGCGAAGCCGTTGCTAAAAAGTAAGGTATGAAGGATAGAGCATGAGGACGAGAAGTTAATCGCTTCTTGATTTTGTAAAATGCCAAACAGGTTATGTGAAAGGACCCGTCCTAATCCATCTGGACAAAGTCACCAACAACTGGTTCCATTGCGATGATCGACTCCAAATACTGTCTTTAAAATGAGCAAATGCACAGCGGAATGTTTCTTTTATACCTGAGAATAAACATGCTTTCAAGTGTCAACCAAAAGGTTGGTGAGTTCATAAGTTTATCATAAATAATCATTTCATAATTTTAATAGACCACAAGATTTCATATTTCCATTTCTCATAAACATACGTCCCATGCATAGAGACAAAAATCATTCATATGGATTGAACACCTGGTAACCGACATTCACAATATACATATAAGAATATCCCCATCATTCCGGGATCCTCCTTCGGACATGATATAAATTTCGAAGTACTAAAGCATCCGGTACTTTGGATGGGGCTTGTTGGGCCCGATAGATCTATCTTTAGGATTCGCGTCAATTAGTGTGTCTGTTCCCTAATTCTTAAATTACCAGACTAAAAAGGGGCATATTCGGTTTATAATTCAACCATAGAATGTAGTTTTAAGTACTTGTGTCTATTTCGTCAAACATTTATAAAGCAGCGCATGTATTCTCAGTCCCAAAAATATATATTGCAAAAGCATTTAAAAAGGAAATAATGAAACTCACCTAATGTATTTTGTAGTAAAAATACATAGAACGACATTGAACAAGTATAGGGTTGGCCTCGGATTCATGAACCTATATTAGTTATATATAAATATATATAAATATATTAAAACACGTAATTGTAATCGAACAAATATACATATTATTATTATGATTTTTATATCAATAACATATATATTTCATTATTTAATTAAATAACTCCATTTTATATATATAAAAATATTACTACAGTTAAGTTACATATATTAAATATCATAAGGATCATTAGTTTGTGAAATTAATAATTTTGATAATACTAATATTAGTAATAATAATGATACTATATGACAATAATGATAAAAGTAATAAGAATAATATTGTTAATAAGGATAATGATATTATTAATGATAATGATACTTAGTTGTATTATAATAACTTTGATAACAATAATTATAATAATTATAATGACTCCTTTAACTAAAAATCTTAATCATTTTCATAATAATATCTAAATTTCTATATTTGTAATCTTAATTGTATTACTAAAAATCTTTATGTTCATATTCATAGTAATCATAATCTTCGCGTTTAATTTCTAGACTTATAATTGTAGTTTCTAGAATTTTACCATAACCACTTTTATTGTTATCGTCATAATACAATTGCTATTAATATGTTTGTAATCATAGTAATTAATAATAACAATAATAATACGATTATAATAATACTAAAAATAATAATGTTTATAATGTTAATACTAATAATATTAATAATGATAACAATATAAACCATTTTAATGTTAGGAATTTTAATAAACATTTTATTACTGGTAATAGTGTTAATAATACTTACTACTTAATAATAATAATAATTATGATAATAATAGTAACAATAATAATAATAATACTATTAATAAAAAAAATCAAAATCATAATAATAGTAATGATAATAATTAATATGCTAGTAATAATAACAATGATAATAATATTAATGATTTTTGGTATAGAAAACTACCTTCTAAAGCCTTCCTAAAAAGAAATGTCCCGAACCGGGCTCGAACCCGAGACCTCCCGCTCACACACAACACCCCCTAACCATTCAGCTGAGCCTGTTTTTCTGTTATCATATGAATCCCATTATTATTTATCTTATGTTTTCTGTTTCATCTTCTTCAACACTAGTCAATCATGGTAGTAAAATAACAAACATCACCACTTATTTACGGTTTATATAAATTCGAAAATGAAACACCTTTAATTGATTATAGTTGTTTGTATAAGTAAAATAAATAAAAAAAATAAAAAATAAAAAAAAGAAAACAGAATGGTACCTGCTGCTGCTGTCGCAGTTTTTTTAAAAAAAAAATTATGGATTTCATTTTTAAGACAGTTTTGATCGAAAGTTTATACTTGAATTAGTTTTTAAATCATTCCTAAAAACTCTAGAAATCATCAATTGCTCTTAAATCATTCAAACGATTTCAAATTTTCATGAAGAACACAACAATTGACTTTTTGTTTTAAAACTTTGACTCAAGAATTTTAACTCAACAAAACGAATTGGAATTTCAAAATTTGCAGAAAGTTTTAATGGATGATTTCTAACACAAATGCGTCTCTATATTTTGAAAATTTATTCGTTTTCATGCTATTGTTAATCTCTGTTATGAACATGTTGAACCTTAAATCGAATATCAAATTTTAGGTTGTTTTAGATTAAACTTGAAACATGAAAAAGGTTCTAACTCTATTATGGAACCTTTCTGAATCATTAGTTATATCAGAAACACTGAAATGACTTCGAATTTTAGTATGAACACATTCTTTGACTTTTTTCTTTTTATAGTTTGACTTCAAAATTTAGAGTAATTAGAACAAATTGAAAACTATAAACTTACAGATAGTTTGTATACATGATTCCTAACGCTTCTGTATTATTAGATTGTGAGGATTGCTTCAAATTCGAGACATGTTGGTTTGAGCTCAATAGTAGAGGGTACATTTTTTTTATTATAAATTTTTCTGTTTGATATCTGTTCTTGTTCCAAATTGTAGTAGAGGTTTATAGAGTGTAAGTAAATAATTGAAGCTGTACATGAATTGATCTAAGTTGTTGTGTAGTGCACAAATTAATCGACAGCTTTCAATCAGAAAAAGGAGAAGAAACAAAAGAACTAAAAAGCAGATGGAGAAGGTTAACAGATTCGTACACCTTTTTCTGTTTTTATGATTTATAAATAATATAAATATATATTAATAATAATAATACTAACTAATAATAATTATTTTAATAATAATCATAATACATTTAAAAATAATGATAATAATAATGTGATGATAATAATAATAACAAAAAAATGACAATTTCAATAAGTTTGATAATAAAGATGAAAATAATAATATTATTAATAATACTAATAGAAATATTAATTTTTAATAATGTTAATATTATTAAATGATAATAATAATATCAATAATAATATTAATATAACAATTTATACATATCAATTTCATATTTATTATAATATTATTAATACTTGTGTTAATGATAATAAAAGTTTATAGTAATAAATAGTAATAATAATAATGTTAATAATCATAATAACACTAATAATAAGGATGATATTAATTTTAATGATATTTAATAAGAATATAACTCACAAGAATAATGATTTTTATAATAATGTTAACAGTATTGATGATAATAACATTCATGACAATAATAAATTGTATGACAATCATAATACTTATAATGATTTTAATAATCTCAGTGATAATAGCAACGATATTAATAATATTAGTATTGATAGTAATAAGGATATTAATATAACAAGTTATGTGTATAAACTTTATATCTATATCTTTTAATAATATTGATACTATTATTATTATTACTATTAATATTAGTAATAAGACTGAAAGTATGTATCACAACCATATTTTAACTTATAACTACTTTTACTATTTTAATGTTACAATTTTATAATAATTTGAACATTTAATATTTATAAATAATATTAATTATGTATTAAATTCACACACACACACACACACACACACACACACACACACACACACATATATATATATATATATATATATATATATATATATATATATATATATATATATATATATATATATATATATATATATATCATTTTAATAGCACTTAATTATTCCATAACTTATTTTACATAACTAATTCTAATGTTTAAATCATATTTTATAATTTCAATTTATTATTTCTACTTACATTTATATATACATATTTATTTACAAACAATTGTTCGTGAATCGTCGGCACAGTCAAAGGGTAAATGATTATATGAACAAATTTCAAAGTTTTTGAAACATCAACATTACGGACTTTGCTTATCGTATCGAAATCAAATAAGATTCAAGTTTAAATTTGGTCGAAAATTCTCGGGTCATCACAGTACCTACCCGTTAAAGAAATTTCGTCCCGAAATTTGAGTGAGGTCGTCATAGCTAACACAAAAATTATTTTCATGACGAATTTGAGTTGATAAATAGAATTTTATTACTGTTGAGTAATATGGATAAGATACTTCGATTACTCGAAGAGTACGAGTGAAGCTATCACCAAATAGTGAAATGAGAAAGACATGTTTCATCATAACTTTTGACTAGTCATGGTTGAATTCCGTAATTCAAGGAATTTAAAGAAAATCTATGAAATTTAAAAGATTTGATTCTTCGGCAAAAAAGAAAATGAAGATCTCTATAAATAAATACGGTGATCTGCCTCGATTACTCTGTCTGATATTTCCATTATAAATTAAGCTCTTCCGTTCCATTATTCTCACCATTCCCATACTTTCTTTCTTAGTTCATACATCCAAAAGATTTTGAAAATGCTTAATTCAGTTCTAATCCTTGATATTTTTCTAATTATCAGTTCTGTCATCCTTCTTTTCAATCTTCCAACAGAAGAATCTGTTTATTTCTACTATTACCTTGGGGTGATACTATTCTTAATTATATCGTGTCTTTATATTGCTATTCGTATTAATACTCATGGTTTGTAACCTCCGTGTTGTTATTGGGCTTTATATTTTCTCTTATATTTTGGATCTCTTTGCCTTTTTATTATCCTCTCGACCCCTAGTAAAGCGAGCAACGGTCCAGAATTCGTAAGTACGGAGTTTCGAATGAACTTGATGTTCTAACCAAGAAAGAATGAAATCGTATGATTTGATTTGTCAAATTATTAGAATCATTGAGAATAGAACTATCAAGAATATATTTTCTTGATATGTTCAGAAGTTAAGCAGAATGAAAGAGTCATGTAAAATGGCACATGATGACGTTATGATCTGTGAATCATCTCGTTCCATTTAGAAACTCAGCATGACTTAATGTAATATAATCACGTTGATCAAGTGTCATTATATTATACTAACTCATGCATCAGTTCCCAACATTATTTCAATAACATTCATATTTTAAGCTCGAAAGTTTACAGAATATAGAAACTAACAGTTTCTATATGATGTAATACTGATAGCACGAAGAGATTAATGATTTCAGATAAGATTAGTTATGAAAATATATTCAGAAATATCGAGGATATTTATAATGAAAGATACGATAATATCTCGGAATATCTAAGATCAGAGGATGATAGAAACTATTGTCCGCAAGGGTTTAGAGTAAGGAGTAAGATATTCACTAAAGACTTTAGCAGACATTGAATCATTTAGATTCTTTGAAGTCAAACTTATTCTTTGTGATTTGTCCACGGCTTTCTTCATAGTTTCGCATAATCTGCTTTTCGGTACTAAATTTTCTCTTGAATGTTTCCAATACTCCATTCTTTATCATCAAACTTTTGACGGTTAAGGTCGTTTACGGTTGTCTATGGTTTCTGCTGATTCATTCGGCTTTTTCAACATTTAGAGTATTGATTTGTAGACTGAGTGCTTTTTAGAATTTCAGAATGAAAGATCATAATTCTAAGAGATAAATGTTATACATATAACTGTTGATGTAGATATGCTGTGAGTTTTCAAAGTACTGATCGCTGATTCTCAGTTATTGGTATGGCAATTATTGTTACAAGATGTTGATGAGTAAATGATGGGGTTTTAATGAACAAATATAATAGTTCTTCGGAGTAACTTAAGTAAATGAGTAATGAAGTTGTTGGTAAGTTTACTGCTAATGTAGTGGAATATAAACGGTTCTTCAGTAATGATAACGAAGGGCAAACGTATATATCAAGGTTATAATAAGACTTATTCGAATGAAAGGTCGAAATTGATTTGCTGAAGCTGTGACAAAATTGGCTAATTTGAAAAGGAATTGCAAAGTTATTTTCGGTAATAACAACGCCAAAGTAGCTAGCACAGATACGTGTTAAACGTTTACTCAGGTTCCAAGAGTTTTTCAGGTGCATAACTATATGTATAAATCTTTTCTTCCGTAGATGAAGTGCGGTTGGTTTATCCTCTCAATTGAGGTGTTTTCAAGAATTCTGAAAGGTTTGAACGCAGATTGTAATCGTCATGATACAAATGAGGTTTAAGATGAAATCAAGTGGCAAACTTGAAGAATTGTTTTGTTTCATATGTTATATTTAATATTTTAATTCATTTTTAATTGTCCAATCTTGATAGTCCACAGTCGATAGTCCACAGTTAACAGTCTAATAATTCATATATAGTTTAATTTATTATATTCGAATTAATTAATACGTATCGTGACCCATGTACGTGTCTCAGACTCGATCACAACTCAAATTATATATATTATTGTAGAATCAACCTCAACCCTGTATAGAGAACTCGATCATTACTGCATATAGAGTGTCTATGGTTATTCCAAATAATATATATAAATGCGTCGATATGATATGTCAAAACCTTGTATACGTGTCTCGATATTTAAAGTGCGTAAAATAAATAACAGAAATTAAATAACGATAAATAAAGTGCGTAAAGTAAATAACAGAAATTAAATGACGATAAATAAAGTGCGTAAAGTAAATAACAGAAATTAAATGACAATAAATAAAATTGCGAGAATGTAAATTGCGATAATATAAAATGTAATCAGTTAGCTAGGAACAATTAGCTAGGAACAGTTAGCGTGGATTCTTAACAAAATTTCTCATAGTTAATTTGTTTATTTCTAACAATTTTTATTTTGTCCAATGTTTTCTTCATTATGCCACTTGTCGGATTCTGATAGGTCAAAATCCAAATATGAAATTGAATAAAAATGGTTATTTTGTGGTGAACTGATACATATATCTGTGGATGTAAGTAGGATAGTAAATGACTATTGAATCAGATTCGAAGAATGTACAATGTAATTTATTAATGTGAAATCTAAATATTCCTTGAGTATTACCTACCCATTAAAATATTTTCATCATTAACAGTTTTGTACGAAAGAATTTTTAATTACAATCTTTATGAAAACATATATACATATATATTTCCTTCAGATGTAATACAGATTTAATGAGTTAATATAATATTAATCTCATTTGTTTTACCATTAGAACTAGAATACATAATCTCTAAAATATTAGAGATTACATAATCACCATATCGAACAAAGATAAATGATGTAAAATGATTCGTAGAACGATGATTATACTCTAGGTACTGAATGAGATGTTGAGGCATAAATTGTTGATGGTACTTGTGCAGTTTATTAATGGTACTGTTGGTGTCGGTGATGTTGCTGAAGCTGGTATGTTTTGCACCATATTTTTCAAGGCTACAACTCGGGCGCGAAACTCATTGACTTTATTACTCCAGAATGATTGTCGGTATGAATGAGCGAATGAATAAGGTTTTGAATCTGACTTGTGATATAGTCGTGGCGATATACTCTGGAAATGAGAGAGAAAATGGTATTATGAACAGGTTCGTCGGTAAGTGTTTCAGGTTCTTCATCAAGAGTGCAGGTTGGTGAGTGGAAAGGATCGCCTTCTTCTCGTCTCAATTGATTTAGTCGACTACGAAACCAATCAGATGAATTGGGGATGGCTGATTGGTTGATTCATTCCGGTGACACTGCTTTTGGAGCTCGAGTGAAACTCTATGTCAGAATAGCTGTCGGAATAACTATCGGAATAGTTATCAGAATCTAAGGGACTCGAACTGGTTGAGGGATTCATCTCATACGATAGATGAAGGACTTTTCGATAAGAAATAAATTATAGGATGTAGATTAGTACCCTGCAATACATAATTTACATATGCATATATAATACTAAAAATCCCATAAGTTATGGAGAAATCTACGGAATATGTCAGGCAAAGTTACAGTAACAGATACGCTAAGATATGAAGTAGCAGATACGTTAAGATATGAATTTTGTCTATACACTATTCATGCAATCCAGGCAGCAAGATATGTCTAGATTAAGAATGATAAGCAAGTGATTCTCTAAGAATGATAAGCAGGTAATTTTTGACATGAAATGATAAGCAAAACTTTTGACATGCAGACACAGTCGAAGTCCAGACTTACTAATGCATCCTAACGACTATTAGTTAGACACACTAATGCAAGACCTGGTTCACTACGACCACCGCTCTGATACCAACTGAAAGGACCCGTCCTAATCCATCTGGACGAAGTCACCAACAACTGGTTCCATTACGATGATTGACTCCAAATACTGTCTTTAAAATGAGCAAATGCACAGCGGAATGTTTCTTTTATACCTGAGAATAAACATGCTTTCAAGTGTCAACCAAAAGGTTGGTGAGTTCATAAGTTTATCATAAATAATAATTGCATAATTTTAATAGACCACAAGATTTCATATTTCCATTTCTCATAAACATACGTCCCATGCATAGAGACAAAAATCATTCATATGGATTGAACACCTAGTAACCGACATTCACAATATACATATAAGAATATCCCCATCATTCCGGGATCCTCCTTCGGACATGATATAAATTTCGAAGTACTAAAGCATCCGGTACTTTGTATGGGGCTTGTTGGGCCCGATAGATCTATCTTTAGGATTCGCGTCAATTAGGGTATCTGTTCCCTAATTCTTAGATTACCAGACTAAAAAGGGGCATATTCGGTTTATAATTCAACCATAGAATGTAGTTTTAAGTACTTGTGTCTATTTTGTCAAACATTTATAAAGCATCGCATGTATTCTCAGTCCCAAAAATATATATTGCAAAAGCATTTAAAAAGGGAATAATGAAACTCACCTAATGTATTTTGTAGTAAAAATACATAGAACGACATTGAACAAGTATAGGGTTGGCCTCGGATTCATGAACCTATATTAGTTATATATAAATATATATAAATATATTAAAACACGTAATTATAATCGAACAAATATACATAATATTATTATGATTTTTATATCAATAACATATATATTTCATTATTTAATTAAATAACTCCATTTTATATATATATAAAAATATTACTACAGTTAAGTTACATATATTAAATATCATAAGGATCATTAGTTTGTGAAATTAATAATTTTGATAATACTAATATTAGTAATAATAATGATACTATATGACAATAATGATAAAAGTAATAAGAATAATATTGTTAATAAGGATAATGATATTATTAATGATAATGATACTTAGTTGTATTATAATAACTATGATAACAATAATTATAATAATTATAATGACTCCTTTAACTAAAAATCTTAATCATTTTCATAATAATATCCAAATTTCTATATTTGTAATCTTAATTGTATTACTAAAAATCTTTATGTTCATATTCATAGTAATCATAATCTTCGCGTTTAATTTCTAGACTTATAATTGTAGTTTCTAGAATTTTACCATAACCACTTTTATTGTTATCGTCATAATACAATTGCTATTAATATGTTTGTAATCATAGTAATTAATAATAACAATAATAATACGATTATAATAATACTAAAAATAATAATGATTATAATGTTAATACTAATAATATTAATAATGATAACAATATAAACCATTTTAATGTTAGGAATTTTAATAAACATTTTATTACTAATAATAGTGTTAATAATACTTACTACTTAATAATAATAATAATTATGATAATAATAGTAACAATAATAATAATAATACTATTAATAAAAAAATCAAAATCATAATAATAGTAATGATAATAATTAATATGCTAGTAATAATAACAATGATAATAATATTAATGATTTTTGGTATAGAAAACTACCTTCTAAAGCCTTCCTAAAAAGAAATGTCCCGAACCGGGCTCGAACCCGAGACCTCCCGCTCACACACAACACCCCCTAACCATTCAGCTGAGCCTGTTTTTCTGTTATCATATGAATCCCATTATTATTTATCTTATGTTTTCTATTTCATCTTCTTCAACACTAGTCAATCATGGTAGTAAAATAACAAACATCGCCACTTATTTATGGTTTATATAAATTCGAAAATGAAACACCTTTAATTGATTATAGTTGTTTGTATAAGTAAAATAAATAAAAAAGAAAAAAAAGAAAAAAAAAAGAAAACAGAATTGTACCTGCTGCTGCTGTCGCAGTTTTTTTAAAAAAAATTATGGATTTCATTTTTAAGACAGTTTTGATCGAAAGTTTATACATGAATTAGTTTTTAAATCGTTCCTAAAAACTCTAGAAATCATCAATTGCTCTTAAATCATTTAAATGAATTCAAATTTTCATGAAGAACACAACGATTGACTTTTTGTTTTAAAACTTTAACTCAAGAATTCTAACTCAACAAAACGAATTGGAATTTCAAAATTTGCAGAAAGTTTTAATGGATAATTTCTAACACAAATGCGTTTCTATATTTTGAAAATTTATTCGTGTTCATGCTATTGTTAATCTCTGTTATGAACATGTTGAACCTTAAATCGAATATCAAATTTTAGGTTGTTTTAGATTAAACTTGAAACATGAAAAAGGTTCTAACTCTATTATGGAACCTTTCTGAATCATTAATTATATCAGAAACACTGAAATGACTTCGAATTTTAGTATGAACACATTCTTTGACTTTTTTCTTTTTATAGTTTGACTTCAAAATTCAGAGTAATTAGAACAAATTGAAAACTATAAACTTACAGATAGTTTGTATACATGATTCCTAACGCTTCTGTATTATTAGATTGTGAGGATTGCTTCGAATTCGAGACATGTTGGTTTGAGCTCAATAGCAGAGGGTACATTTTTTTTATTATAAATTTTTCTGTTTGATATCTGTTCTTGTTCCAAATTGTAGTAGAGGTTTATAGAGTGTAAGTAAATAATTGAAGCTGTACATGAATTGATCTAAGTTGTTGTGTAGTGCACAAATTGATCGACAGCTTTCAATCAGAAAAAGGAGAAGAAACAAAAGAACTAAAAAGCAGATGGAGAAGGTTAACAGATTCGTACACCTTTTTCTGTTTTTATGATTTATAAATAATATAAATATATATTAATAATAATAATAATACTAACTAATAATAATTATTTTAATAATAATCATAATACATTTAAAAATAATGATAATAATAATGTGATGATAATAATAATAACAAAAAAATGATAATTTCAATAAGTTTGATAATAAAGATGAAAATAATAATATTATTAATAATACTAATAGAAATATTAATTTTTAATAATGTTAATATTATTAAATGATAATAATAATATCAATAATAATAATAATATAACAATTTATACATATCAATTTCATATTTGTATTATAATATTATTAATACTTGTGTTAATGATAATAAAAGTTTATAGTAATAAATAGTAATAATAATAATGTTAATAATCATAATAACACTAATAATAAGGATGATATTAATTTTAATGATATTTAATAAGAATATAACTCACAAGAATAATGACTTTTATAATAATGTTAACAGTATTGATGATAATAACATTCATGATAATAATAAATTGTATGACAATCATAATACTTATAATGATTTTAATAATCTCAGTGATAATATCAACGATATTAATAATATTAGTATTGATAGTAATAAGGATATTAATATAACAAGTTATGCGTACAAACTTTATATCTATATCTTTTAATAATATTGATACTATTATTATTATTACTATTAATATTAGTAATAATACTTAAAGTATGTATCACAGCCATATTTTAACTTGTAACTACTTTTACTATATTAATGTTACAATTTTATAATAATTTGAACATTTAATATTTATAAATAATATTAATTATGTATTGAATTCACACACACACACACACACACACACACACACACACACACACACACACACACACACACATATATATATATATATATATATATATATATATATATATATCATTTTAATAGCACTTAATTATTCCATAACTTATTTTACATAACTAATTCTAATGTTTAAATCATATTTTATAATTTCAATTTATTATTTCTACTTACATTTATATATACATATTTATTTACAAACAATTGTTCGTGAATCGTCGACACAGTCAAAGGGTAAATGATTATATGAACAAATTTCAAAGTTTTTGAAACAACAACATTACATACTTTGCTTATCGTATCGAAATCAAATAAGATTCAAGTTTAAATTTGGTCGAAAATTCCCGGGTCATCACATTATGACTAATATTAAAGTCGGAATACTGATGGTGTTAATATCACTAAATGAGACTCTCTTGGAATATGTCAGGACTTAGAGTTATGTAAGAAAGAGCATTGTTCCAACAGGTGTGGCAAATAAGATCCCTGGGATAACGCAATAATTTTGAATGGTTTAAGTGTTAGTGGATGCCCAAAGGCTCTGCATGACGTGGCAGTAAGTGCCTTTATCACACACACACACACACACACACACACATATATATACATGAATCTCTCAATTTCGACGGTTGTAAAGTCTTCACGATGACTTGGATACGAATAACACGAAAAATTTTATATAACAAGCAACGAAAATTTTATAGAAATCGTTTAAGGTGACAATGTAAAAGAGGAAACGAAGTTCTTAGTAAACATGTACTATTCTAAGTAAAATCTCCTTTGAATAAAAGAATTGATTCGTAAAAGTGAAAGTAAAATTTCATATGTACTAGTCGAAAATAAGTAATTATTTACTTTATTATAATAACATATACGGTTTCTAAATTTGTACGAATGGCAATAAAATAAATTTATTTTTATAAAACTTTGAGAGGATCGCATAGTAAAATAGTGTGTGTAAAATTTTAGCAAACAAAATTTTCATATATCGGAGGTTACAAGTTGGAAAAAGATTGATGAGGATCGAGTAAAAGATTTTTGAAAATTTCGGGTGATATTTGAGCAACAATGTCACAGGGTAATGAAAACTATTGAATTTAAATGTGGTTGGTGACTATTAGTAGGGCATAAGTCCTTCGACCAAAAATGCTTAAGTGTGAAGCTGTTGCTTATCAGTGAGATACGAATGGGAGAGTATGAGGATGAGAATTAACCACCCATTGATTTTGGAAAATTTTGAACTGGTGTGACTATTATCGAAGTAAGAAGGATGATGGTGTGATTATCATCAAATAAGAAATCTCTCGAAATAAGTTAGGATTTAGAGTCGCGTAAGAATGAGTATCAAAAAAGATTCTTGGGTAATCTTTAATATAGAATTTGAATTGCTGGAGTGACAGGGTACAATTTCCTTTATGTATTGTTGTGCAAGTTTGCCCATTGTATCGGTTTCCTTCATGGCTAAAAAGTGAGCAGATTTAATGAGACGGTCAATGATAACCTAGATAGTGTCATAACCGCCTACCATTTTCGGTAGCTTCGTGATGAAATCTATTGTTATTCCTTCCCATTTCCATTGTGGGATTTCGGGTTGTTAAAGTAACCCAGATGGCTTTTGGCTCACCATTCTCGCTAGGTATACGAATAATCTTCTCACTATAAATAACCTTTGCTTGCATCCTTTAAAGCCAGTCCGTTCTAACTATTTCATCAAAGCTTCCTAAATTGATGAGTATTAGGTTAATCCTAAAGTCCATTCCAACTATTACATCAAGCTTCTCAAATTGATGGGTGTTAGGTTAATCTTAAGGTTCATTCCAACCAAATCTTATTATACTACCGTGAAAAATTCTATCAATCTTCTCAAATAACATCTGCTTGTGTGTAGGCATCTAATCCTTTCCACTACTAATTTAAAACTTCCAAGTTTTGTTGACATGAGGTCATCTCCAAATGACTCACTTATTAATTTTAAGGTACTATCTTAAATTATTCCCCTATCTCTGCCAGCTTACCATTAGCTTGTCCTATAGAATACTTAACTCTCATGTTGATAATGGCTTATTAGTCATAACACTAGGGTCCTTAGATATAATGTTTCTATCACTCTAGTATTAAACAACTTCGAGACAATAAAACGTTGTGACGAATCGTACCCTAACTATAATCAGGATCCATGCGAGTCTCCATAGCTGAGATAACGATTGCTCTACAACAAGTAAGTCCAAAGTTTTTCCTATTTGAGAACTTTTTCCTTAAGTGTCCAGGGTGTCTATATCTATAACAAATTTCCGGGTTATCAATTCTACAAATAAGGCCCTTCTTGTACAGTACCTGGGCTATGTGTTTATTCTTTCCCTACCTCTAACAGACCATAATGCGTATACTCAAGTGGTTCCTACCAAAATTTTCTTTGAATCACTTCATATTCCTTACGTAGTAACATTGGAACTTCTGCATGATTTACTTCAATATAATCACGCTGGCCTGGCGTCATTATATTGTACTAAATTGTACGTTCATTCCAATATCACTCCAAACGTGATCACTTCAAGTTCTACTCAATTTCATCTAACGGTGCTTTATCTATGCTATCTCAAAACAAAATCTACATAATTAATCTCACGATTTCTCGGTGTGGGTGCGTAGGTTCCGTAGGTCATGCATCAATGCCTAAATGTCCCGAAATTTTCTTCAAAATGTTCGGGTTCAGGTAATGTCGTTAGTTTCCTTTCTAGAAATTCAATCTGGGTCTCGTGTCGAGTTGTTCGTGTAGCAGTAGTAATACGATATGTCTTGAGGAGACTCCCAAGTCTTTAGGTATGGCTGAGTATCAGTAGGAGACACTCTGATCTTGTGAAAGGAGATGCCTTCCTGACTTCTCCAATGCCTAAGCGTGTTAGGGACCTAGGTCCAGAAGTGTCGTTAGATCGTCGAGCAGTGGTGAAGGATAAAAGAGATAAGTGACGGTCATGAAAGTGTACGGGATACGGGTCAACTTGCGGAAACTGAACAATCTTCTAATGTTCATACGTTGTACGTGGCTAACTAAGGTGAGCTCGGGGGGGTGGGGGTGGTGCGGTTACTCCGACTAGTCCTCACCCATCTCCTCCTCCGAGGATCAACTTTAGTGGACGTGCAATCCGAGGGGTACTCTTCCTAGATTGCGTGAAGTAATGTTTCGATCTCTGAGACGGTGGAACAGTAGTAACTGGTGGATTACAATACTAGTCCTTAGAATTATACGAGTGGGAAAAGGGTTCAGAAAAACATATGAACTAGGAAAGATAAATTTTCCAAGTCGGTACAGCGAATAGCAGACATGTAGCGAGAACGTAATCAAGCATAATAATTACAGCAGCCTAGATCGTCTACAGTAGTACATCGCAAGGCAATAATAACAGTATCAAACAGAAGTATCATGCAAAAAGCAGATAGTAACATGCAGTAGCGAGAATAAGCAGTAGCATACAACAAGATCATATAGCAGTAAAAGTAAGCAGTAGCATGCAGCAGTTCCGCAGAAACAAGTAAACAAGTAAGTTGTAGATTAGTCCTATTAGTGAATCCTACTCGACTCGGTCAGGACGCACTAATGCAACCTAATTCCCTACAACCATTGCTCTGATACCAAATGTGACGCCCCGTACAAAACCATCATGTACGGATCATCAACAATAGGTCCATTACATGGTATAATACTATATGCTGTTTTAAACAAGTTTTGCATTCATGAAAAGGTAACGTTTTTACCAATGTCAAATGTTTTACAAAAGATGACAGCTCTACCAATGTCAAATGTTTTACAAGGATAACGTGCTTCTACGAAAAGAAAGCATTAACATAAGTATGTGACACAAAGGTCATTACAAAACCATAGTTCGAAAATATCATAAGTTGTGAATGCAAAGTAAAAGTTCCATGATTGAGACATCTCTAAACAATGCAGCGGAAGTCTAACACAGCAAGTCTGTAACAGCACGTCTATAACACCAAGACTGTAACAGCAAGTCTAACAGCGAAAGCAACAACGTCTAAGCACCTGAGAAATACATCCTTAAAAAGTCAACACGAATGTTGGTGAGCTATATTTTGTTTGTAATCAGTAATGTAATGTAGACCACGAGATTTCAGTGCTTCAAATCAGCATTTCAAAATAGTATGATAAAGTATATGCTTATCCGTGGGCACCCGGTAACTAACTTAACAAGTAATATATCACCCCCTAAAAGTACACTTGACGAGTGCGTATGTTTATGAAGTATTAAACACCCGTTGAATGCTAGCGCGACTAGCCCGAGTGGGGATGTCAAACCCTATGGATCCATATCTAAGATTCGCGTCTACCGGTTCATAAACCAATAGTTAAACGTTACCGAGCTAAGCGGAATCTTTGTGCCATTATGTCACCCACACATATATAAAGTTTAAGTACTCGTGTTTAGTATGTAAAACATAAAAAGCGCATGTATTCTCAGTCCCAAAAATAGTTAAAGTAAGAAGGGAGCTATAACTCACAGTGAATGTGCGGTAAAAGTCGATATGAAAAGTATACAAGTAGTAAGTCGGTCCCAAAGGTCCTCAACCTAAGTCAAAGGTTACTAAGTCAGTAAATTATCCCCAAAAGTTTAAAAGTAAATAATTTAAGTCTTAAGTATCATCATCATTATCATTCGTAAAAGATAAAGTAAGTTTTCAACAAGAATAGAGATCGAAACAAAGGGCTGACTTCGGACAGTTGCTACGACCTCTATACAAAATGAAATGATGCACGGCCAATGGCCAAGGCTCCGTTTGTGAGTCCTCTTACTGCTTTTCAATTTTCAGATCCTAACTCGATGTCGTTTGACCGTGGCGATGGTTCAAGCGCGAGTAGGTCAGAAATTTAGCACGTCGTTACGAAGGCGTAGTGATTTTCGGAAGGCTATAAATCCTAAACCGTATATCGGATTTAGGTGAGTCTTAAACAAAGAGTCATCTACTCAAACCGAACTATTTGAAAATCAACTTTCCAGAAGTTCCAGGAGTCTGATCAGACCCCAAAAAATAGGAAATATGTGCTCCGGTGGGTTTCTTGGTGCTTGATGCTCATCACGGTTCTCATCCTTGATGCGTATAAGCCTCAAGTGTACAACTCTTGATGTTTTAGCATCACTTTGACAAAGTTTCAACCGTCAACACACAACTAAAAGTAAAAGCTAATTTTCTACAAGTTTTGAACATCAAGGTTGTCTCTTTATTGTATAATCACAATAAAGCTTCAACCTTTGTCCTTTTGATACAAGTTCTATTCAAGATTAAAGCTACAAACTTTGATTCAAATCAAGCAAGACCTTAAGTCACATAATTTAGATCAAATAAAGTAATGAAACCCTAATCTAGAAAGCTTGGATCCCTTAACAATAATTATGAGATTTCAAAACTAGAAAGCTTGAATGTTTTATGTCCTTGAAGATCTTTAAAGCAACAAGCTAGATCTTCAAGTTTCATGAAGATCATAAACACAAGTTTTGATCTTTTAGCAAAATAAGGTGATCTTAAGCTACAAAGCTTAGATCCATCAAAGTAATGAAGATCCAAAGCTAGAAAGCTTGAATCTTTTATGTTCTTGAAGATCTTTAAAGCAAAAGGTTAGATCTTCAAGTTTCATGAAGATCATAAACACAAGTTTTGATCTTTTAACAAAAATAAAGAGATCATAAGCTAGAAAACTTAGATCCAACAAAGTAATGAAGATTTAAAGCTTGAAAGCTTGAATCTTTCATGTTCTTGAAGGATTTAAATCAAAGTTTGAATCTACAAGATATAACAGATCAAAAAGCTAAAAAGCTTGATCTTATGATGATGATGATGATGATGATGATGATGATGATGATGATGATGATGTCGTGTATAAGAAAAAAAGAAGAAGAAGAAGAAAATTTAAAACTTACAATTTTAAGTGTGAGAAAGACTAGAGAGAAAGTTAGAGAGCAAGTGTGTGTAAAATGAGAATGAAATCAAGTGTGAAATAGGAGAATGAAGTGTGATATGTATAGTGGTGGTGGTGCTTATGGCCGTAGGTATGGGGAGGGGATAAGGGGACAACATTTTGCTTTTTGCATGGTGGTGGTCTAAAGGTGGTGCTTGTTGTTGGGATTCCATGCAACATGTGTGGTAATGGTTAAGAAAAAATGCTAGTATGTTGGCTCATATAAATGAGTTTTTGTCCTACATCTTAATGGGTCATAAATCCATTTAAATTGGGCTAACTTAAGAGTCCAACAGCTAGAGTAGGGTGAGCCTAAGTCCATTAAGGTAAAAAGTCTATTAAGACTAACTAGTGTGCATTAGTAAATTACTAAGCGTAATTAAGCAACCAATAAGCCAAGTAATTGTCATTAGAAAATAACAATTAGTATTACGTAGTCATAATATTCCAATTACGACAAAAGTTAAACGTGTACCAATTACGTAGCTCGCTTTAAATGTCAAGTGACACTAACAGTCATAAAAGCATTCGATGATCAAGTTAAGTGATTAAATACTTAATAGCACGTTTTAAGACATTAACGAAAGTAATTAATAATGAATAAAGATCCTAGAGCATAAACTAGCTCAGTACGCACAAATACGCAGTTTCGTGAAAGTATAGAGCACGAAAATATAAGTAGAAATATTCAGGTCGTTACAATATATTCATATCAGTAATAACATACTACCTCTGCCCCAATTAGATAGTCCTGTTTTTCCATTTTGGGATGTCCCAAATTAATAGTCCACTTCTATAAATAGAAAGGAAAGAAGATATTTGATTGGTAGATCTGGAGAGAGAAAATATTTCATTGGTGGATAAATGAAGTTAGTGGGATTTCCTAAAACCGTGTGCCATTTTGTCTGTGGACTACACAGGGTTCTATTGTTTAACATGCTAACAGAAGGGTATGATCCTGGGTAAACCAAATTGTCGTCACTGCGTCCACTCAATTTTCTTATTCCATCCAAAAAATAAATTTCTATCTACTCTTCTATTATTTTCTTTTGTTTCTTTGAAGCCATCATTTTGACTAGGGATGAGCAAAAATTTCGAAAAACCGAAACCGAACCGGTACCGAAAATCGGTACCGATGGGGATTCGATTTCGGTTTCGGTTCTTTATTTTGGGTAAATTCGGTTTCGGTACAATCGAGATCGATATCGGTTTAGTACGGGAAAACCGATTTTCAATACCGATTTTTTTTACCAACATAAAGAGAGATATAGTTACACTTGAAGAGCTTATCAGTGATGACATACTCAGGAGCAACATAACTATAGCCTATAGGTATTCATAACCAAAGTTAATTGATACAGTTAAACACAAACACAAAATGCTTTTTAATATCATCTTATGAATGACCTCACCTTTATAATGTCTTTGATCAACTCTACTGACAATAAAGTGATGTAGCAAAGGTGATGTTAATATACAATATATTACTCCGTATTAATTAAGTTGTAAAAAAGATGACTTATTACTGTGATATACAAATTGTTTAAACTTTCCTTTATAATAAAACATAAAAATTTCCAGTCATTGTAGTTATTAAACGAAATGGATTTCGTTAATCTCTTTGATGTAAAAGAAAAGCATCAAAATATTCAAACAAAGAAATTTTGAAAAATTAAGAACAGTTGATCGAATATCAACCAAGCTAACTAATTGGAATTTATTCACTTGCAAGCCAACTTAGCCTTAGTTTTTGTTGATTGATATGGCTGAAACGGACGGTTTTATTTATGCGGTGTCGTCAAGTCGCACGGCATCATAATCAGGCGATCAGATAATGAGAAAAAGAGTTTAATGAGAAAAAGCTAAACTGGAGTACAAGAAATTAGTATAACCAGATGGGTTTGTTGTAAAGACCTGTCCTAATCCATAAGAATGAATACAATAACATATGATTACATTGCGAGGTATTTGACCTCTATATGGTACATTTTACAAACATTGCATTCGTTTTAAAAGACAAACTTTCATTACATCGAAAGTTGACAGGCATGCATACCATTTCGTAATATCCAACTATAAATGATCTAATCTGTTATTTACTTAATCATAATCGTTACTGAACTCAACGACTTGAATGCAACGTCTTTTGAAATATGCCATGATTGATTCCAAGTAATATCTTTAAAATGAGCAAATGCACAGCGGAAGATTTCTTTCAATCCTGTGAATAAACATGCTTTAAAGTGTCAACCAAAAGGTTGGTGAGTTCATTAGTTTATCATAATCGATCATTTTCATCATTTTAATAGACCACAAGATTTTCATTTCCATTTCTTATAAATATCGTGCATGAAAAAATCATTCATATGAATTGAACACCTGGTAACAGACATTAACAAGATGCATATAAGAATATCCCCTATCATTCTGGGACATCCATCAGACATGATAAAACAACATCGAAGTACTAAAGCATCCGCAACTATGGATGGGGTTTGTTAGGCTCAATAGATCTATCTTTAGGATTCGCGTCAATTAGTAGATCGGTTTACTAATTCTTAGGCTACCAAGCAAAAAGGGGCATATTCGGCTTCGACCATTCAACCATAGAATGTAGTTTCAATTACTTGTGTCTATTTCGTCAAACATTTATAAAAAACAGCGCATGTATTCTCAGTCCCAAAAATTTATATTGCAAAAGCATTTAAAAAGGGAGTAATGAAACTCACTATACTGTATTTTGTAGTAAAAATACATATGACGTCATTGAACAAGTGTAAGGTTGGCCTCGGATTCACGAACCTATATCAATTATATATATTAACACATATAATAATATTTAACAAGTTTAGGTATTAATATTAATATACTTGTTATATTAATAATTCATATATTATTTATTATATTTATTACATATTAATGTTTAGAATATTCTATAATGTATTACATTTTATATTTTGTGTATTACTTAATTTTATTATATAAAAGTAACATTTTGATTAAAAATATAGAAGTATGTAGTATTAGTATATGTATGTAATACATATATTTTATGTAAATAATATTTATTGTAATGATAATAATAATAATGCTAGTAGTAATATTAGTAATAAATAATGATAGTAATAATAATAATGTTAAAAATAATAATTTTAATGTTAAAATAATAATGATAATAATTATAATTATAATATTCATAAAACTAATAATAAAGGTAATAAAAATACTGAATATTTTAATAATAATATAAATGATAGTTTTAAAGATGAAAATTTTAATAGTCATGATAATAATAAAAATATTTATTTTCATAATGATAATAATGTTAGTGGTGTTAATAATACTTATCTCAATAATAATAATGATATGATAATAATAGCAAGAATAATAATAATAATAATAATAATAATAATAATAATAATAATAATAATAATAATAATAATAATAATAACTCTAATAATATCAATAATAATAATAATAATAATAATCATATTAATAACTATAACCATAATTTTACTAATAATTATAATAATAATAATAATATTGATAATATTATTAACAATAATAATAATAAATATTAATTACAATAATGATATTAATGATAAATTTTTAATAATAATATTATTTATTTTTTTGATTTTTTTATTTATAGTTTTAATAATAATAATAATTCTAACAATAATGATATTAATAAAAGTAGGATTTATACCATCTCGATAATCATCTGAATTACGTCATTTTCGTTCTTATACTCATCATAATCATAATTAATACCTCATCACCCTCCATCATCCTCATCATCTCACGTATACTATCCATCATGATCATATTTTTATCGTAATCACTAACATGTTATCTTCTTCATTAACTTACACAAGCCTAATAACCATCATGATCATCATTATCTTTATAACCATAATTACGATATCATGATCATAATCATCCGAACTATATTCATCATCATTATTATTTGAGCTGGGTCTCGGCCTATTAATACAAACAGGAAAACACGGCCCAAGTCGCTAAGTTTTAAAAAAATATCCTCTGGCCCAACAAGCAAGACCCATTTAGCTTAGTCCATTTGTGTGATTAAATGGATCCACAAGGCAGTCCATAGTAAATAACAAAGGTTTCTTTTCTTGGCGATGGGATCCGAATAAAGTGGTGGTTTAAACTCGTCAGACAGCAAAAATCAATTCGAGGAAGAGCAACAGGGTTTAGTAGCAGCAACAAAAGAAATGGTGGTGGTGATGGCTGAAGCAAAACAGAAATAATAAGTGTAGGTGATGGTTTAGACAACTGGAAATCAATAGTAGTAACATTAACATAGTAGCAGCAAAAAAGGAGTAGAGCTACAACAACCTCGTCTGATTCATCAACGTCTTCTTCACATTTTAATTGTAAAACAGACAAAAGAAATAGCAGCAGTAGCACACTAACAATATAGTAGCAGGTTTGTGACAACTTAGGGAGGTTGTGTTGAATTCGACTAAGATTAACAAGAGTTCATCACATCGTCCTTCATCATTTAGGTGTGTTGGCTACCCAAATTAAAAATACATATACATATATATCTGTAACAGAATAGAACAGGGATGAACACATACAACCTTTAAATTCGATTCATCAATTTCGAGCGTTTCATACTTTAATCCCAACATAAGAGTTGTTATAAATCACTCCTCAGATGCTCGACACCCATAATTAAAACCTGAAACAACCTCCAATTTCCCAATTTGATTGAAGAGTTCCGGTTTTGACTTTTTGCAATAAATCTTTGACTGTCGATTTAACAATCAATTTGACAAATTGGAGCTTGAAATTTTATAAAGAGCTTCACTAACTGATTCATAACAACTCGCCCTTATTAGATTTTGGGGTTTGATTCAAAAATGGATTATGGATTAAAACATGTCGCGGAGAGAGTTTTGGGTTTGTTGCTCTAATTTCTGTCAGATTTTACGAATGGCAGTGGAGGATGTATAACGTATAAATGATTGATCTTATGCAGTACCAATAATTGATCTAAGATTGGATGGTAGTGATCATGGTCGACAGGGAACACGGGTAGGAGAGGAAACGAACACGGGAGGAGAAAAAGAAGGAATAAAACAAATTTAGATACATTCAGTAAATAGAGATATATAACTGATCTAGTTTAATTATTTATTTTTATATATTATATTTGATATTAATACTAAATAAATACAATAACAATAATATTTTTAATATTGGTAATAATAATAATATTAATGATAATAATAATAATAATAATAATAATAATAAATAATAATAATAATAATAATAATAATAATAATAATAATAATTATACTGATTATAATAATCTAAATGATAATTTTTGTAGTAATATTAATGATAATAAAATAATAAAAATATAATACTACTAATTCAATCACTAAACAACTATAATTAATTACTCCCTATACACTTAGCTAACATTAAATAAATAAAATACCTTCTAACAGTTAACAATAATTATTATCTCAAACATAGCATAACTAATTAATGCCCATAACAATTACATCAATTAGGACACAATTTTATTGTATGCATCAAATCTTACGTTTAAAACATAATTACTTTGTTTCATTTATGATTTTCTAGTCATGATCACTTAAATAGTTGATGGACAATTAAAAGGTTTGATTCATCACAGACCACTAGTTCATGTCAACAAAATGTCATTTTAATAATAACATCATATATTATTTTATTTACATAAGTGAATTAAATTATATAAGTTTCTATTTAAAATTAATATTTATATTTATTTATTTACAGCTAGTGGTTCGTGAATCATCAAGAATAGTCGCAGGTCAAATGAATATATGAAACAGTTCAAAATTTTTGAGATTCAGTTTAACAGACTTTGCTTATCGTGTCAAAATCATATTAAGATTAAGTTTAAATTTGATCGGAAAATTCCGGGTTGTCACAGTACCTACCCGTTAAAGAAATTTCGTCCCCAAAATTTGATCGAGGTCATCATGGGTAACAATAAGAATGTTTTCATGACAAATATGAGTTGATAAATAGAATTTTATCATCATTGAGTAATATGGAATAAACAATCCGTTTATGTGAAAGTATGAGTGAAGTTATCACAAAAGAATGAAATAATTACATGTAGGTTAATTTTAACTGGTGATGTAGTCACGATTGGTTTCCAGAAATCAAGGGATTCTAGAGGAAATCTTCGTAATAAGATTTGGTTCTTCGGTAATTAAGGAAATTAGGATCTTCTTTGATTAAATGCGATAACCTGTTTCGATTTCTCTGTCTGATATTTCACTATAAATCCACCTCCCTTCATTTCCTTATTTCCACAACTCATATTTTAAAGCTTTCATCAGTATGCTCCATCCAGTACTGATTCTGGATATACTCTTAACTTTCATCTCTGTCATTCTTCTTTTTCATCTACCCCCGGAGGATTTTATTTATTTCTACTATTACCTTGGGGTTATAGTAATTTTAATTCTCCCGTGCCTTTACGTGGCAGTACGTATTGATATGCACAGTTTGTAATTTATGTGTTGTTGTCGAGCTTTATATTTTCTTTTATATTCAAGAGTTCCATACTTTTGTCTCCTCTTCCCGACTTCATGTCAAGCAAATAATGATCCAGAATTTGTAGGTATGGATTTTAAAATGAACACTTAATGTTCTAAGAAGGAAATTATAATGGCACGATCTTGATTTGTCAAATTACCAGAATATCTGAGAAAGACCGAATCATCAAGAAAAATATTTCTTGATATGTTTTAGAGGTCAGATAGAATGTAAGAGTCGTGTAAAATGGCACATGATGATGTTATGGTCTGTGAATCATCATTTTTCATTAGAAACTCAGCATGACTTACTGTAATATAATCACGTTGATCAAGTGTCATTATATTATACTAACTCATGCTTCAGCTCCCAACACTACTTCAAAAATATTCCTATTTTAAACTCAAATGTTTCAGAATTTAGAAACTAAAATAGTTTCTTTTATGATGTAATAAAGATAGCGCGAAGAGGTAAATAATTTCAGATGAGAATAGTTATGAATATATCTTCAGAAATATGAAGGATATTTATAATGAAAGATACGATGATATCTTAGAATATCTAAGGTCAGAGGATGATGAAGAATATTGTCCTCAAGGGTTTAGAGTAAGGAGCAACGTATTCACTAAAGACTTTAGCAGGTATGGAATCATTTAGATTCTTTGAAGTCAGGTTCAGCCTTTGTGATTTATCCACATCCTCCTTCATACTTTGCTCAATCCATTTTCCAGTTCCAAAACTTCTCTGAGCTTTGCCAATACACTATTCTTTATCATCAAACATTTTACTGTTAAGGTCGTTTATAGTTTTTGTTGCTTCATCAGCATTTCGAGAACTAGTTCGCAGTTCAAGGTGTTTTTCAGAAACTTCACATTCGAAGTATGTAAGTCTTGGAGGTAGATGTTATATGTATATGTAATTGTTGATGTAGACATGCTGTGAGGTTTCAAAATACTGATTGCTGATTCTCAATGATTTTTATGGCAAATCCTGTTATAGGGTGCGGATGAGTAAATGATGGGGTTTCGATAATTATAATGATTTTTCAGAGAGTCAAAGATCAGTGGAGTTGTTGGTAAGTTTATTGCTAATGTGGTGGAATGTAAAAGGTTCCCCAGTAACAAAAGGGTAATCGTATATATCAGGGTTATAGTGAGGCTACTTCGAATGAAAAGTCAAAGTTGACTTGTTGGAGCTGTGACAAACTTGGCTACTTTGAAAAAGAGAATCGCAAAGTTATTTTTTTCTAATAAATGCCAAAGCATCTGACGCGGATACGTGTTTAAACTTTTACTTTGGTTTCAAGAGTTTTTCAGGTACTTAACTGTGGGTAACATGTGGTTGGATCATCATCTCAATTGTTCATTATTTAAAGTGTCTTCAGGGAGGGTTTTGAACACAGATTGTAATCGTTAATATGCATATGATGTTCTAACACAGTTTTGAAGTCAAAGTATAACTTTGAAAGATATAGGAATTTAAGAGTGATGATATTGATTATATTTCGAATTGAATTCTGCGATTTTAAGATCAGCATATGTAATTGAATTTGAATGAGTATGGTTGTTTTGATTTTTATAAAAGAATGTATATTGTTGAGAAAATAGTGAGTATAGTTGATGATTGCTGAATCAGATTCGAAGAATGTAACATATTAATTGTGAATTTATATATCACTCGGGTATTACCTACCCGTTAAAAAAAATTTCACAATTATATTTTGTACAAAAGAATTTTTATTACAGTGTTTATGAAAATATATTTGTGTATATTTTCTTCAGATATAACATAGATTTAATGAGTTAATATTAAATTAAACTCATTTGTTTTACGGTTGAAACTAGAACTGAATAATCTCTAAAACTTTAGAAATTACGTAATCTTCGCGAATTATTTCTTCAACATAAATGAAATCATGTATCAATACTTCATTATTCATTTTTATTGCTATTTCTTCGGTGAATGGTGTTAGTGTTCGTGGAATTCTTGTGAACTTCGCAAGGTACGAATGATGTTGTCTGAAAAGTTTCGAGTACATCAATAATGAAGGTGTAAAATCAAACATATATTTGAATAATACACTTGATTTATTATGAAATGGAATTCATTGAATTGAAACAGAGATTGTAGTTAATGATAGTTAAGTTGCTGACGAAGGATGTACTATATAGCTTATTAGTAATATGAATTAACCGATTAGTATCTACACTTATTCAATTCATACAGAATAGCTTAGTACAAAAAAATACATTGTGATTTAAAAATTCATATATATAAAATATACATATAAATTCTTCAGAGGAAATGAGTTAATACTTCATAACTCGTTAATACAATATATGAAAGGACCCGTTCATATACATTATAAACGATTCACAATAGTTGATTACATCACGAGGTATTTGACCTCTATATGATACATTTTACAAACATTGCATTCGTTTTTAAAAGACAAACTTTCTTTTCATCGAAAGTTGATGGTATGCATACCATTTCGTAATACATCCAACTATAATTGACTTAATAATAATCTTGATGAACTCAATGACTCGAATGCAACGTTTTTCGAAATATGCCATGAATTACTCCAAGTAATATCCTTAAAATGAGCTAATGCACAGTGGAAGATTTTCTTTCATACCTGAAAATAAATATGCTTTCAAGTGTCAACCAAAAAGTTGGTGAGTTCATTAGTTTATTGTAAACAATCATTTTCAATAATATAATAGATCACAAGATTTCCTTTATTCAATAATCACACTCGCAAGTGTTTAAAAATCATTCATATGGATTGAACACCTGGTAACCGATATTAACATCATGCATATAGAATATCCCCAAAATAGAAATCCATATGTATAATATAAACTCGAAGTACTAAAGCATACCATTTTCCAGTATGGGGGGTGTTAGTGCCCGTAGATCTACCTTTAGGATTAGCGTCAATTAGGGTGTCTGTTCCCTAATTCTTAGGCTACCAAGCTAAAAGGGGTGATATTCGATTTGATAATCCAACCATAGAATGTAGTTTCGATTACTTGTGTCTATTTCGTAAAACATTTATAAAAGCAGCGCATGTATTCTCAGTCCCAAAAATATATATTGCATAAGCATTTAAAAAGGGAGCAAATGAAACTCACAATACTGTATTTCGTAGTAAAAATACATATGGCATCATTGAACAAGTGTAGGGTTGGCCTTGGATTCACGAACCTATATCAGGTATATATATTAATACACATAGTCGTAATTGAACAATTTATTTATATTATTATAACTTATATTATATATTTAATTTGTGTATATATTAAAAATGATTAATCTTTATATAATTATATTACTACATATATTTAGTTAGTATTATATTAAAAGTACATAATTTGTTATATATGAATCTTTGCATGAAAATTGTTATTATGATTAATACATACTTATATGCAAAATTACTTATAAATATATTTTTATATATTTAATATTTATTTAGTAAAATAAGTTTAATACTGGTAAATAAAGGTTGTATTTGATTATAATGATAATATTAGTAATAATAATATGGATAGTAATGATAACAATAATAATAATAGTAATAAGAATAATGATACTTATAATAATGATAATACTTGTAATAAAAATAATGATAATAATAATATTAATAATAATGATAAAATCGTGTTTAATGATTATAATAATAATGATAATAATAATAATAATAATAATAATAATAATAATAATAATAATAATAATAATAATAATAATAATAATGATAATGATAATGATAATACTAATAATAATAATAATCTTAATAATATCAATAATAATAATAATAATAATAATAATAATAATAATAAACATATAATTAAAAGTAATAATAATAATAATAATAATAATAATAATAATAATAATAATAATAATAATAATAATAATAAAATATAATGCTACCTCTGAAAGAATCGGATTTAAAAACAAAACGCCACCGTTTAGGCTCGAACCCATGACCTCTTGCATAACAAACACGCAACTAACCATTGAACCATTCAATATTTCTTGTTATAACTCGCACTTATTTTTATTTAACATGTAAAACGCGGTTTATTATTTTCATTTAAAACCATCATCACCATTATTGTAATAGCATCATCATCATCTTAATCAAGTATTATTATCATCATCATCAACCTTATTTCATCGTCATCATTTTAACGAGCATCAATACCACAACATCATCACGCTCATCATTTTACATCTTCATCATTATCATCACCATTTCCTTCAACCATTCGTTAACCATCATCATCAATCGATTATTAGAAACAAACAAAAAAATATTTCAGTGAGCAAGAATATCAATCGTGGCAACAAGTAATCTTCATTACTCTTATCATCAAATATCATCACTTTAGTGGCCCAAACAGAAATAATGGCAGCCCAATTCAAGATTTTTAATCCAACAGCCCACTTCAATTTTTTTTAGTTGGCCCAAGATGTAAGAATGTTTCGGTGTCCAGGTTTATTCACGAAGCAGGAGTCGCCAAAATAAAAAAATATATATATACGTGTAGCAGCAATAAATTATGTCCAAGTGGGTTTGCTTTAAAACAGAAACTGCAGCCATCGAATTAAATAATCACAAGTTACACAAGTGGGGTTTTCTTTGATGTTAAAGGTAATTGGAGACAGGAACTCAAGTTGAAGCCATAAAACAACTGACGCAACGATTCTTCATCAACAAATAGTATGGTCATCATCTCTGTAGTGACCCGAACTTTTCCATGATTATTTAATAAATAAAAACTATATTTGCATGATTAAATGTTTCCAACATGTTAAGCAATCAAACTTGTTAAGACTTGATTATTTAAAATGAGTTCATGTAGACAATTGACCACCCAAGTTGACCGGCGATTCACGAACGTTAAAACTTGTAAAAATGACATGATGATATATATATGGACATATATATGGTTAACATGAGATTATGATAAGTAAGTATCTCACTAAGTATATTAACAATGTGTGATATACATAAAAAATGAGAATATTGAATTATGAAGCTCGAAACGATATACATAACGATTATCGTTATAGCAACGTCTTACTAAATACATATGTATTGTATTAAGATATTGATAAACTATATTTAACATGATAAAATGATAACTAAGTATATCATTAAGTGTATTAACAATGAACTATACAAGTAAGATGAGACTACTAACTTAAGGATTTCGAAACAATATATATATATGTAACGATTATCGTTGTAATAGTATTTTAACATATATATATATATATATATATATATATATATATATATATATATATACATATATATATATATATATATATATATATATATATATATATATATATATATATATATATATGATGTTAAGATATATTCATACTCCATGTTATCATGTTAACATAAAAATTTAACATCTTATTTAAGTATTATAACAATGGATTAATTACATTTCACAAGATCGTTAACTTAAAGGTTTCAAAACAACACTTACATGTAACGACTAACGGTGACTTAACGACTCAGTTAAAATGTATATACATGTAGTGTATTAATATGTATTAGTACACTTTTGAAAGACTTCAAGACACATATCAAAGTACTTCTACTTAGAAAAAATGCTCACAATTACATTCTCATTCATTTTCTTCAACAATTCTACTCGTTTGTACCCGTATTCGTACTCGTACAATACACAGCTTCTAGATGTATTTACTATTGGTATATACACCTTTAATCATTCATTCTTAGCAGCCATCTTAGAGTCAAAAATATTTGGAACCATTATTTAACAACTTGTATGACTAATGAGCTAAAAACAAACTTAAGGATTTTTTTTCTTTATAACAAGTAATCCCATTTTTATGATTTCACCCCATTTTTCCATTCCATTTTCTCATACTTACACTCCAAATTCTCTCTCAAAATACTCCTAACATCATAATTGATCATCTCCAAGCATTTTCATCATCTTTTAGCATCAATTACAAGCTTTAATCATCATAAAAATAACCATTCAAGAACACTTCAAGAAATCTTTCAAACTTGCTAGCTTACTTCCAATCTTGCAAATCCATTTCAAGTGATCATTTAATCTCAATAAATCTTTCTTATTTATAGTAAGATATCTTTCTAATTCAAGGTAATACTCATACTCAAAATTTGATTCAATTTCTATAACTATAACAATCTTATTTCAAGTGGAAATCTTACCTGAACTTGTTTTCGTGTTATGATTCTACTTCAAGAACTTTCAAGCCATCCAAGGATCCTTTAAAGCTAGATCTATTTTTCTCTTTTCTAGTAGGTTTATTCACAAAACTTGAGGTAGTAATGATGTTCATAACATCATTCAATTCATACATATAAAGCTATCTTATTCGAAGATTTAAACTTGTAATCACTAGAACATAGTTTAGTTAATTCTAAACTTGTCCGCAAATAAAGTTAATCCTTCTAACTTGACTTTTAAAATCAACTAAACACATGTTCTATATCTATATGATATGCTAACTTAATGATTTAAAATCTGGAAACACGAAAAACAGCGTAAAATCGGACATACGCCATCGTAGTAACACCATGGGCTGTTTTGGGTTAGTTAGTTAAAAACTATGATAAACTTTGATTTCAAAGTTGTTCTTCTGGGAAAATGATTTTTCTTATGAACATGAAACTATATCCAAAAATCATGGTTAGACTCAAAGTGAAAGTATGTTTTTCAAAATGGTCATCAAGACGTCGTTCTTTCGACTGAAATGACTACATCTTATAATATTGACTTGTAACCTGTATTTCCGACTATAAACTTATACTTTTTATATTTTGATTCATAAACTTAAGTTCAATATGAAGCCATAGCAACTTGAATCACTCAAAACGGATTTAAAACGAAGAAGTTACGGGTAAAACAAAATTGGAAAATTTTACTTGTTGTAGCTACGAAAATTTTATAACAAATTCATATTAATCATGTCCTAGCTAACTTATATTTTATTATACATGTATTATGTAATCTTGGGATACCATAGACACGTATACAATGTTTTGACATATCATATCGACCCATCTATATATATATTTCGGAACAACCATGGACACTCTATATGCAGTAATGTTTGAGTTAGCTATACAGGGTTGAGGTTGATTCCAAAATAATATATATACTTTGAGTTGTGATCTAGCCTGAGGCTTGTATACGCTGGGTCGTGGATTGATTCAAGATAATATATATTGATTTATTTCAGTATATCTAAATGTGGACAATTAGTTGTAGGTTACTAACGAGAACTGCTAACTTAACAACTTAAATCATAAAAACGTAATAAAAAATGTTGTAAATATATTTAAATCATACTTTGATATATATGTACATATTTGTTATAGGATCGTGAATCGACCAGTGGCCAAGTCTTATTTCCATCGAAGGCTAAATCTGTGAAAGTGAGTTATAGTCCCACTTTTAAAATCTATTATTTTTGGGATGAGAATACATGCAGTTTTATAAATGTTTTACAAAATAGACACAAGTGATCAAAATTACATTCTATGTTGAATTATCGAACCGAATATGCCCCTTTTTAGCTTGGTAGCCTAAGAATTGGTGTTTATTATAATTGCCACCAATTGACGCGAATCCTAAAGATAGATCTATTTGGCCCAACAAGCCTCATCCAAGTTACGGATGCTTTAGTACTTCGATTTATCATGTTCGATGAGAGTCCTGGAATGATGGGGTTATTCTATATGCATCATGTTAAGGTCGGTTACCAGGTGTTCATCATATGAATGATTTTTATGCAGATTGCATGTTGTTTATGAGAAATGGAAATATGAAATCTTGTGGTCTATTATTACGATTTGATAAATATATAGGTTAAACCTATAACTCACCAACATTTTTGTTGACGTTTAAAGCATGTTTATTCTCAGGTGATTATTAAGAGATTCCGCTGTTGCATACTAATTTATGGACAAGAGTTGGAGTCAGCATGCTTGTATAATATTGTTTAAAAACTGCATTCAAAGACTTAAATTGATGTGTAATAATCGTGTGAAAACGCTATATTTTAGATTATCATTATTTGATAATCGTCGTAATATTTTTAAACCTTTATAAATAAAATAAAGGTTATGGTTTATTTTAAAATCGAATGCAGTCTTTGAAAAACGTCTCATATAGAGGTCAAAACCTCGCAACGAAATCAATTAATATTGGATGTTTATAAATTGATATGAATGGGACATTTCAGTTGGTATCCGAGCGTTGGTCTTAGAGAACCAGAAAATTTGCATTAGTGTGTCTTATCGAGTATTTAGGATGCATTAGTGAGTCTGGACTTCGACCGTATATTTTTCTTTAAAAACGATTGCTTAACACTTTTTATTGAAAACTATATATTTAACATGTAAATATTATGTGATATATTAATCTCTTAACGTGTTTGATAATGTGTGATAGATGTCTACCTCTAGTACAAATCCCATCGACTCACCTAATAATAATGAAGAGTCGAATATATTTTGGGAAGATTCACAAATTCCCGAAGAGGAACCGGAAGAAGAGGAACCGGAAGAAGAGGAACCGAAAGAGGAGGAACCGAAAGAGGAGGAACCGGAAGAAGAGGAATCGGAAGAAGAGGTTCTAGAGGGGGAAATTTTAGGAACCACTGAAAAACAGACAAATAAAAGAAAACCCTCAACTAATGGACCAAAATTAATAATGGTCAATGGTGTTTCCGCCGAGGAAGCAAAATATTGGGAAGATTACCAATTTTCTGATGAATCGGATCCCGATGAGAATTCCGATGATGTTATAGAAATTACATCGACCCAATTTGAAAAAAAAAGAAAATAATAAGGGAAAGGGCATTAAAATAGAGAAACTTGATTCCAACCCCGATGAACTATATATGTATCGTCAACACCCATATTTCTTAAGTTGTAACAATAACCCGGGAACCTCTAAGCCACCAGGTTTTTCTAGACCATTTGTGAAAAGAACGGCTCGTATTAGGGGAGCACCATATATCCCTAGAAAGTTAGCAAAACGAAACAAGTCCGAAGAGGAAGAAACAAGTGATTCGGAATAAAGAGTTGTAATCATGAGGTGTAAAATATGTAATATAAGTGTGCTTGTACTATTATGTTGTATGTGAAAATTGCTTGTATTATTTGATAATTATCTTTTACAAATCTAACCCTTGTCTATTTTTACAGTATAAAAACAAAATGGATGTTAAGGATAGACAACCAAAAATTTTAGAAGACCTACCAGGGGACATGATTGATGAAATCTTGTCTAAAGTCGGTTAGAATTCGTCGGCACAGTTATTTACGGCAAAATTAGTTTGTAGAATATTTGATGAACGTTCCAGGCATGCCTTAGTTTATAAAAGGCTTTTATTTGAAAGATGGGGTATATCACATTGGGGAGACCGTAAGTTACGCCGTGTTTTCTTTAAAGCGTTAAATGCGGGGAACTCAATTGCAATTTTACGCTACGGGTTAAAAACCTATTTTGACTCAACATATCCCAACATAGGACTTCGAACTTTAGAAAGAGCTGCTAACATGCAACATAAAGAAGCATGTTATGCTTACGGGTTAGTGATGTTCGCTTCTCACCAAAGTGAGAAAAAGAACATCGGATTTCAACTTTTAAATAAAACCTTCCCACAAGTGATGGATTCAGTAGTTGGGGTAAGAAAAAAGGTTTTTAGATTGTTACAGGGCTGTTGGGCATTACGAAACCCTCGTCCCTTTGACGATGTTACAACATGCTGTCTTGTCAACGGCCACAATGGTTATGTTCCACAAGACCAAGGATGGGATGTAGTCTTAGTAAAACCAGAATGCATGACTTGCTTTTGGACTTATGAATTACGTGTTTTTATTGCCTTTGCTGAACGACTTGCGTATTAACTAGGATTTTGTATCAAAGTTATTTTGTGCTATATTTCATGCTATATGTAAAATAGCGGTATTGTAAAAGTGTAAAAATATTGTATAAAAGTTTGAACGTGAAATATTATTGTATTTAGTTTTTCATATAGAATCGTAGTAGTTGAAATTTATAGTAGCTACTAAGTATGAACTTAACGGGTAGGTATTACCCGAATTAAAACTTATAAAACGCTAATATGAAGAAAAAGCTTTTATAAAAGAGTTCATATTATACTACAAAATACTATTGACTACTCTTAAATTCTATATGATTAACTCAATTCTTTTGGCTATTTTTGAAAGAAATGGCACCGACGACTCGTCAGAACTTGAACATGAGTGACGAAGACTTCCGTGTTTTCCTTGCTGCTGAAATGTCCCGTTCATATTGATTATAAACATTCCATATTAATTGATTTCGTCGCGAGGTTTTGACCTCTATATGAGACGTTTTTCAAAGACTGCATTCATTTTTAAAACAACCATAACCTTTATTTTATCTATAAAGGTTTAAAAAGCATTACGTAGATTATCAAATAATGATAATCTAAAATATACCGTTTACACACGACCATTACATAATGGTTTACAATAAGAATATATTACATCAAAAATAAGTTTCTTGAATGCAGTTTTTACATAATATCATACAAGCATGGACTCCAAATCTTGTCCTTATTTTAGTATGCAACAGCGGAATCTCTTAATAATCACCTGAGAATAAACATGCTTAAAACGTCAACAAAAATGTTGGTGAGTTATAGGTTTAACCTATATATTATCAAATCATAATAATAGACCACAAGATTTCATATTTCAATATACATCCCATACATAGAGATAAAATTCATTCATATGGTGAACACCTGGTAACCGACATTAACAAGATGCATATATAAGAATATCCCCATCATTCCGGGACACCCTTCAGATATGATATAAATTTCGAAGTACTAAAGCATCCGGTACTTTGGATGGGGTTTGTTAGGCCCAATAGATCTATCTTTAGGATTCGCGTCAATTAGGGTGTCTGTTCCCAAATTCTTAGATTACCAGACTTAATAAAAAGGGGCATATTCGATTTCGATAATTCAACCATAGAATGTAGTTTCACATACTTGTGTCTATTTTGTAAATCATTTATAAAACCTGCATGTATTCTCATCCCAAAAATATTAGATTTTAAAAATGGGACTATAACTCACTTTCACATATTTTTTACTTCGTCGGGAAGTAAGACTTGGCCACTGGTCGATTCACGAACCTATAACAAATATGTACATATATATCAAAGTATGTTCAAAATATATTTACAACACTTTTAATACATTTTGATGTTTTAAGTTTATTAAGTCAGCTGTCCTCGTTAGTAACCTACAACTAGTTATCCACAGTTAGATGTACAGAAATAAATCGATATATATTATCTTGAATCAATCCACGACCCAGTATATACATATCTCAGTATTGATCACAACTCAAACTATATATATTTTGGAATCAACCTCAACCATGTATAGCTAACTCCAACATTCACATATAGAGTGTCTATGGTTGTTCCGAAATATATATAGATGTGTCGACATGATAGGTCAAAACATTGTATACGTATCTATGGTATCTCAAGATTACATAATATATAATACAAGTTTATTAAGTTATGGTTGGAATAGATTTGTTACCAATTTTCACGTAGCTAAAATGAGTAGTTTTTACCAATTTTGTTTTACTCGCCATTTCTTCGTTTCTAATCCGTTTTGAGTGATTTAAGCGGCCACGGTTTCGTATTGAACTTGAATTTATGAAACTAAACATAAAAGGTATTGTTTTATAGTCGAAAATACAAGTTACAAGTTATTTTTGAAAGAGGTAGTCATTTCCATCGAAAGAACGACATCTTGATGACTGTTTTGAAAAACATACATTCACTTTGAGTTTAACCATGATTTTTGGATATGGTTTCATGTTCATAATAAAAATCATTTTACCAGAAGTATAGCTTTTAAATCAAAGTTTTTCATAGTTTTTAATTATCCAAACCAAAACAGCCCCCGGTTGTAACTACGACGGCGTAAATCCAGTTTTATGGTGTTTATCGTGTTTCCGGGTTTTAAATCATTAAGTTAGCATATAATATAGATATAGATCATGTGTATAGTTGATTTTAAAAGTGTAGTTAGAAGGATTAACTTTATTTGCGAACAAGTTTAGAATTAACTAAACTATGTTCTAGTGATTACTAGTTTACCACTTCGAATATGATAGCTTTTTATGTATGAATCGAATGATGTTATGGACATAATTACTACCTTAAGTTCCTTGGATAAACCTACTGGAAAAGAGAAAAATGGATCTAGCTTCAACGGATCCTTGGATGGCTCGAAGTTCTTGAAGCAGAATCATGACACGAAAACAAGTTCAAGTAAGATCATCACTTGAAATAATATTGTTATAGTTATAGAAATTGAACCAAAGTTTGAATATGATTATTACCTTGTATTAGAATGATAACCTACTGTAAGAAACAAAGATTTCTTGAGGTTGGATGATCACCTTACAAGATTGGAAGTGAGCTAGCAAACTTGAAAGTATTCTTGATTTTATGAAACTAGAACTTGTAGAATTTATGAAGAACACTTAGAACTTGAAGATAGAACTTGAGAGAGATCAATTAGATGAATAAAATTGAAGAATAAAAGTGTTTGTAGGTGTTTTTGGTCATTGGTGTATGGATTAGATATAAAGGATATGTAATTTTGTTTTCATGTAAATAAGTCATGAATGATTACTCATATTTTTGTAATTTTATGAGATATTTCATGCTAGTTGCCAAATGATGGTTCCCACATGTGTTAGGTGACTCAAATGGGCTACTAAGAGCTGATCATTGGAGTTTATATACCAATAGTACATACATCTAAAAGCTGTGTATTGTACGAGTACGGATACGGGTGCATACGAGTAGAATTGTTGATGAAACTGAACGAGGATGTAATTGTAAGCATTTTTGTTAAGTAGAAGTATTTTGATAAGTGTCTTGAAGTCTTTCAAAAGTGTATGAATACATATTAAAACACTACATGTATATACATTTTAACTGAGTCGTTAAGTCATCGTTAGTCGTTACATGTAAGTGTTGTTTTGAAACCTTTAGGTTAACGATCTTGTTAAATGTTGTTAACCCAATGTTTATAATATCAAATGAGATTTTAAATTATTATATTATCATGATATTATGATATATTAATATATCTTAGTATGATATATACATTTAAATGTCGTTACAACGATAATCGTTACATATATGTCTCGTTTCGAAATCCTTAAGTTAGAAGTCTTGTTTTTACTTATGTAGTTCATTGTTAATACACTTAATGATATATTTAATTATCATATTATCATGTTATATATAATATAACGATGTATTAATATGCTTCATATATATTTAGTAAGACGTGGTTCTAACGATAATCGTTATATGTATCGTTACGTCAATAGTCTCCTTTTTAAGTATATAACTTATTGTTACTATTTTTAATGAGATACATGATGATCATTATATCATTTTAAACATATATATTTATTCATTTATGTATCATCATGTCATATACCACTTATAGCGTTCGTGAATCATTGGTCAAACTGGGTAATCACACGTTTACAAAATTTCCGTTTCAATTAACCAAGTCTTAACAAGTTTGATTTCTTAACATGTTGGAAACATTTAATCATGTAAATATAGTTTTCATTAAACATATAATCATAGAAAGGTTCGGAAAAGTTCGGGTCACTACAGTACCTACCCGTTAAATAAATTTCGTCCCGAAATTTTAAGCGATTGGAGGTGTTGGCTCATCTTCTGGAAATAAGTGCGGGTACTTCTTCTTCACCTGATCTTCTCGTTCCCAGGTGAACTCGGGTCCTCTACGAGTATTCCATCGAACCTTAACAATCGGTATCTTGTTTTGTTTAAGTCTCTTAACCTCACGATCCATTATTTCAACGGGTTCTTCAATGAATTGAAGTTTTTCATTGATTTGGATTTCGTCCAACGGAAGAGTGAGATCTTCTTTAGCAAAACATTTCTTCAAATTCGAGACATGGAAAGTGTTATTTACAGCCGCGAGTTGTTGAGGTAACTCAAGTCGGTAAGCTACTGGTCCGACACGATCAATAATCTTGAATGGTCCAATATACCTTGGATTTAATTTCCCTTGTTTACCAAATCGAACAACACCTTTCCAAGGTGCAACCTTAAGCATGACCATCTCTTCAATTTCAAATTCTATATCTTTTATTTTAATGTCGGCATAGCTCTTTTGTCGACTTTGGGCGGTTTTCAACCGTTGTTGGATGATCTTCTCAGTAGTTTCTTGTATTATCTCTGGACCCGTAATCTGTCTATCCCCCACTTTACTCCAACAAATTGGAGACCTACACTTTCTACCATAAAGTGCTTCAAATGGCGCCATCTCAATGCTTGAATGTTAGCTGTTGTTGTAGGAAAATTCTGCTAACGGTAGATGTCGATCCCAACTGTTTTCGAAATCAATAACACATGTTCGTAGCATGTCTTCAAGCGTTTGTATCGTCCTTTTGCTCTGCCCATCAGTTTGTGGATGATAGGCAGTACTCATGTCTAGACGAGTTCCTAATGCTTGCTGTAATGTCTGCCAGAATCTTGAAATAAATCTGCCATCCCTATCAGAGATAATAGAGATTGGTATTCCATGTCTGAAGACGACTTCCTTCAAATACAGTGGTGCTAACTTTTCCATCTTGTCATCTTCTCTTATTGGTAGGAAGTGCGATGATTTGGTGAGATGATCAACTATTACCCAAATAGTATCAAAACCACTTGCAGTCCTTGGCATTTTAGTGATGAAATCCATGGTAATGTTTTCCCATTTCCATTCCGGGATTTCAGGTTGTTGAAGTAGACCTGATGGTTTCTGATGCTCAGCTTTGACCTTAGAACACGTCAAACATTCTCCTACGTATTTAGCAACATCGGCTTTCATACCCGACCACCAAAAATGTTTCTTGAGATCCTTGTACATCTTCCCCGTTCCAGGATGTATTGAGTATCTGGTTTTATGAGCTTCTCTAAGTACCATTTCTCTCATATTTCCAAATTTTGGTACCCAAATCCTTTCAGCCCTATACCGGGTTCCGTCTTCCTGAATATTAAGATGCTTCTCCGATCCTTTGGGTATTTCATCCTTTAAATTTCCCTCTTTTAAAACTCCTTGTTGCGCCTCCTTTATTTGAGTAGTAAGGTTATTGTGAATCATTATATTCATAGATTTTACTCGAATGGGTTCTCTGTCCTTCCTGCTCAAGGCGTCGGCTACCACATTTGCCTTCCCCAGGTGGTAATGAATCTTAAAGTCGTAATCATTCAACAATTCAATCCACCTACGCTGCCTCATATTCAGTTGTTTCTGATTAAATATGTGTTGAAGACTTTTGTGGTCGGTATATATAATACTTTTGACCCCATATAAGTAGTGCCACTAAGTCTTTAATGCAAAAACAACCGCGCCTAATTCCAAATCATGCGTCGTATAATTTTGTTCTTGAATCTTCAATTGTCTAGACGCATAAGCAATCACCTTCGTTCGTTGCATTAATACACAACCGAGACCTTGCTTTGATGCGTCATAATAAATCACAAAATCATCATTCCCTTCAGGCAATGACAATATAGGTGTCGTAGTTAGCTTTTTCTTCAATAACTGAAACGCTTTCTCTTGTTCATCCTTCCATTCAAATTTCTTCCCTTTATGCGTTAATGTAGTCAAGGGTTTTGCTATTCTGGAAAAGTCTTAGATGAACCTTCTGTAGTAACCAGCTAGTCCTAAAAACTGGCGTATGTTTTTCGGAGTTTTCGGGGTTTCCTACTTTTCAACAGTTTCTATCTTTGCCGGATCCACCTTAATACCTTCTTTGTTCACTATGTGACCGAGGAATTGAACTTCTTCCAACCAAAATGCACACTTTGAAAACTTAGCGTACAATTCTTCCTTCCTCAATACTTCTAACACCTTTTTTCAAATGTTCACCGTGTTCTTGGTCATTCTTTGAGTAAATAAGTATGTCATCAATGAAAACAATGACAAACTTGTCAAGGTATGGTCCACACACTCGGTTCATAAGGTCCATAAACACAGCTGGTGCATTAGTTAAACCAAACGGCATGACCATAAACTCGTAATGACCGTAACGTGTTCTGAAAGCAATCTTTGGAATATCATCTTCTTTCACCCGCATTTGATGATACCCGAAACGTAAGTCAATCTTTGAATAAATAGACGAGCCTTGTAGTTGATCAAATAAGTCGTCGATTCTCGGTAGTGGGTAGCGGTTCTTGATGGTAAGTTTGTTCAACTCTCGGTAGTCGATACACAACCTGAATGTACCATCTTTCTTCTTGACAAATAAAATAGGAGCTCCCCACGGTGATGTGCTTGGTCGAATGAAACCACGCTCTAAAAGTTCTTGTAATTGGCTTTGCAGTTCTTTCATCTCGCTGGGTGCGAGTCTGTAAGGAGCACGAGCTATTGGTGCAGCTCCTGGTACAAGATCTATTTGAAATTCAACGGATCGATGTGGGGGTAATCCCGGTAATTCTTTCGGAAATACATCGAGAAATTCTTTTGCGACGAGAACATCATTGATGCTCTTTTCTTCAGTTTGTACTTTCTTGACGTGTGCTAGAACAGCATAGCAACCTTTTCTTATTAGTTTTTGTGCCTTCAAATTACTAATAAGATGTAGCTTCGTGTTGCCCTTTTCTCCGTACACCATTAAGGGTTTTCCTTTTTCTCGTATAATGCGAATTGCATTTTTGTAACAAACGATCTCTGCTTTCACTTCTTTCAACCAGTCCATATCGATTATCACATCAAAACTCCCTAACTCTCCTGGTATCAAGTCAATCTTAAATGTTTCGCTAACCAGTTTAATTTCTCGATTCCGACATATATTATCTGCTGAAATTAATTTACCATTTGCTAATTCGAGTAAAATTTTACTATCCAAAGGCGTCAATGGACAACTTAATTTAGCACAAAAATCTCTACTCATATAGCTTCTATCCGCACCCGAATCAAATAAAACGTAAGCAGATTTATTGTCAATAAGAAACATACCCGTAACAAGCTCCGGGTCTTCCTGTGCCTCTGCCGCATTAATATTGAAAATTCTTCCGCGGCCTTGTCCATTCATGTTCTCCTGGTCGGGCAATTTCTAATAATGTGGCCCGGTTTTCCACATTTATAACAAACTACATTGGCATAACTTGCTCCGACACTACTTGCTCCGCCATTATTCGTTCCAACACCATTTGTTCCTTTCGTTCTGTTAACCCCTGGTCCGTAGACCTCACACTTTGCCACGCTATGACCATTTCTTTTACACTTGTTGCAAAATTTGGTGCAGAACCCCGAGTGATACTTTTCACACCTTTGGCATAGCTGCTTCTGATTGTTGTTGTTGTTGCGATTATTATTGTTGTTGGGATGATTGTTGTAGTTACTGTTGTTGTTGTTGTTGTTGTTGTTGTTGTTGTTGTTGTTGTTGTTGTTGTTGTTGTTGTTGTTGTTGTTGTTGTTGTTGCTGCTGCTGTTGTTGTTGTTGTTGTTGTTGTTTTTGTTGTTGGGCCGTTTGTTGTAGTTGCGACTGATGTTGCGATTGTTGGGATAGTTGTTGCGATTATTGTTGTAATTGCTGTTGTTGTTGTATTGGTGATTCTTATCACCGTTTTCCTCCCACTTTCTTTTGACTTGCTTCACATTGGCCTCTTCAGCAGTCTGTTCTTTAATTCTTTCTTCAATCTGGTTCACTAGTTTGTGAGCCATTCTACATGCCTGTTGTATGGAGGCGGGCTCGTGTGAACTTATATCTTCTTGGATTCTTTCCGGTAATCCTTTCACAAATGCGTCGATCTTCTCTTCCTCATCTTCGAACGCTCCCGGACACAATAGGCATAATTCTGTGAATCGTCTTTCGTACATGGTAATATCAAATCCTTGGGTTCGTAACCCCCTAAGTTCTGTCTTGAGCTTATTGACCTCGGTTCTGGGACGGTACTTCTCGTTCATCAAGTGCTTAAATGCTGACCACGGTAGTGCGTAAGCATCATCTTGTCCCACTTGCTCTAGATAGGTATTCCACCATGTTAACGCAGAACCTGTGAAGGTATGCGTAGCGTACTTCACTTTGTCCTCTTCAGTACACTTACTTATGGCAAACACCGATTCGACCTTCTCGGTCCACCGTTTCAATCCGATTGGTCCTTCAGTTCCATCAAATTCCAAAGGTTTGCAGGCAGTGAATTCTTTGTAGGTGCATCCTACACGATTTCCTGTACTGCTAGATCCAAGGTTATTGTTGGTATGTAGCGCAGCCTGTACTGCGGCTATGTTTGAAGCAAGAAAGGCACGAAATTTTTCTTCGCTCATATTCAAGGTGTGTCGAGTAGTCGGTGCCGTTTCCTTCAAAATAGTCAAATGAAACGAGTTAATCATATAGAATATCAAGAGTAGTCAATAGTATTTCGTAGCGTAATATGAACTTATTTATAAAAGCTCTTTCTTCATATTAGCGTTTTATACTCTTTAATTCGGGTAGTACCTACCCGTTAAGTTCATACTTAGTAGCTAACATACCATTTCAACTACTATAATTCTATATGAAAAACTAATCACAAAAAAAATATCATATTCAAACCTTTATACAATAACTTGCAAACTTACAATACCGCTTTTTTTTACATATAGCATGAAATATAGCACATAAAACTTTGATACAAAGTAGTTGCGAAGATAATTCTAGTTAATAAATAAGGCGTTCAGCAAAGGCAATAAAGACACGTAATTCATACGTCCAGAAACAAGTCATGCATTCTGGTATTACTAATACCACTTCCAATCCTTGGTTTTGTGGAACATAACCGTTGTGACCGATAGTAAGACAATGTGTTGTAACGTCATCAAAAGGATGAAGGTTACGTAATGACCAACAGTCTCGTAATAACCTAAAAACCTCATTTCTTACCCCAATTACCGACTCCGTCACTTGTGGGAACGTTTCGTTTAATAGTTGTAGCCCGATGTTCTTGTTTTCACTTTGGTGAGAAGCCAACATTACTAACCCGTAAGCATAACATGCTTCTTTATGTTGCATGTTAGCCGCTTTTTCTAAATCACGAAGTCCTATATTCGGATATATTGAGTCAAAATAATTTCTTAAACCGTTGCGTAAAATAGCATTTGGGTTCCCCGCAATATATGCGTCAAAGTAAACACATCGTAATTTATGGATTTCCCAATGTGATATCCCCCATCTTTCGAACGAAAGCCTTTTATAAATCAAGGCATTCTTGGAACGTTCTTTGAATGTCCTACAAACTGATCTCGCCTTAAATAGTTGTGCCGAGGAATTCTGACCGACTCTAGACAAGATTTCATCAATCTTGTCTCCGGGTAGGTCTCTTAAAATATTGGGTTGTCTATCCATTTTGTGTTTTTATACTGTAAAATAGACAAGAGTTAGATTCATAAAAAAATACTTATTAATACAAGCAATTTTTACATATATCATAAAACATAAGCACACTATATTACATATATTACAACACACGAATACAACTATCTTATTCCGACTCGCTCGTTTCTTCTTCTTCGGTTTTGGTTCATTTTGCCAAGTTTCTAGGGATATATGATGTTCCCCTAATACGAGCCATCGATTTCCACATTGGTTTAGAAAAACCTGGTGGTTTAGAGGTTCCCGGGTTATTGTCACAACTTAAGAAATACGGGTGTTGACGATACATATAAAGTTCATCGGGTTTGGAATCAAATTTCTCTATTTTTATGCCCTTTCCCTTATTGTTCTCTTTTGCTTTATTAAATTGTGCTGGGGTAATTTCTATAACATCATCGGAATCCTTGTCGGGATCCGATTCATCGGAGAATTGGTAATCCTCCCAATACTTTACTTCCTTGGCGGAAACACCATTAACCATAATTAACTTTGGTTGGTTGGTTGAGGATTTTCTTCTACTTAACCGTTTTATTATTTCCCCCACTGGTTCTATTTCTTCTTCCGGTTCCGATTCTTCTTCCGGTTCCGATTCTTCTTCCGGTTTCGATTCTTCTTCCGGTTCCGACTCTTCTTCCGGTTCCTCTTCGGGAACTTGTGAATCAGTCCACGAATCATTCCAATTTATATTTGACTCTTCATTATTATTAGGTGAGTCAATGGGACTTGTTCTAGAGGTAGACATCTATCACATAATATCAAACGCATTAAGAGATTAATATATCACATAATATTCACATGTTAAAAATATATAGTTTCCAACAAAATTTGTTAAGCAATCATTTTTCAAGTAAACACGGTCGAAGTCCAGACTAACTAATGCATCCTAACAAACTCGATAAGACACACTAATACAAAATTCTGGTTCTCTAAGACCAACGCTCGGATACCAACTGAAATGTCCAGTTCATATTGATTATAAACGTTCCATATTAATTGATTTCATCACGAGGTTTTGACCTCTATATGAGACGTTTTTCAAAGACTGCATTCATTTTTAAAACAACCATAACCTTTATTTTATCTATAAAGGTTTAAAAATCATTACGTAGATTATCAAATAATGATAATCTAAAATATACCGTTTACACACGACCATTACATAATGGTTTACAATAAGAATATATTACATCAAAAATAAGTTTCTTGAATGCAGTTTTTACATAATATCATACAAGCATGGACTCCAAATCTTGTCCTTATTTTAGTATGCAACAGCGAAAGCTCTTAATAATCACCTGAGAATAAACATGCTTAAAACATCAACAAAAATGTTGGTGAGTTATAGGTTTAACCTATATATTATCAAATCATAATAATAGACCACAAGATTTCATATTTCAATATACATCCTATACATAGAGATAAAATTCATTCATATGGTGAACACCTGGTAACTGACATTAACAAGATGCATATATAAGAATACCCCCATCATTCCGGGACACCCTTCGGATATGATATAAATTTCGAAGTACTAAAGCATCCGGTACTTTGGATGGGGTTTGTTAGGCCCAATAGATCTATCTTTAGGATTCGCGTCAATTAGGGTGTCTGTTCCCTAATTCTTAGATTACCAGACTTAATAAAAAGGGGCATATTCGATTTTGATAATTCAACCATAGAATGTAGTTTCACGTACTTGTGTCTATTTTGTAAATCATTTATAAAACCTGCATCTATTCTCATCCCAAAAATATTAGATTTGAAAAATGGGACTATAACTCACTTTCACAGATTTTTTACTTCGTCGGGAAGTAAGACTTGGCCACTGGTCGATTCACGAACCTATAACAAATATGTACATATATATCAAAGTATGTTCAAAATATATTTACAACACTTTTAATACATTTTGATGTTTTAAGTTTATTAAGTCAGCTGTCCTCGTTAGTAACCTACAACTAGTTGTCCACAGTTAGATATACAGAAATAAATCGATATATATTATCTTGAATCAATCCACGACCCAGTGTATACATATCTCAGTATTGATCACAACTCAAACTATATATATTTTGGAATCAACCTCAACCCTGTATAGCTAACTCCAACATTCACATATAGAGTGTCTATGGTTGTTCCGAAATATATATAGATGTGTCGACATGATAGGTCAAAACATTGTATACGATTCTATGGTATCTCAAGATTACATAATATACAATACAAGTTGATTAAGTTATGGTTGGAATATATTTGTTACCAATTTTCACGTAGCTAAAATGAGTAGTTTTTACCAATTTTGTTTTGCTCGCCATTTCTTCGTTTCTAATCCGTTTTGAGTGATTTAAGCGGCCACGGTTTCTTAATAATCACCGTTTTGAGTGATTTAATGGTCGATTATATTTAAATCATAGTATGAAGCTATATACCAATAGTATTTAGCTTCATACTATTGGTATAAACACCTTTAATCATTCATTCTTATCAGCCATCTTAGAGTCAAAAATATGTGGAACCATTATTTAACAACTTGTATGACTAATGAGCTAAAAACAAACTTAAGGATTTTTTTTTCTTTATAACAAGTAATCTCGTTTTTATGATTTCACCCCATTTTTCCATTCCATTTTCTCATACTTACACTCCGAATTCTCTCTCAAAATACTCCTAACATCATACTTGATCATCTCCAAGCATTTTCACCATCTTTTAGCTTCAATTACAAGCTTTAATCATCATAAAAACAACCATTCAAGAACACTTCAAGAAATCTTTCAAACTTGCTAGCTTGCTTCCAATCTTGCAAATCCATTTCAAGTGATCATTCAATCTCAAGAAATCTTTCTTATTTACAGTAATATATCTTTCTAATTCAAGGTAATACTCATACTCAAACTTTGATTCAATTTCTATAACTATAACAATCTTATATTGAGTGGAAATCTTACTTGAACTTGTTTTCGTGTCATGATTCTACTTCAAGGACTTTCAAGCCATCCAAGGATCCTTTGAAGCTAGATCTATTTTTCTCTTTTCCAGTAGGTTTATCCACAAAACTTGAGATAGTAATGATGTTCATAACATCATTCGATTCATACATATAAAGCTATCTTATTCGAAGATTTAAACTTGTAATCACTAGAACATAGCTTAGTTAATTCTAAACTTGTTCGTAAATAAAGTTAATCCTTCTAAATTTAATTTTAAAATCAACTAAACACATGTTCTATATCTATATGATATGCTAACTTAATGATTTAAAATCTTAAAACACGAAAAACACCGTAAAATCGGACATACGCCGTCGTAATAACACCACGGGCTGTTTTGGGTTAGTTAGTTAAAAACTATGATAAACTTTGATTTAAAAGTTGTTCTTCTGGGAAAATGATTTTTCTTATGAACATGAAACTATATCCAAAAATCATGGTTAAACTCAAAGTGGAAGTATCGTTTTCAAAATGGTCATCAAGACGTCGTTCTTTCTACTGAAATGACTACCTCTTATAATATTGACTTGTAACCTGTATTTCTGACTATAAACTTATACTTTTTCTATTTAGATTCATAAACTTAAGTTCAATATGAAGCTATAGCAACTTGAATCACTCAAAACGGATTTAAAACGAAGAAGTTATGGGTAAAACAAAATTGGAAAATTTTACTTGTTGTAGCTACGAAAATTTTATAACAAATCCATATTAATCATATCCTAGCTAACTTATATTGTATTATACATGTATTATATAATCTTGGGATACCATAGATACATATACAATGTTTTGACATATCATATCGACCCATCTATATATATATTTCGAAACAACCATAGACACTCTATATGCAGTAATGTTAGAGTTAGCTATATAGGGTTGAGGTTGATTCCAAAATAATATATATACTTTGAGTTGTGATCTAGCCTGAGACTTGTATACACTGGGTCGTGGATTGATTCGAGATAATATATATTAATTTATTTCAGTACATCTAACTGTGGACAACTAGTTGTAGGTTACTAACGAGGAATGCTAACTTAACAACTTAAATCATAAAAACGTAATAAAAAATATTGTGAATATATTTAAATCATACTTTGATATATATGTACATATTTGTTATAGGTTCGTGAATCGACCAGTGGCCAAGTCTTACTTCCAACGAAGGAAAAATCTGTGAAAGTGAGTTATAGTCCCACTTTTAAAATCTATTATTTTTGGGATGAGAATACATGCAGTTTTATAAATGTTTTACAAAATAGACACAAGTGATCAAAATTACATTCTATGTTGAATTATCGAACCGAATATGCCCTTTTTTAGCTTGGTAGCCTAAGAATTGGTGTTTATTATAATTGCCACCAATTGACGCGAATCCTAAAGATAGATCTATTTGGCCCAACAACCCTCATCTGAGTTACGGATGCTTTAGTACTTCGATTTATCATGTCCGAAGAGAGTCCCGGAATGATGGGGATATTTTATATGCATCCTGTTAAGGTCGGTTACCAGGTGTTCATCATATGAATGATTTTTATGCAGATTGCATGTTGTTTATGAGAAATGGAAATATGAAATCTTGTGATCTATTATTATGATTTGATAAATATATAGGTTAAACCTATAACTCACCAACATTTTTGTTGACGTTTAAAGCATGTTTATTCTCAGGTAATTATTAAGAGCTTCCGCTGTTGCATGCTAATTTATGGACAAAAGTTGGAGTCAGCATGCTTGTATAATATTGGTTAAAAACTGCATTCAAAGACTTAAATTGATGTGTAATATTATTGTAAACCATTATGTAATAATCGTGTGAAAACGCTATATTTTAGATTATCATTATTTGATAATCGTCGTAATATTTTTAAACCTTTATCGGTAAAATAAAGGTTATGGTTTGTTTTAAAATCGAATGCAGTCTTTGAAAACGTCTCATATAGAGGTCAAAACCTCGCAACGAAATCAATTAATATGGAACGTTTATAAATCAATATGAACGGGACATTTCAGTCTCTCACGTTTATTATCACAGGAATAGAAAACTTGCTGTTAGAAATGAAAGAAGGATATAAATATGATGGTGGTTCGTTGGTTTTTTCAAATGGAACAGAAAAGTAGCGAGGGAATAACAGCAGGGTTGTTTGGTTCGGGTTCACGTTCAAGAAGGAGAGAGAGGATAGAGATGAAAAAAATATATATATGTGAAGGTGGTTGTTTATCACGATGGAGAGGAGAGGGAGAGAGAGGTTGTGATGGAGGTTAACAGTTTTGACAGAATACAAACTTAGCAATTATATGCTTGCAACACAAATGGATTTCACTTTATTATTTCTTTATGGTGGTGGTTTGAATGAGAACACAGCTGGTTTCGGTTGTTAATCGAATGGGTGGTGAAAGGTGGTGTTGTGTGTTCATGGTGACGGTGGAAGTGATAACTGATGGTGATTGTTGATTGTGGTGATGGAGGTTGAGAGTGGTCGGTGGTGGGAGACGTAGGTGATGGCTAGTGGTAGTCATGGTGTTTCTGAAAGGACCCGTTCATATATATTATAAACGATTCACAATAGTTGATTACATCGCGAGGTATTTGACCTCTATATGATACATTTTACAAACATTGCATTCGTTTTTAAAAGACAAACTTTCTTTAAAACGAAAGTTGACGGCATGCACACCATTTGATAATACATCCAACTATAATTGACATAATAATAATCTTGATGAACTCAATGACTCGAATGCAACGTCTTTCAAAATATGCCATGAATGACTCCAAGTAATATCATTAAAATGAGCTAATGCACAGCGGAAGATTTCTTTAATACCTGAGAATAAACATGCTTTAAAGTGTCAACCAAAAGGTTGGTGAGTTCATAGGTTTATCATAACAATCATTTCAATATATTAATAGACCACAAGATTTTCGTTTATAAATATATGTACACTCGCAAGTGTATAAAAGTATTCTATAAGTTGTAGGCACCCGGTAACAAGCCTTAACGTTCATGTTTTACCCTCTGAAGTACACCAGATCAGGTGTGTTTAAAATAACCTCGAATTACTAAAGCATCCCATAGTCAGGATGGGGTTTGTCAGGCCCAATAGATCTATCTTTAGGATTCGCGCCTACCGTACATAGACAAGTAGTTTAATGTTACCAAGCTAAGGGTATATTTCTGGTTTAAACCCATGTAGAATTAGTTTTAGTACTTGTGCCTATTTCGTAAAACATTTATAAAAACAGCGCATGTATTCTCAGTCCCAAAAATATATATAAAAGGGAGCAAATAAAACTCACCATACTGTATTTCGTAGTAAAAATACATATAACGTCATTTAACAAGTGCAAGGTTGGCCTCGGATTCACGAACCTATATTAATTATATATATTTATATGTTGGACAATATTTGTCTAACAATTTTTGGTCAAGTCATAGTGTACCACAATCCTAATGCTCGAGACTAATATGCAAAAGTCAACAAAAGTCAACTTGACTCAAAATGACTTCTAAAATTTATACGTGTTTATTATATAACTTAACTATAGTCGTTTTATATATTTAAATATATTTATTAGATTTTATAATAATAAAAGTCATTTATTAATAGAAATTTATATTAACGTTTATATATAATAAAATATACTTTTATGTATCTTAAGTAGTAAAATTTATAAAGTTCACTTAATATCGTAAAACTATAGTGGTAAGTATTATTAATGTAATTATACTACGCGTGGTGAAAAATATCTTTGTATCCCCTATTTATTTGATAAAATAATATTGATCATAATAATAATAAGTAAAAGTTGTATTATTTTGTAATAATAATTATTATTATTCTATAACAATATTTATATTTACTAAAAATGGTATTATGATAAAATGATAATACTAACATAATAGTAATAATGATATTTTATAATAACAATGATATTTTTATTAAAATAATAACGACGATAGTAATAATAATCATTTTAACAATAATACTAAAATTCAGTTGACTATAACTTCTAATCCGTTCATCTAAACCATTCGATATCTAAATGAAAAGTTCTTAATTTTTCGCTAGCTTTCCAATGACATGCATATCATATACCCTATCTCAGTAGCATATGTATCTAATTCAGGATTCAACAAACCTATCTAAGGACAATATCGAATGTACAAGCATGCATAATCCTATATACTCGAGCACTAGTCAGGGATACACTATTGATATATAAAAGTTAAGTTATGAGTGCTCACGTATCAATATTGAGATTCAATATTGCAGGACAGTACGTAGACGCAACGGAGATGATAAACACTAGATTGACCTCACGAGCATACCCATGAACCATACCCATCACCTCCATAGCTATAACCCATAATTTCCTTAGCTTCGACTCATTCAAAAAACTATTTTGAAATCACTCGGACATCACTCCGTCGTAATATTTTATGTATACTAATAATATCTTAAAATAATACAGAGCAAATATATATATATACATACATATATATATATATATATATATATGTAAATCGATTGAGAGAGTTTAGAGAAATATATTTTCAAGTTTCTATGAAATAATGAAACCTATTGAATTCTATTTATAATAGATTTTTGAATTATTAAAGTGAATTATTAAAGTATGAATTATTAAAGTGAATTATTAAAGTATGAATTATTAAAGTAAATTATTAATGTATGAATTATTAAAGTGAATTATTAAAGTTAAAGTAAAGTAAAAGTAAAGTAAAGGTATAGTTAAAGTATAGTAAAAGTATAAAAACTATGTATGTATAATACGCGTATAAATATATATAATATTAATTTAAATCGTTATATATATTTAATGAAATAAAATATAAATATCGTTATATTTATTATACTGGTTAAGTAATGAGTTGTTAAAAGTGATTCTAGATATTTATAAAAGTTATATACGTTTTAATAATAAAGTTCTTTTTAAACTGAAAATGTTTTTGTACGTTTGAAAATAGATTAATAGAATATTATGGAAACCAATTTTTCACTAGCTTTTGTCTAACTTTCGTAAATGACACTTTTTATTTTTATTTATAAATAGCTTTACAAATTATTCCGAATATCGTTAAGAGGAATAGATTTTCTCAAATCATAGTGGACCTCTCAACAGAGACTTGTAATCATAATTCAATGTTTCTGATAATTCAATCATTTAATATATTTTTTTTTATTTCGTCGATAATCATATTGAAACAAATACATTCATATAAAGCATTATACATTTAAATACTTTGTTGACATTTTCAATTTATAACATATACACATATACATACATATTCATATATGTTCATTTAATGGTTCGTGAATCATTGGAATTTGGTCGAGGTTTAAATGAATGTATAAACATAGTTTAAAATCCTTGAGATTTAACTTAACAAACTTTGCTTATCATGTCGAAATAATATAAAGATTAAAGTTTAAATTTGGTCAGAAATTTCCGGGTCGTCACAGTACCTACCCGTTAAAGAAATTTCGTCCCTGAAATTTGATAGAGGTCGTCATGACTAACAATGAGAATGTTATTATAACGATTATAGAGTTTTATCATGTTCAAGAAGAATGGATAAAATAATTCGATTACTCGAAGCGTGTGAGTGAAGTTATCATAAATGAATGAAATAAGATAATAGTGATTCGTCGTATCTTTTGACGTCATCACGATTGATCTCCGAAATGAAAATCTTTGTAATCTATATTGGATTTGATTATTCTGCGATTAAGGAAATTATGATCCTCTTCGAATTAATGCGATAATCCATTTTGATTTCTCTGTCGGATATTTCACTATAAATCCACCTCATTTGTTTTCTTACAACTCACACCTTCTCAACTCATATTTTAAAGTATTTGTCAATATGCTTCATCCAGTGCTGATTTTTGATATACTCCTCACTTTCATATATGTCGCTCTTCTTTTTCATCTGCCTCCGGAAGAATCTATTTACTTCTACTATACTCTTGGTTTTATAGTGTTTTTAGTTCTCCCGTGTCTTTATATTGCTATATGCATTGATATATACGGTTTGTGATTTCTGGGTTGTTGTTGGGTTTTATATCTTCCCTTATATTTCAAAGTCCTTGCTTCTTCTATAATCATTGTCATCCACAGTTAATGCTCTCTTCTATTTGCTATGATTTATACTCCCATTTCTAGTTCGGAGCTTTGTCCTTTCGTTTCTTCTTCTTGCGATTAAGCACCGCTTGTAATAGTCCAGAATTCGCAGATATAAATTTCGGAATGAACATTGTTATTGTTCTAGGAAGAAAATTGTAATGGCACGATCTTGACTTGTCAAATTACCAGAATACCTCGGAAAAGGCCGAATCATCAAGAAATATTTTCTTGATATTTAGAGATCAAAGAGAATACAAGAGTCGTGTAACATAGCACATGATGACGTTATGATATGTGAATCATCATGTTCCATTTAGAAACTCAGCATGAATTACTGTAATATAATCACGTTGATCAAGCGTCATTATATTATACTAACTCATGCTTCAGCTCCCAACACTTCTTCAAGAATATTCCTATTTTAAATTCAAATTTTTTGTTTTTAGAATTTAGAAACTAACACAGTTTCTTTTTATGTTATAACGCAGATATTGTGAAGAGATAAAAGATTTCAGATAAGAATAGTTGTGAAAATATCTTCAGGAATATCGAAGATATTATAATAAAAGATACGATAATATGGATGATGAAGAAGATTTGTCTGTGAAGGTTTAGAATAAGAAGTAAGGTGTTTGCTAATGATTTCAGTAGACACTGAATCATTTGGATCCTTTGAAGGCAGGTTTAGTCTTTGTGATTTATCCACAGCCTCCTTCATGGTCTGCTCAATCCGTTTTCCAGTTTCAAACCTTCTCTTTTTCTCAGCTTTACCACCATACTATTCTTTATCATCAAACTTTTGACTGTTAAATTCGTTTACAGTTTTTGCTGCTTCATCAGCATTTTTCCAATTTCGGAGAACTAGTTCATATTTTGGGATGTTTTTCAGAAAATTCACATTCGAAGTATGTAAGTCTAGGAGATAGACGTTATATGTATAACTTTTGACGTAAAATTGTCGCGAAATTCAAAATACTGATTGCTAATTCCCAGTAGTTGATGTGACAATTATTGTTACAGGATGTAGGTGAGTACATGATGGGGTTTTAATGAATAAGTATAGTGGCTTTTCAGAGAGGCTTAAGTCGAAGGTTAATGAAATTGTTGATAAGTTTACTGCTAATGTGGCGATATATGAAAGGTTCCCTAGTAACAATGATGAAGGGGTAATTGTTATAATAAGGTTTATTCGTATAAATAAATGAAGGTGGTTTGCTGGAGCTGTGACAAAACTGTATATTTTGGAAAGAGAATGAAAAATTATATTTGGTAATAAATATCAAAGGATCTGACACGGATACGTATTAAACTATAACTTTGGTTTCAAGAGCTTTTCAGATGCATGACAGTGGGTAATATGTGGTTGGATCATCATCTCGCATGTCTTTAGGAATTTTGAAGTGTTTGAACACATATTGTAATTGTTAATATACATATGATGTTCTAAGATTTTGAATGATACAAATATTTTTGTGAGTTCCATGAATAGAAATGAGGTTCAAGGACAGTTTTGAAGTCAAAGTATAGTTTTGAAAGATGTAGGAATCTAAGAGTGATGATTTCGGTTATATCTTGAATCGAACTATGAGATTTCAAAATTAGAATATGTAATTAGATTTTGAATGAGTATGGTTGTTTTGATTTCTATAAAAGAATGTATATTGTTGTGAAAATAGGGAGTATAATGGATGATTTGCTGAATCAGATTCGAAGAATGTAACATATTAATTGTGAATTTATATATCTCTCGGGTATTACCTACCCGTTAAAAAAATTTCACAATTAATATTTTGTACAAAAGAATTTTATTACAGTCTTTATGGAAATATATATGTGTATATTTCTTCAGATGTAATATTGATTTAATGAGTTAATATTAAATTAAACTCATTTGATTTATGGTTAAGGCTAGGATGGATAATTTCTAAACTTTAGAAATTACATAATCGCCGTAGAATGTTTCTCCAATGAAGTTATGAATCAATACTTCATAGTTGTGGTATTCCTTGGTATCTACATGGCGTATGACGTCGATGCTCGTGGGATAGATTGTGAAGTTGAGGTTTGCGATGCGGTTGTTGTTGGTGGTGGTAATGGTACTGTTGATGTTGTTGATGGTGGTACTAGTTATGCTGCTGGTGCTGCTGCTGGTGTTTGTAACCTTTGCACCATATTCTCCAAAACCACTACCCGAGCGCGAAGCTCGTTGACTTCTTCTATTACACCGGGGTGATTGTCGGTTCGGATGAGCGGATAAATAAGATCTAGAATTTGGTGTAGTATATAATCATGACGAGATACTCTGGAAATGAGAGAGAAAATGGTGTTTCGGACAGGTTCGCCGGTAAGTGCTTCAGGTTCATTGCCAAGAGGGCAATGTGGTGGATGAAAGGGATCACCTTCTTCTTGTCTCCAATGGTTAAGTAGATTACGAACCCATCCCCAATTCATCCAGAATAGATGATGGCTAATTGGTTGATCCATTCCGGTTACGCTGCTTTCGGAGCTCATGTGGAAATCCATATCGGCATAGCTGTCGGAATCCGAGGAACTCGAACTGGTTGAGGGATCCATCTTGTATGATCAGGGAAAGAATTTTTGGCATGAAATAGATTGTAGAATTTAGATTTGGTATTCTTCAATACATAATTTACATATGTATATATAATACCAAAATCCCATAAATTACGGAGGAATTTACGTGATATGTCAGGCAAAGTTTACAGTAACAAATACGCTAAGATATGGATTAGCAGATACGCTAAGATATGAATTTTGTCTATACACTATTTATGCAATCAATGCAGTAAGACGTGTCTAGATTAAGAATGATAAGCAGGCAATTCCGACAAAAATGATAAGCAAAAATTTTGACATGCAGACACGGTCGAAGTCCAGGCTCACTAATGCATCCTAACGACTATCAGTTAGACACACTAATGCAGACCTGGTTTGCTAAGACCACCGCTCTGATACCAACTAAAAGGACCCGTTCATATATATTATAAACGATTCACAATAGTTGATTACATCGCGAGGTATTTGACCTCTATATGATACATTTTACAAACATTGCATTCGTTTTTAAAAGATAAACTTTCTTTACAACGAAATTTGACGGCATGCACACCATTTGATAATACATCCAACTATAATTGACATAATAATAATCTTGATGAACTCAATGACTCGAATGCAACGTCTTTCAAAATATGCCATGAATGACTCCAAGTAATATCCTTAAAATGAGCTAATGCACAGCGGAAGATTTCTTTAATACCTGAGAATAAACATGCTTTAAAGTGTCAACCAAAAGGTTGGTGAGTTCATAGGTTTATCATAACAATCATTTCAATATATTAATAGACCACAAGATTTTCGTTTATAAATATATGTACACTCGCAAGTGTATAAAAGTATTCTATAAGTTGTAGGCACCCGGTAACAAGCCTTAACGTTCATGTTTTACCCTCTGAAGTACACCAGATCAGGTGTGTTTAAAATAACCTCGAAGTACTAAAGCATCCCATAGTCAGGATGGGGTTTGTCAGGCCCAATAGATCTATCTTTAGGATTCGCGCCTACCATACATAGACAAGTAGTTTAATGTTACCAAACTAAGGGTATATTTCTGGTTTAAACCCACGTAGAATTAGTTTTAGTACTTGTGCCTATTTCGTAAAACATTTATAAAAACAGCGCATGTATTCTCAGTCCCAAAAATTTATATAAAAGGGAGCAAATGAAACTCACCATACTGTATTTCGTAGTAAAAATACATATAACGTCATTTAACAAGTGCAAGGTTGGCCTCGGATTCACGAACCTATATTAATTATATATATTTATATGTTGGTCAATATTTGTCTAACAATTTTTGGTCAAGTCATAGTGTACTACAATCCTAATGCTCGAGACAAATATGCAAAAGTCAACAAAAGTCAACTTGACTCAAAATGACTTCTAAAATTTATACGTGATTATTATATAACTTAACTATTGTCGTTTTATATATTTAAATATATTTATTAGATTTTATAATAATAAAAGTCATTTATTAATAGAAATTTATATTAACGTTTATATATAATAAAATATACTTTTATATATCTTAAGTAGTAAAATTTATAAAGTTCACTTAATATCGTAAAACTATAGTGGTAAGTATTATTAATGTAATTATATTACGCGTAGTGAAAAATATCTTTGTATCCCCTATTTATTTGATAAAATAATATTGATCATAATAATAATAAGTAAAAGTTGTATTATTTTGTAATAATAATAATTATTATTCTATAACAATATTTATATTTACTAAAAATGGTATTATGATAAAATGATAATACTAACATAATAGTAATAATGATATTTTATAATAACAATAATATTTTAATTAAAATAATAACGACGATAGTAATAATAATCATTTTAACAATAATACTAAAATTCAGTTGACTATAACTTCTAATCCGTTCATCTAAACCATTCGATATCTAAATGAAAAGTTCTTAATTTTTCGCTAGATTTCCAATGACATGCATATCATATACCCTATCTCAGTAGCATATGTATCTAATTCAGGATTCAACAAACCTATCTAAGGACAATATCGAATGTACAAGCATGCATAATCCTATATACTCGAGCACTAGTCAGGGATACACTATTGATATATAAAAGTTAAGTTATGAGTGCTCACGTATCAATATTGAGATTCAATATTGCAGGACAGTACGTAGACGCAACGGAGATGATAAACACTATATTGACCTCACGAGCATACCCATGAACCATACCCATCACCTCCATAGCTATAACCCATAATTTCCTTAGTTTCGACTCATTCAAAAAACTATTTTGAAATCACTCGGACATCACTCCGTCGTAATATTTTATGTATACTAATAATATCTTAAAATAATACAGAGCAAATATATATATATATATATATATATATATATATATATATATATATATATATATATATATATATATATATATATATATATATATATATATATATATGTAAATCGATTGAGAGAGTTTAGAGAAATATATTTTCAAGTTTCTATGAAATAATGAAATCTATTGAATTCTATTTATAATAGATTTTTGAATTATTAAAGTGAATTATTAAAGTATGAATTATTAAAGTGAATTATTAAAGTATGAATTATTAAAGTGAATTATTAAATTATGAATTATTAAAGTGAATTATTAAAGTTAAAGTAAAGTAAAAGTAAAGTAAAGGTAAAGTTAAAGTATAGTAAAAGTATAAAAACTATGTATGTATAATACGTGTATAAATATATATAATATTAATTTAAATCGTTATATATATTTAATGAAATAAAATATAAATATCGTTATATTTATTATACTGGTTAAGTAATGAGTTGTCAAAAGTGATTCTAGATATTTATAAAAGTTATATACGTTTTAATAATAAAGTTCTTTTTAAACTGAAAATGTTTTTGTACGTTTGAAAATAGATTAATAGAATATTATGGAAACCAATTTTTCACTAGCTTTTGTCTAACTTTCGTAAATGACACTTTTTATTTTTATTTATAAATAGCTTTACAAATTATTCCGAATATCGTTAAGAGGAATAGATTTTCTCAAATCATAGTGGACCTCTCAACAGAGACTTGTAATCATAATTCAATGTTTCTGATAATTCAATCATTTAATATATTTTTTTTTAATTTCGTCGATAATCATATTGAAACAAATACGTTCATATAAAGCATTATACATTTAAATACTTTGTTGACATTTTCAATTTATAACATATACACATATACATACATATTCATATATGTTCATTTAATGGTTCGTGAATCATTGGAATTTGGTCGAGGTTTAAATGAATGTATAAACATAGTTTAAAATCCTTGAGATTTAACTTAACAAACTTTGCTTATCATGTCGGAATAATATAAAGATTAAAGTTTAAATTTGGTCAGAAATTTCTGGGTCGTCACAGTTTCAATGTGGTGGCAGGCGGATTCAAGTGATGGTGGTGATGTTTAATCTCTAGAATATGTATATAAAAAATATACTAAGAAGATGAATTGTTTTAGTAAGATTGATTAAACTAACATATAGGAATTGAAGGGTCAAGATGAATTAGGTTATTTAGTTACGAATCTATGGTAAATGATTTATGAAAGGGATTGATAAATTTGATTTTTGAAAGTTAAAAGAAAAGAATATAATGATGGTGAGATTTGTCACATAACATGAAGTAAAGAAAAGGATTTCGGGTGTTGAATGAATCATAGAAGAGGTTGATAGGTTTGTAGAGATGTTAGGTGGTTTGGATATAAATATAATTCATGCAAGTGTATCTTTACATAAGTGTAAATGTGCAAAGACAAACACAAGCACACTAATTCAATCCACATTCCAATCATATAGACATAAAATTCAAAAGTTATACCGTAAACTAAATAGTAATATATATCCTACAAAAATTTTGATTCAATAATGTACTCTGGTTCATGTCACGGACTAAAATAAAAAAAAAATAGTAATATATAAAATAATATTAATAATAATATTAAATTATTCAAATGAAATTTAAACATGTTTAAATGACTTAGCAACCTTTAATTTATTGATTTGGATTTCATTCACCGACTGAATTTCGTACTTAGTTGTAAATCAGTGGCGGATAAAAAGTCTCAGAAAAATCCCATATTTTTAAATTAACTATATTTATTTATTTTGGTCATTATGGTATAAAATTCGATCATTAACTATTAAATAAAAATTACATTAATTATTCACTCCCATCCCTAAGTAAAATATAAAAAGTTTTAAAATTCAACAAATAGTTCCTAAGTACATTTTTAATAAGCCTAAAATTTATATTACTCATTTTTGGATCACCGTTTATTTTAAATTCACCTAAGTTTGAACTTAACTTATTTAAAAAAAAACATCGAATGATAAATGAGTGCTTCTATCGTTTACTAAATAAATTCGGAACTATATTTATACATTCAATATACCTTATTTATAGATATAGATATGTTTTAAATAATAATTATTATATATTATTTTATTTTACATAGTTAATTATAATATATTTCAAATTATTATTTATATATATTTAAATATATACGTATCTATTTACAAGTAATTGTTCGTGAATCGTCGAAACTGGTCGAAGGTCAAATGAATACATGAAACAGTTCAAAATTTTTGAGATTCAATTAAATAGACTTTGCTTATCGTGTCGAATCGAATAAAGATTCAAGTTTAAATTTGGTCGGAAATTCCCGGGTCGTCACAGTACCTACCCGTTAAAGGAATTTCATCCCCGAAATTTGATCGAGATGGTCATGGCTGACAATAAGTATGTTTTCATGACTCTACGAGTTGGAAATTAGAGTTTTATCATCAGTGAGTACTATGGATAAAGCAATTTGTTTATGTGAAGCGTACGAGTGAAGCTGTCAAAAAAGAGTGAAATGAGTAAAATAAGATTCATCTTGACTTTTTGACGTAGTCAGGGCTGATTTCCGGAATTCAAGGGATTAAATAAAATATTCGAAATCTATAAGATTTGATTCTTCGGTAATTCAAAAAATTAGGATCTCTCTAATTAAATGCGAAGATCTGCCTTGATTTCTTTATCAGATATTTCACTATAAATTAACTTCTTCCGTTCCATTACTTTTACCATTCCTATACTCAATTTCCAAATTCAAAAGATTGTGAAAATGCTTAATCCAGTTCTAACTCTTGTCCTTATCCTGACTATTGCCACAATCATTCTCCTTTTCCAACTTCTACCGGAGGAAATCGTTTACTTCTACTTCGCCCTTGGGGTTATAGTGTTCTTAATTCTCCCGTGTCTTTATGTTGCGATAAACATTGATATCCACGGTTTGTAATTTATGTGTTGTTATCGGGCTTTATATTTTCCCTTATATTTCGGAGTCCCTGCTTCCGTCTTCTATAATCATTGTTATTCACAGTTAATGCTCTCTCTTATTTGCTGCGATTTATACCCCCTTTCTATTTTGGAGCTTCATGCTTTTGTTTTCTTTTCGCAAGTAATGATCCAGAATTCGTAGGTATGGAGTTTTGAATTATCATGATATACAAGGTAGAAAGGAAAGGTAGTAGCACGATTTGATTTGTCAAATTACCAGAATCACTGAGAATAGAACTATCAAGAATATACTTTCTTGATATGTTCAGAAGTTAAGCAGAATGAAAAAGTTATGTAACATGGTACATGATGACGTTATGATCTGTGAATCATTACGTTCCATTAGAAACTCAGTATGACTTACTGTAATATAATCACGTTGATCAAGTGTCATTATATTATACTAATTCATGCATCAATTTCTTTACATTTCTCCAGAATTCATTCATAAATTAAACTTAGATTTTACAGAAGTTTTCAATATAATGAAACACAGGAAGCACGAAGAGGTATATAATTTAGGATGAGAATATTTATGAAAATATCCTCAGAAATATCGAAGATATTTATGATGATATTTTGGAATTTCCAAGTTCAAAGGTTGATGAAGAAAAATTTTCCGCAAGATTTTAATATGACTTCGGAGCCAGATATTCTCTAAAGATTTCAACGGATCAAGAATTACCTGGATTCTTTGAATATAGGGTATGGTCCTTTTATTTGTCCTTGGTCTCCTTCGTGGTTAGCTCAATCTATTTTTCAGTATCAAATTTTCTATCGAGCGTTCCTAACACTCCCTTCTTTATCATCAAACTTTTGGCCTTTTAGACCATCTATGATTTTGCTGTTTCCTCTGCATTTAATGCTACCATATCTGAATCATTGGTAATCAATCCAAGGTGATTTCAAAAGAATTATTTTTTTAAATGATTAAACGCTGATGGTAATATGATGGAATATAAAGGTTCCCCTGTAACAATAAAAGAGCATGCATATATATCAAAGTTATAATAAGGTTGTTTCGAACGAAAAGTCGAAGTTGATTTGCTGGAGCTATGACAAAATTGACTAATTTGAAAAGAATTGAAATGTTATTTTCAGTAATAACAACGCAAAAGGAGCTAGCACAGATACGTGTTAAACGTTTACTCAGTTTCTGAGAGTTTTTCAGGTGCATAACTATATGCATCAATATTTTTCTTCTGTAGATGAAGTGCAGTTGGTTCATTCTCTCGATTGAGATGTTTTCAAGAATCATGAAAGGTTTGAACACAGCTTGGAATCGTCAAGATAGAAATGAGGTTTAAGTTGAAATCAAGTGGCAAACTTGAAGAGATGTTTAGTTTCATATATTATAATCAATATTTTAATTCATTATAGTTGTCCAATGTTTCTAGTCCACAATTAATAGTCCAATAATTCATATATAGTTTAATATATAATATTCGAATTAATTAATACATATCGTGACCCATTGTATACATGTCTCAGACTCGATCACAACTCAAAGTATATATATTATTGTAGAATCAACCTCAACTCTGTATAGCTAACTCAAGCATTACTGCATATAGAGTGTCTATGGTTATTCCAAATAATATATATAGATGCGTCGATATGATATGTCAAAACCTTGTATACGTGTCTTGATATTTAAAGTGCGTAAAATAAATAACAGAAATTAAATAAAAATTGCGAGAATTAAAATTGCGATAATAAATTTCGGTAATTAAATGTAATAATGTAACGACCCTGGATTCTCCAACATTTATTTATTAATAATTATTATTATTATTACGTGTGATTAAACGAATGTATGTCATTACATTTGCATGTTGCCATGATTGCCCGAACTTAACTTTAATTTCCCGAAACGTCTTTGTGACACCCGGAACTTACCCGAATAATAATTTCAAGTATTATTTACATTCATGGTTAATTTTATTAATCATTTTAATTAACTATGGTGATTAGTTAGTTACTTGGGCTTTAATTGGATTTATTTGTTAAATACTTAAACTTGAGCTTGACAAAGTTAATGGACTCATGATATTGGACATATAAGCCCACCCTACATCTAAATGGACTACTAGAAGCCCAACTTTAGGCTAGTAACTTGTTAATATAAACCTTGGAATAACTAGATTAAACAAAAAAATAAAATACTTGCAAGCATGCTAGTGATATTCCCTCATGCACTTAACTTTTCCCATTCCACACAAACACCACTCTCCAATGCAAGAATCTAGCATGTTGACCCCTCCCCTTTGGCTAAGAAAACCGTCCACCATGGTGGCCTTGGAGGGTGGTATTGTTTTTAATTTTTGACTACATATTACTAGCATTCTCTCATTCTAAACACACACTACAACTTGCATCTTATTTTCTCTCCTTATACTCTCTAGTTCTTGTAAGTTACTTGAGCTTTTTCTCCTTCTTTTCTCTTGTAAAAACCGTGACACACACACACACATATCACCATCATTGTTTGTTGTTTGCTTGTTCTTGCTAAAGTTTACTTACTTGTTGTTATTACTTACTAGTTATCAAGAATCAAACTTATTAGTTTATTCTTCATTTATCTTGTTCATAACAAGAACATGCAAGAACTAAACTTCCTAGTTTATGTTCTACATCTAATGTCTTGAAAGATTAAAGTTCATGGGTTGTAAAAATCATTACTTGAATGCATGTTAGTAAACATAAAAGTTTACTTTCTAAAGATCAAGACTTAGGCTTGAATCTTTAAAAGTATGAAACTCATGAACTTGTTACTTGTTTATTTGTTTATCACTTCCATTCTTGCACCTTAATTACACTTTACTAGTTGATAATCAAAGTTTTGTAACTTATGGTTTCACTAAAGTAAAGGTTCAAGTGTTAGTACTTATGATTTAACTTAATGACTTTACTTCGACTTGCACATGGGTTATGATGGTCAAACCATGGTAAAGATGATGTAAACATATCAATGATTTGTACACTTGAAGCTATAGGCATCAAGGATGAGAACCATGATGAACATCAAGCACCAAACTCACCGGAACCCATTATTTTCGGCTTTAATGTTCTCTGCTTACTGTTTTACTGTTTCTGTAACAGACCAGTAGACTTGGGCTGTTGTAATTATGATTTTCAAATATATCTGTTCGTGTAGATAACTTTTCATTTAAGACTCATCTTAATTCGAGTTACGGTTTAGGATTTATGGCCCTCCGATTGTCACTATGTCCTTTAACGTTGTGCAGAAATTTCTGACCCACTCGCACTTAGACCGTCGCCACGGTCAAATGAAGATGAGTTTGCTTCTGTATATTTTACCACACTTAAAGGACTCGTATACGGAGCCATGGCCACTGGTCTCACCTTATTTCAGTAGGTTTAGAGGCCGTGGTGACTGACCGAACTCAGCCCTTGTTTTAAACTACTTTCATGAACGAAACTTACTTTACGCCTTTTGTTTGATGATGAATGATGATGACCCTTAAGACCTTATTTACATGCTTTTAAACCTATTCAGACGATTTACTGACTTAGTACTATTTGACTTAGGTTGAGGACCTTCGGACCGATTACTTGCACACCTTTTCCGAACCGACCTTACGACTACATTATCATTGTGAGTTATAGCATCCCTTTTTACTTTAACTATTTGGGACTGAGAATACATGCACATTTCATGTTTTACATACTAGGCACGAGTACTTAAAAACTTATATATGTGTGGGTTATACAATGGCACAAACATTCCCTTTAGCTCGGTAACGTTTAATCATTGGTTTTTGGAACCGTGAACGCGAATCTTAGATATGGATCCATAGGGTTTGACATCCCCACTCGGGCTAGTCGCGCTAGCATTTAACGAGTGATTAATACTTCGTAATCATACGCACTTGCCAAGTGTACTTTCAGGGGGTATAAACGTTAAGTTAGTTACCAAGTGCCCACGGTTAAGCATATACTTTATCATATCATTTTGAAACGCTCTTGTAGCACTGAAATCTCGTGGCCTACCTTATGTTACTGTTATACTTAAACTATAGCTCACCAACCATTGTGTTGACATTTTAAGCATGTTTTTCTCAGGTGCCTAAGGTTTGCTTCCGCTGTGTTACTAGACTTGCTGATTATTTTGCATTTAAACTTCAATACTTTTGAACTATGTTTTGTAACGACCTAAAGGTCACTTTCATTTATTCATGCTTGCTATTCGTAGAAGCATACTGTTGGTGTAAAACATTTGATATCGGTTATGACGTCACCTTTTTAATCGTGAATGCAACTTCTTTTATTATAGCATATAGTACTTAACCTTGTAATGATCCTGTTGTTGATGATTCGTACACGATGGTTTTGTACGGGGCATCACATTTGGTATCAGAGCGTTGGTTTTAGGGAATTAGGTTGCATTAGTGAGTCTAAGACCAACCCGAGTAGGATTCACTAATAGGACTAATCTACAGCTTGCTAGTTTACGTGTTTCTGCTGAACTTACTGCATGCTGCTGCTTACTTTTACTGCTATATGCCGTATGCTACTACATGATTTCACTACTATATTATATTATTTGCTTTCGATTGCATGCTACTTGCATACGATTTGCCGTTATTGCCATGCTGTACATGATTTAAACTGTTGGCCTAATACGTGCTTGCTTTATGACTTACTGACATGGAAAATTTATTTTTCCTTGTTCAGATGTCGGATGTACCACCTGCTAGCATTTTAGGCAGTTTAGACTCTTCAGCTACTCCACCTACCACCGTTGCCGATCCACCGATCCTGACACGCACGAGTGACCCCGGCGCTTCATCTTCCGGGACTAGCAGCCAGCCGCCTGCAACAGTGACTACTTCTGATGGACACGTGGGCCCTACGGAGATTCCAGCTCCGTCTGCTCCCGGAACGTCGGGGTCACAACCCCTGCATCGGTGGGATTGAGATTCCCGCGGAGTTCGGGGAAGGGCCATTTTGTAACCATATGCGTACGCCTTGCCGACGCACTCCCGACGGACGTTTAGTGCCAATTCCGTCAGGCAGACACAGACAGATGTTGGCCGCCTTCGGACTGCCAGTTGAGCCACCCATGTCTCCACCACGTGATTCAGACGACGGGTCTTCCACTGATGCGCCATCAGACGACACCTCTTCGGATGACTCCAGTGATGATGAGGACCCTGCTGATATACCTATTCAGGCACCCTCCACCCCACCGAAGAAGCGGTACCGTCCTGATGGCACCGTCATTCCAGGGGTGAATGGAGGTCGTGCTTTCACTGACGCTTTTGGTCTACGTCGGAGGGTTACTGCCCGTAAGCGGCTCGTGCCGTACCCTGCCGACCCACTCATACGTAAGACACCTCGTTACGTGCTGACTATTTCTGGAGCCGGGACATCTGCACCCCGTTTCGTGCGGTCTGCACCACCCGCTCCGCCAGCACCATCCGCTCCACCTGCCCCACCTGCACCACCGGCACCACCAGCACCGCCCGCCCCACCAGCTCCCACTGTCGAGGAATTGAAAAGGGAGGTGGAGATTCTCCGAGCTCGGGTTACTGGGCTCAAGGAGCAGTTGGCTCAGGTTTTGGATATCCTACACCCACCTTCACCGTAGGACTTTTGTATTAGATTTCATGATGTAATCTAGTTGTAGCTTCTTGTATTATTTATGTATTGTAAGAACTTATGCGAATGTATGAAACTTATTATTAATGAATGGAACCTTGCGTTATTTAACTCTTGCACGATGTTCTATTTGCATTACTGTACGATGATTCTGTGGTATTTGTACCTAGATGCGTTATTTAATAACATGTGATGTTTTGATTCCATGTTGGTTAATATATACTATATCATTACTACTTGAATACTGGATTTTGACTTGGGTCAAAATTTTTGTTTAGAACATCATGGCTAACGGTCGATCCACACCTACTGCTGCTCAAATTGAAGAGATGATCCAAGAACGTGTCGCCGCAGCCCTAGCTGAAAGAAATCTCCAAGCTCCACCGCCACCACCACCAGTTATCCCACCCGTTCGAAATGGGTGTACTTACAAGGAATTCCAGAGCTGCAAACCACATAACTTCAGTGGAACTGAGGGACCGGTTGGTCTCACCAGATGGTTCGAGAAACTTGAATCAGTATTCCGAGTTAGCAACTGTTCGGAGGACAACAAGACCAAATTTGCTTCTTGCACGGTATCTGACGGTGCGTTAACGTGGTGGAACACGTTAGCTCAAGCGAAAGGTATCGATGAGGCGTATGCTACACCATGGGAGGAATTCAAAGCGGCTATGATTGATGAGTATTGTCCGAGAACCAAAATACAAAAGATGGAAATGGAATTCATGCAGTTAAAGGCCGTTGGGAACAACCTTGATGGTTACAACAGGAGATTTTTGGAACTAGCTCTTATGTGTCCGACAATGGTCACCCCGAAATTCAAGCGTATGGAGAGATACTTCTGGGGACTCCCTAAGTCCATCAAAGGAAACGTCACATCGTCCAAACCACCGAATGTTCCCAAAGCAATGCGCATGGCGCATACCCTCATGAATCAGATTCTCATTGATGAGCTGGAGAAGGCTAAGTTTGAAGCTGGTAGTAGCGAAAAGCGAAAGTGGGATAATAACAACCACCACAACAACAGGGGGAGAACCTATGATCAGACCACCGCTAAGAGACACAACAACGGTGGAAATCCCAACCCCGGAACAAGCTCCAACCCGAACTACAAAGGTACCCTACCGCAATGCAAGAGGTTTTACAAACACCACACTGGGTATTGTAATGTGGTTTGTGAGAAGTACCAACGGTCTGGACATATAGGCAAGGATTGCAAGGTCACAACTTTGAATGCAAGGGTGAACCCCACCGGGCCGAAGAAGTGCTACGGATGCGGAAAGACGGGTCACTTCAGGAATGAGTGTCCCGACAAACGAAAAGACGGCGGACCACCACGAGGTAGAGCTTTTAATGTTAATGCAAGGGATGCACGCGAGAACCCCGACTTGGTGACAGGTATATTCACTATCAACAATCTTTTAGCTTCTGTCCTATTTGATACTGGTGCCGATAGAAGTTATGTATGTAGACACTTTTGTGATAAGATGAATTGGTCGTTAGTCCCTTTAAAAGAAAGTATGCTTGTCGAGGAAGCCAACGGTAAACTTGAAAAGGTTGACCAAATTGGCCGAGGGGCTATTATTAATATAGCTGGTGCGAATTTTGAAATTGACTTGATACCTATCAAACTGGGAAGTTTTGACGTGATCGTCGGTATGGATTGGTTGACCAAAGTAAGGGTGATATTATTTGTGAAGATAAAGCTCTTCGTATACCACAAGGAGATGGCGAGCTGCTGGTTATTTATGGAGAGAGATGTACCTCGAAGTTGAACCTCATCAGTTGCGTGAAAGCGCAAAAGATCATGAAGAAGGGACGTCTTGCTGTTCTAGCACATGTGAAAACAGTAGAAACCGAGGTGAAGAGTGTGAACGACGTACGGATTGTAAACGAGTTTCCCGATGTCTTTCCAGAGGAGTTACCTGGATTACCACCACCGAGGGCAGTGGAATTTCAGATCGATTTAGTGCCAGGAGCTGCACCTGTAGCTCACGCACCGTACCGACTTGCACCTTCCGAGATGCAAGAGTTACAAAGCCAACTACAGGAACTCCTAGATCGAGGGTTTATTCAACCAAGTTCTTCGCCGTGGGGTGCACCTGTTTTGTTTGTGAAGAAGAAGGATGGATCCTTCAGTATGTGTATCGACTACCGTGAACTCAACAAATTGACAATCAAGAATCGGTATCCACTACCACGAATTGACGATCTTTTCGATCAGCTGCAAGGATCGAGCGTTTACTCTAAGATCGATTTGCGATCTGGTTATCACCAGTTGAGGGTGAAAGAGAGTGACGTGATGAAGACTGCATTTAGGACTCGCTATAGTCATTATGAGTTTCTCGTGATGCCATTCGGATTAACAAATGCACCTGCCGTGTTCATGGACCTCATGAATCGTGTCTGCAAGCCGTACTTGGATAAGTTTGTTATCGTCTTCATAGATGATATTCTCATCTACTCTAAGAGCGAAGAAAAGCATGAGCAACACCTCCGATTAGTGCTTGAACTCTTGAGACAAGAGCAACTATACGCCAAATTCTCCAAGTGTGAATTTTGGTTGAAGGAAGTCCAGTTTCTGGGTCATGTTGTGAGCGACCAGGGTATCAAAGTTGATCCCGCGAAGATTGAAGCTATCAGCAAGTAGGAAACCCCCACCACTCTGACTCATATTCGCCAATTCCTAGGTCTCGCCGGTTATTACCGAAGGTTTATCGAAGGTTTCTCTCTGATTGTGCGTCCTTTGACCGCACTGACTCACAAGGGCAAGAAGTTCATTTGGGAACCCGCACACGAATCAGCATTTCAAACTTTGAAGAAGAAGTTGACCACCGCACCTATCCTATCACTTCCTGAAGGCAGTGACGACTTTGTTGTTTATTGTGATGCATCGAAGAGTGGTTTTGGTTGTGTACTGATGCAACGATCAAAGGTTATTTCCTATACCTCCCGCCAATTAAAGATTCACGAACAGAACTACACTACTCATGATCTCGAACTTGGAGCCGTTGTCTTTGCGCTTAAATTGTGGAGACACTATTTGTATGGAACTAAGAGCACTATATTCACCGATCACAAGAGTCTCCGGCACATCTTCGATCAGAAGCAACTAAATATGAGACAGCGTCAATGGATCGAGACGCTTAACGACTACGATTGTGAACTCCGTTATCACCCTGGCAAGGCTAATGTTGTAGCTGACGCTTTGAGCCGAAAGGAGAGGATGGTACCCCTTCGCGTTCGGACTCTGAACATTACCATCCATTCGAACCTCAACAATCAGATCCGAGTAGCCCAAGGTGAGGCTCTCAAGGAGGAGAATATATCTCATGAACATTTGAACATACTTATCTCTCGATTCGAGGTTAGGGAGTCTGGACTCCGATGTTATACCGGAAGAATTTGGGTACCTCTTTATGGAGATTTACGGAACCTTATACTTGATGAAGCACACAAATCGAGGTATTCGATTCACCCTGGAGCGGGCAAAATGTACCACGACCTAAAAGAACAGTATTGGTGGCTGAATCTTAAGAAAGACGTTGCAACTTATGTTGGTAAGTGTTTGACTTGCTCGAAGGTTAAAGCCGAGCATCAGAGGCCCTCTGGATTGCTTCAACAGCTGGAGATCCCACAATGGAAGTGGGAAAGGATCACAATGGATTTCATTACCAAGCTACCAAAGACGGTGGGCGGATACGATACTATTTGGGTTATTGCTGACCGCCTTACCAAATCTGCACACTTCCTAGTGATGAAGGAAACTGATACAATGGAAAGACTTGCTCATCTATACATCAAGGAGGTTGTATCACGACACGGTGTACCTTTATCGATCATCTCAGATCGCGATCCCCGTTTTGCTTCTAGATTTTGGTGTTCTTTGCAAGAAGCCATGGGAACTCGTCTTGACATGAGTACTGCTTATCATCCTCAGACTGACGAGCAAAGTGAACGAACGATTTAGACGTTGGAGGACATGTTGCGTGCATGTGTTATCGATTTCAGAAAGGCCTGGGAAAGGCATTTGCCACTCGCCGAATTTTCTTACAACAACAGTTATCACTCGAGCATTAATGCTGCACCTTTTGAAGCGTTGTATGGCCGTAAGTGCCGATTTCCTATTTGTTGGGCCGACGTAGGCGAAAAGCAAATCACCGGACCCGAGGTAGTCCACGAAACGACGGAGAAGATTGCTCAGATACAAGCAAGACTTAAGACTGCCCGCGATCGCCAAAAGAGTTATGCCGATCTTAAACGTAAAGACTTTGAATTCAACGTTGGTGATCGTGTAATGTTGAAGGTTGCACCTTGGAAGGGTGTGATCCGTTTTGGAAAACGTGGAAAGCTGAACCCACGATACATTGGTCCTTTTGAAATCTTGGAACGTGTTGGACCCGTTGCTTACCATTTGGATCTACCAGCACAATTGAGCTCAGTTCATCCTACCTTCCACGTGTCAAACTTGAAGAAGTGCCTTGCTGCACCTGAACTTATCATACCACTGGAGGAACTTACAATTGACGACAAACTCCACTTTGTGGAAGAACCTGTCGAGATTATGGATCGTGAGATCAAAACTTTGAAACGCAACAAGATTCCGATTGTACGAGTACGGTGGAATGCCAAACGAGGACCTGAGTTTACTTGGGAACGAGAGGACCAAATGATGCGGAAGTATCCTCACCTTTTCCCGACTCCTCCATCTACCTCAGCTTAAGATTTCGGGATGAAATTTTCTTTAACAGGTGGGAATTGTAACGACCCTGGATTCTCCAACATTTATTTATTAATAATTATTATTATTAATACGTGTGATTAAACGAATGTATGTCATTACATTTGCATGTTGCCATGATTGCCCGAACTTGACTTTAATTGCCCGAAACGTCTTTGTGACACCCGGAACTTACCCGAATAATAATTTCAAGTATTATTTACATTCATGGTTAATTTTATTAATCATTTTAATTAACTATGGTGATTAGTTAGTTACTTGGGCTTTAATTGGATTTATTTGTTAAATACTTGAACTTGGGCTTGACAAAGTTAATGGACTCATGATATTGGACATATAAGCCCACCCTACATCTAAATGGACTACTAGAAGCCCAACTTTAGACTAGTAACTTGTTAATATAAACCTTGGAATAACTAGATTAAAAAAAAAAAAAATACTTGCAAGCATGCTAGTGATATTTCCTCATGCAATTAACTTTTCACATTCCACACAAACACCACTCTCCAATGCAAGAATCTAGCATGTTGACCCCTCCCCTTTGGCTAAGAAAACCGTCCACCATGGTGGCCTTGGAGGGTGGTATTGTTTTTAATTTTTGACTACATATTACTAGCATTCTCTCATTCTAAACACACACTACAACTTGCATCTTATTTTCTCTCCTTATTCTCTCTAGTTCTTGTAAGTTACTTGAGCTTTTTCTCCTTCTTTTCTCTTGTAAAAACCATGACACACACACACACACATATCACCATCATTGTTTGTTGTTTGCTTGTTGTTGCTAAAGTTTACTTACTTGTTGTTATTACTTACTAGTTATCAAGAATCAAACTTATTAGTTTATTCTTCATTTATCTTGTTCATAACAAGAACATGCAAGAACTAAACTGCCTAGTTTATGTTCTACATCTAATGTCTTGAAAGATTAAAGTTCATGGGTTGTAAAAATCATTACTTGAATGCATGTTAGTAAACATAAAAGTTTACTTTCTAAAGATCAAGACTTAGGCTTGAATCTTTAAAAGTATGAAACTCGTGAACTTGTTACTTGTTTATTTAGTTTATCACTTCCATTCTTGCACCTTAATTACACTTTACTAGTTGATAATCAAAGTTTTGTAACTTATGGTTTCACTAAAGTAAAGGTTCAAGTGTTAGTACTTATGATTTAACTTAATGACTTTACTTAGACTTGCACATGGGTTATGATGGTCAAACCATGGTAAAGATGATGTAAACACATCAATGAGTTGTACACTTGAAGCTATAGGCATCAAGGATGAGAACCATGATGAAACACAAGCACCAAACTCACCGGAACCCATTATTTTCTGCTTTCCTGTTCTCTACTTACTGTTTTACTATTTCTGTAACATACCAGTAGACCGGGGCTGTTGTAATTATGATTTTCAAATAGATCTGTTCGTATAGATAACTTTTCATTTAAGAATCATCTTAATCCAAGTTACGATTTAGGATTTATGGCCCTCCGATCGTCACTATGTCCTTTAACGTTGTGCAGAAATTTCTGACCCACTCGCACTTAGACCGTCGCCACGGTCAAACGAAGACGAGTTTGCTTCTGTAAATTTTACCACACTTAAAGGACTCGTATACGGAGCCAGGCCACTGGTCTCACCTTATTTCAGTAGGTGTAGAGGCCGTGGTGACTGACCGAACTCAGCCCTTGTTTTAAACTACTTTCATGAACGAAACTTACTTTACGCCTTTTGTTTGATGATGAATGATGATGACCTTTAAGACCTTATTTACATGCTTTTAAACCTATTCGGACAATTTACTGACTTAGTACTATTTGACTTAGGTTGAGGACCTTCGGACCGATTACTTGCACACCTTTTCTGAACCGACTTTACGACTACATTATCATTGTGAGTTATAGCATCCCTTTTTTACTTTAACTATTTGGGACTGAGAATACATGCACATTTCATGTTTTTCATACTAGGCACGAGTACTTAAAAACTTATATATGTGTGGGTTATACAACGGCACAAACATTCCCTTTAGCTCGGTAACGTTTAATCATTGGTTTTTGGAACCGTGAACGCGAATCTTAGATATGGATCCATAGGGTTTGACATCCCCACTCGGGCTAGTCGCGCTAGCATTTAACGAGTGATTAATACTTCGTAATCATACGTACTTTCCAAGTGTACTTTCAGGGGACCAAATGCCCACGGTTAAGCATATACTTTATCATATCATTTTGAAACGCTCTTGTAGCACTGAAATCTCGTGGCCTACCTTATGTTACTGTTATACTTAAACTATAGCTCACCAACCGTTGTGTTGACATTTTAAGCATGTTTTTCTCAGGTGCCTAAGGTTTGCTTCCGCTGTGTTACTAGACTTGCTGTAGACACCCGCTGCTCTAGTGATGTCAACTGCATGAAACACTTTTTTTTGCATTTAAACTTCAATACTTTTGAATTATGTTTTGTAACGACCTAAGGGTCACTTTCATTTATTCATGCTTGCTATTCGTAGAAGCATACTGTTGGTGTAAAACATTTGATGTCGATTATGACGTCACCTTTTTAATCATGAATGCAACTTCTTTTATTACAGCATATAATACTTAACCTTGTAATGATCCTATTGTTGATGATTCGTACACGATGGTTTTGTACGGGGCATCACAAATAAGTTAGCTAGGAACAGTTAGCGTAGATTCTTAACAAAATTCTTCTCATAGTTAAATTGTTTGTTTCTAACAAATTTTATTTTGTCCAATGTTTTCTTCATTATGCCACTTGTTGGATTCTGATAGATCAAAATCCAAATATGAAATTGAATGAAAATGGTTATTCTGCGGTGAACAGATACGTATATCTGTGGATGTATGTAGGATAGTAAATGACTGTTGAATTAGATTCGAAGAATATACAGTTTAACTTATTAATGTGAAATCTAAATATTCCTCGGATATTACCTACCCGTTAAAATATTTTCACCATTAACAGTTTGTACAAAAGAATTTTTAATTACAATCTTTATGAAAACATATATACATATATATTTTCTTCATATGTAATCATGGATTTAATGAGTTAATATGATATTAAACTCATTTGATTTACCTTTAGAACACGATTATATAATCTCTAAAACATTAGAGATTACATAATCGCCATGTTGAATGAAGATAAATGATGTAGAACGATGCTTAGAACTATGATTATACTCAAGGTTGTAACATCCCGCCTTTTTCCGTTTATTCATTTTAAAGTTCGTTATATATTTATAACATCTCCCGTTGATACGCGTTTTAAATTATCTCATTTAGGTAATTCACGCACCTGAATGAAACTTGAGGGACTAGACTTTCCAAATGACCAAAGATGTTACTAGGTCAAAGTGGTCCACATTCACTCTCATCCATTCATCCATCTCTTTCTCTTTTACTACTTCAACATTTTTCTCTCAAACTCAAATCCAAAGAATCATCATCTAAATCCAATCTAGCAAGTGTTTTGCAAAACAAATTACATATTTGGAATCCTTGCATCTTTCTCTTTGATTCCATACCGATTTCATTACATTTGGGTAACTTTCTAAAATCACTAGATTTTGTGTTCTTGATGTTTTTAACTTATAAAAGTGTTAATTAGTGTCTATGGATCAAGTCTAACATGAATATATGATTTGTATGCTCGATCTTGTTGTTTTGAAGTAACTAGCATGAACTTAAATTTTGGTGTGTTGTTCTTGAGATTTAGTTGCTTAAAATTTGTTAGATGTTAAAAGTTCATGTTTTAATTGTGTTACTAGTATCACTAGCTTCAATTTGATGTGTAAGTTGCTTTAGAAAACTTCATAAACTTGATTATTGATTTTGGTGATGTTGGTTAGGGTTTGATAGAACTAAATGTGAACATTTGATGCATTGAATGCCATGAATTGTTGTTGGTAAGTGTTTAGTTGGATTGTATGCTTGATTACCTACGAAATGGCGTATTGTATGTAGGTAGTAAGTTCCCGAATCACCAAACCGCATTTATGAACTTGAATGTATTAAATGTTGAGCATTCAATGTGATTTTAGTTGTTGTAAGTGGTAGATTGATTGATAAAATATGCTTAGTTGTTTTCCTCGTCAAAATACATTTCTGATGATATAAGATACATGTTTTGGTTGTTTGCGGGTCATAAATTGGGATTGTTTGAGTTTTGGTTCGTGCATTTATGTGTTGCAGCAAAATAGGAACTGTATACTGATCTGGACGCCGTCCAGATTCTTGGACGCCATCCAGTCCTTCAATGCTGGATGCCGACCAGCAAATCTGGACGCCGTCCAGATGCACTGCCAGTGACTGTTTTGATTTGCCATTTTACGAAAAATGTTTGCTATGCTACGCACCTCCGATTCAAATGTAACTTGTTCTAACATGCTCATATATGATTAAAAACCTCAGAAAAATAGTTCGAGGCCCGACCCGAACGTGTTGACTTTTTCGTTGACTTTGACCCGACCCAAGTTGACTTTTAATCAAACTTAACCAAATGTTTGTGCAATCGTTCTAACATGCTTTTATACTTGTATCTTGAATGAAACGTGACAATTTGACTCACATGCTATAGTAATCGAGTCGTAATGAGCCATAGGACTAATTGAACACTTTGACCGACCGTGTTTACCGATATTGATACAAACCAATTTGTTTAGGTCAAGACTAGCATTCGTTCTTGCACACGTTTACTTTATGAAGTACTTTTACATACGTGCACTCAAGGTGAGATCATAGTCCCACTTTTACTCTTTTGAACTTACATTTGGGATAAGAAAACATAAACGTTTCTTTTTACTAAGTGAACACAAGTACAGGAAAACAAACATTCTACATACGAGTTTAGAACAAAATCCTCAATTCGATTATTAGTACAGGAAAACAAACATTTTGGTGATGTTGGTTAGGGTTTGATAGAACTAAATGTGAACATTTGATGCATTGAATGCCATGAATTGTTGTTGGTAAGTGTTTAGTTGGATTGTATGCTTGATTACCTACGAAATGGCGTATTGTATGTAGGTAGTAAGTTCCCGAATCACCAAACCGCATTTATGAACTTGAATGTAATAAATGTTGAGCATTCAATGTGATTTTAGTTGTTGTAAGTGGTAGATTGATTGATGAAATATGCTTAGTTGTTTTCCTCGTCAAAATACCTTTCCGATGATATAAGATACATGTTTTGGTTGTTTGCGGGTCATAAATTGGAATTGTTTGAGTTTTGGTTCGTGCATTTGTGTGTTGCAGCAAAATAGGAACTGTATACTGATCTGGATGCCGTCCAGATTCTTGGACGCCATCCAGTCCTTCAATGCTGGATGCCGTCCAGCAAATCTGGACGCCGTCCAGATGCACTGCCAGTGACTGTTTTGATTTGCCATTTTACGAAAAATGTTTGCTATGCTACGCACCTCCGATTCACATGTAACTTGTTCTAACATGCTCATATATGATTAAAAACCTCAGAAAAATAGTTCGAGACCCGACCCGAACGTGTTGACTTTTTCGTTGACTTTGACCCGGCCCAAGTTGACTTTTAATCAAACTTAACCAAATGTTTGTGCAATTATTCTAACATGCTTTTATACTTGTATCTTGCATGAAACGTGACAATTTGACTCACATGCTATAGTATTCGAGTCGTAACGAGCCATAGGACTAATTGAACACTTTGACCGACCGTGTTTACCGATATTGATACAAACCAATTTGTTTAGGTCAAGACTAGCGTTCGTTCTTGCACACGTTTACTTTATGAAGTACTTTTACATACGTGCACTCAAGGTGAGATCATAGTCCCACTTTTACTCTTTTGAACTTACATTTGGGATGAGAAAACATAAACGTTTCTTTTTACTAAGTGAACACAAGTACAGGAAAATAAACATTCTACATACGAGTTTAGAACAAAATCCTCAATTCGATTATCATTAGTTACACTTGCCGGGTGTAAGCGAGAACTTATGTTGTATGGATCCATATGGGTTTGACAAACCCTCATTCGGACGATTCGCTACCGTTACTTCGGATAAAATATATTTTCGAGAAACAGTGTATGTTTTAACACTATTGTGATGGTGTTCTATGGATGGAAAGTTAAGCCTTGATAATTGGGTGTTCGTGATAGCAATTTTTAGAATGGATAATTATTATTTCAATGATATAAATCTTGTGGTTCATTTGTACTTACTTACTTAAACCTATGATTTCACCAATGTTTTCGTTGACAGATTTCTATGTTTTTCTCAGGTCCTTGAACGTTTTGTGATACATGCTTCCGCTCATTTCTTTTGATACTTGCTTGGATGTCGAGTATACATGCATACGTGGAGCGTCTTTTGATTTATCTAAAATTGTGTCGCATAGGTTTCAATTGTACTTATAACTTAGTAACGTAACTTTTGGTTGAACAATTCTTGTAAACTTTGAAACACTCTTACTTTTGAAATGAATGCGACATATCTTTGGTTAAACGTTATTTTAAAGACTTATGACCACGTGACGGGACCTAAGTAGATGGCGCCGTCAATGACAATTTTATCGGGTTACTACAGATGGTATCAGAGCGTTCGTTTTAGGGATTTAGAGTTCATTGGTGTCAACACCGAGTCATAGGGTACATTAGTGAGTCTAGACTACAACCGGCATATAGACTTGAAGTAGGAATTACTTGACTACTTGTGCATTTATACTCGAACTTTTCCACTCATATCTACTCTTATTTCATCTTAATCTCACGTTGTCTAATTTGATTGACACGCCACCTTGACTATACGAAATAATGTCGAATGCCCATATGAATCAGGGTAATATAATTTTCGAGATTATATTACGGTGACTCATATGAACGTTCCGACATTATGACATAAAGAATTTAAGGCGAGTCAAGGAAAATTTTCTCTCTATCCTTATTCCATATCATGATTAGTATTATTGAAAATATTAATCAACGGTATTCTTGTGTTTTGAAGGAACAATGCCTCCTCGCCGTGTACCACGCCACGAAACACCCGAACAAGCTCTACAACAAATTATAGCCACCACCATGGATGCCGCCATTGCCGGTCACTCATCCAACAACAACAACAATAACAACAACCACAACAACAACAACAACAACAATGGAGCCGGTAATTCAAATGAAGGATGCTCCTACAAAGCCTTCATGGGGTGCAAACCTCATACTTTTGATGGGACCGGGGGACCGGTTATTCTCACTCGATGGTTCGAACAAACGGAGGCCGTTTTTAGCATAAGAGGTTTTCGGGACCAAGATAAGGTCAAATACTCCACTCACACTTTCGCCGGTATCGCCCTCACATGGTGGAACACCTATGTACAATCGGTGGGTACCGATGAAGCTCACGCCCTCTCTTGGGCCGACTTAAGGGAAAAGATGATCGTCGAATATTTCCCTCGTGAAGAAACCCGAAGGCTCGAACAAGAGCTAAGAACTTTGAAAGCGGTCGGAAACGATCTCAAGGCCTATAATCAACGATTTTCCGAACTAGCCTTGATGTGCCCAAACCTTGTGAACCCCAAATCTTTAAGGGTTGAACTTTACATGGATGGTCTTCCAAAGAGCATCAAACACGGAGTAATGTCATCCAAACCCACTAATCATCAAGAAGCTTTAAACATGGCCCGCAAATTGATAGAAACGGTGGACAAAATTGTAGTGCCGGCACCTAAAGCCAAGGATAAGTCGGGTAACAACAAAAGAAAATGGGAAGCCCCCCAATCAAGCAACAACAACTTTGCCAAGAAGCCTTTCACCTCCGACGGCAAGAAGGGTTATGTCGGAAACCTACCTCTTTGCAACAAATGCAACAAGCATCACTTTGGTGAATGTGGCAAGCTAATTTGTCATCGGTGCCAAAGAGTTGGTCATAAGGCCAACGAATGCAAAAGTGTCGCCCCCGTCGCTCGAAAGGGGCCCAATGCACCAAAGACGATCACCTGTTATGAATGTGGCCAAACGGGCCATTATAGAAATGCATGCCCGAAGAAGAAAGATAACCCCAATACGCGCGGCCGAGCTTTCAACATTACACCGAGGAAGCCCGAGATGTCAATGAACTAGTCACGGGTACGTTTCTTCTCAACAATTCTTATGTTTCTTTGTTATTCGATTCGGGTGCCGATAAGAGTTTTGTATCCAAGACTTTGACTCATTCTTTTAGCACTCCACCACTTCCACTAGATACCACTTATACCATTGAAGTGGCCAACGGGAAACTATTGAGTGCCGACACATATTACCGGGGGTGTACATTAAACATTTTGGGTAATGCGTTTGAAATTGACTTGATACCCATGGAACTAGGAAGCTTCGATGTAATAATCGGTATGAATTGGTTAGCAAAAATGAAATCCCACATCCTTTGTGATCTTAACGCAATCCGAATTCCTATCAAGAATGGTGAACCCTTGATTGTTTATGGCGATAAGAGTTGCACCGGACTCAACCTCGTCTCGTGCCTTAAAGTTAGAAAACTACTCAGTAAGGGTTATTTTGCGATCCTTGCCCACGTTAAGAAAGTCAAGTCCAATGAGAAGCATATCGATGATGTGCCAATTGTTAGTGACTTTTTCGATGTATTTCCCGACGAATTGTCGGGTCTTCCACCTCATCGACCAGTAGAATTCCTAATCGATCTTATTCCGGGAGCCACACCCGTAGCAAGTGCACCGTATAGACTTACTCCATCCGAAATGTAAGAATTGCAAAGTCAAATCCAAGAACTACTTGACCGTGGTTTTATCCAACCTAGCCATTCACCATGGGGCATCTCCGATTTTTTTCGTTAAGAAGAAAGATGGATCCCTACGAATGTGCATTGATTATCGCGAACTAAATAAATTGACGTTTAAGAACCGATATCCTCTTCCTCGCATCGATGACCTCTTTGATCAACTACAAGGATCTCGTGTATATTCGAAAATCGATCTCCTCTCGGGTTATCATCAATTAAGGGTTAAGGGGTAAGATGTCTCCAAAATCGCTTTCCGGACTCGTTATGGTTGTTATGAATTTCTTGTTATGCCATTTGGTCTCATTAATGCACCGGCGGTGTTCATGGACCTTATGAACCGCGTGTACAAATCGTATCTCGATAAATTCGTTATTGTGTTCATCGATGACATCTTGGTCTATTCTAAAAGTGAAGAAGAGCACGAACAACATCTCTGACTTATGCTTGAACTCTTGAGACAAGAACAACTCTATGCCAAATTCTCTAAGTGTGAATTTTGATTGAAGGAAGTTCAATTTTTTGGTCGTGTTGTAAGTGTTCAAGGTATTAAGGTCGATCCAACAAAAATCGAAGCCATTAGTAAATGGGAGACTCCTACCACTCCTACTCACATTCGTCAATTTTTGGGTCTCACCGGGTACTATCGTAGATTCATCGAAAACTTCTCCTTGGTTGCTCGTCCTCTAACCGCGTTAACCCACAAGGGAAAGAAATTCATTTGGGCAACCGAACAAGAATTCGCATTTCAAATCTTGAAAACAAAGATAACCACCGCTCCTATCTTGTCACTTCCCGAAGGCAATGATGATTTTGTTGTATATTGCGACACCTTGAAACATGGTTTTGGGTGTGTATTGATGCAACGAAAGAAAGTCATTGCTTATGCCTCTCGACAATTGAAAATTCATGAACGAAACTACACGACACATGATCTCGAACTCGGAGCCGTTGTCTTCGCACTTAAAATGTGGAGACACTATCTTTATGGAACAAAGAGTACTATCTTCACCGATCACAAAAGCCTTCAACACATCTTCAATCAAAAGCAACTAAACATGAGACAACGATGGTGGATTGAAACTTTGAACGATTACGATTGTGAGCTTCGTTACCATCCGGGAAAGGCAAATGTGGTAACCGATGCCTTAAGTTGAAAAAAAGGGCGGTGCCTCTTCGTATCCGATCTTTAAACATCACCATTCACACCAACCTCAATAGTCAAGGATGAAAACATCTCTCTCGAACACTTGAACGTCCTCACCTCTCGATTTGAAGTTAAGGAGACCGGACTCCGATATTTCGCCGAAAGGATTTGGGTTCCTAGTTATGGGGATTTACGAAACCTCATTCTAGATGAAGCCCACAAGTCACGATACTCGATTCACCCCGGTGCCAATAAGATGTACCACGACCTCAAAGAACAATATTGGTGGCCGAACATTAAAAGGGACGTCGCTACTTATGTTGGAAAATGCCTAACTTGCTCCAAATTCAAAGCCGAACATCAAAGACCGTCCGGACTTCTTCAACAACCCGAGATCCCGCAATGGAAGTGGGAAAGGATAACGATGGATTTTATCACCAAACTACCAAAGACGGTGGGCGGTTATGATACTATTTGGGTTATTGTTGACCGCCTCACCAAATTCGCGCACTTCCTAGCCATGAAGGAAACTGACAACATGGAGAAACTCACACAACTTTACATTAAAGAAATCGTAGACCGTCACGGTGTACCCTTATCGATTATCTGCGACCGAGATGGCCTTTTGGTTTCTAGATTTTGGCGTACTTTACAAGAAGCGTTGGGAACACGTTTAGACATGAGCACCGCATATCATCCACAAACCGATGGACAAAGCGAACACACAATTCAAACTTTAGAACATGCTACGAGCTTGTGTTATCGACTTTGGAAAAGCTTGGGATAAGCACTTGCCTCTCGCCGAATTCTCCTACAACAATAGTTATCACGCGAGTATTAACGCCGCACCATTCGAAGCTTTATATGGCCGAAAATGTCGTTCACCTCTTTGTTGGGCCGAAGTAGGCGACACACAAATCACCGGACCCGAACTCATTCATGAAACAACCGAGAAGATCGTTCAAATCCAAGATAGGCTTAGGATGGCCCGAAGTCGTCAAAAGAGCTATACCGACAAATTACGTAACGACCTTGAATTTCAAGTAGGTGATCGCGTAATGTTAAGAGTCGCACCTTGGAAAGGTGTAATCCGTTTCGGGAAACGCGAGAAGCTAAATCCGCGGTATATTGGTCCTTTCAAAATCTTTCAGCGTGTTGGAACCGTTGCTTATCGTTTAGATCTTCCGTCTCAATTGAGCTCCATTCATCCTACCTTCCATGTATTCAACTTGAAAAAGTGCCTTGTCGAACCTGATATTGCCATCCCTCTCGAGGAGCTTACCATTGATGACAAACTTCATTTCGTGGAGGAACCGGTTGAAATTGTGGACACCTCCGTCAAAACATTAAAACAAATCCGAATTCCAATTGTCAAGGTCCGTTGGAACGCCAAAAGGGGACCCGAGTTTACCTGGGAAAGACAAGATCAAATGCAAAGGAAGTATACTCATCTATTCGTGAATTAGGAAACGCAAGATCTCGAGGAAGAAACAACGACTACTACGCCTACTTAAATTTCGGGACGAAATTTCTTTTAAGGAGTAGGTAATGTAACATCCCGCCTTTTTCCATTTACTTTCCGTTTATTCATCTTAAAGTCTGTTATATACTTATACCATCTCCTGTTGATACGTGTTTTAAATTATCTCATTTAGGTAATTCACGCACCCGAATAAAACTTGAGGGACTAGACTTTCCAAATGACCAAAGATGTTACTAGGTCAAAGTGGTCAACATTCACTCTCATCCATTCATCCATCTCTTTCTCTTTTACTACTTCAAAATTTTTCTCTCAAACTCAAATCCAAAGAATCATCATCTAAATCCAATCTAGCAAGTGTTTTGCAAAACAAATTACATATTTGGAATCCTTGCATCTTCCTCTTCGATTCCATACCGATTTCATTACATTTGGGTAACTTTCTAAAATCACTAGATTTTGTATTCTTGATGTTTTTAACTTATAAAAGTGTTAATTAGTGTCTATGGCTCAAGTCTAACATGAATATATGATTTGTATGCTCGATCTTGTTGTTTTGAAGTAACTAGCATGAACTTAAATTTTGGTGTGTTGTTCTTGAGATTTAGTTGCTTAAAAGTTGTTAGATGTGAAAAGTTCATATTTTAATTATGTTACTAGTATCACTAGCTTCAATTTAATGTGTAGGTTGCTTTAGAAAACTTCATAAACTTGATTATTGATTTTGGTGATGTTGGTTAGGGTTTGATAGAATTAAATGTAAACATTTGATACATTGAATGCCATGAATTGTTGTTGGTAAGTGTTTAGTTGGATTGTATGCTTGATTACCTACGAAATGGCGTATTGTATGTAGGTAGTAAGTTCCCAAATCACCAAACCGCATTTATGAACTTGAATGTAATAAATATTGAGCATTCAATGTGATTTTAGTTGTTGTAAGTGGTAGATTGACTGATGAAATATTCTTAATTGTTTTCCTCGTCAAAATACCTTTCCGATGATATAAGATACATGTTTTGGTTGTTTGCGGGTCATAAATTGGGATTGTTTGAGTTTTGGTTCGTGCATTTGTATGTTGCAGCAAAACAGGAACTGGATACTGATCTGGATGCCGTCCAGATTCTTGGACGCCATCCAGTCCTTCAATGCTGGATGCCGTCCAGCAAATCTGGACGCCGTCCAGATGCACTGCCAGTGACTGTTTTGATTTACCATTTTACGAAAAATGTTTGCTATGCTGCGCACCTCCGATTCACATGTAACTTGTTCTAACATGCTCATATATGATTAAAAACCTCAGAAAAATAGTTCGAGACCCGACCCGAACGTGTTGACTTTTTCGTTGACTTTGACCCGACCCAAGTTGACTTTTAATCAAACTTGACCTAATATTTGTGCAATCATTTTAACATGCTTTTATACTTGTATCTTGCATGAAACGTGACAATTTAACTCACATGCTATAGTAATCGAGTCGTAACGAGCCATAGGACTAATTGAACACTTTGACCGACCGTGTTTACCGATATTGATACAAACCAATTGGTTTAGGTCAAGACTAGCATTCGTTCTTGCACACGTTTACTTGTTGAAGTACTTTTACATACGTGCACTCAAGGTGAGATCATAGTCCCACTTTTACTCTTTTGAACGTACATTTGGGATGAGAAAACATAAACGTTTCTTTTTATTAAGTGAACACAAGTACAGGAAAACAAACATTCTACATACGAGTTTAGAACAAAATCCTCAATTCGATTATCATTAGTTACACTTGCCGGATGTAAGCGAGAACTTATGTTGTATGGATCCATATGGGTTTGACAAACCCTCATTCGGACGGTTCGCTACCGTTACTTCAGATGAAATATATTTTCGAGAAACAGTGTATGTTCTAACACTATTATGATGGGGTTCTATGGATGGAAAGTTAAGCCTTGATAATTGGGTGCTCGTGATAACAATTTTTGGAATGGATAACTATTATTTCAATGATATAAATCTTGTGGTTCATTTGTACTAACTTACTTAAACCTATGATTTCACCAACATTTTCGTTGACAGATTTCTATGTTTTTCTCAGGTCCTTGAACGTTTTGTGATACATGCTTCCGCTCATTTCTTTTGATACTTGCTTGGATGTAGAGTATACATGCATACATGGAGCGTCTTTTGACTTTATCTAAAATTGTGTCGCATAGGTTTCAATTGTACTTATAACTTAGTAACGTAACTTTTGGTTGAACAATTCTTTTAAACTTTGAAACACTCTTACTTTTGAAATGAATGCGACATATCTTTTGGTTAAACGTTATTTTAAAGACTTATGACCACGTGACGGGACCTAGGGCGCCGTCAATGACGATTTTGTCGGGTTGCTACAAAGGTACAGAATGAAATGTTGAGGCATGCATTGTTGATGGTACTGGTGCTGTTATTGATGGTACTGTTGGTGCTAGTGATGTTGCTGAAGATGGTAAATTTTGCACCATATTCTCCAATTTGATTACTCGAGCGCGAAGTTTGTTGACTTCTTCTTTTATTCCGGGATGATTGTCGGTCGGAATGAGCGGATGAATAAGGTTTAGAAGTTTAGATAGAATATAATCGTGGCGAGGTATTCGGGAAATGAGGGTGAAAATGATGTTTTAGACTGGTTCGCCGGTAAGTGCTTCAGGTTCATCGCCAAGAGGTGAATTCGGTTGATGGAAATGATTGCCTTCTTCGCGTCTCCATTGATTAAGTCGACTACGAACCCATCAGATGAATTGGGGATAAATGATTGGTTAATTCATTCTGGGGACACTGCTTTCGGAGCTTAGGTGAAACTCCATATCGGAATAGCTGTCGAAATCCGAAGAATAGTTGATTCACAATAGTTGATTACATCGCGAGGTTTTTGACCTCTATATGATACATTTTACAAACATTGCATTCGTTTTTAAAAAACAAACTTTCTTTACAACGAAAGTTGACGGCATGCACACCATTTCATAATACATCCAACTATAATTGACTTAATAATAATCTTGATGAACTCAATGACTCGAATGCAACGTCTTTCGAAATATGCCATGAATGACTCCAAGTAATATCCTTAAAATGAGCTAATGCACAGCGAATGATTTTCTTTCATACCTGAGAATAAACATGCTTTCAAGTGTCAACCAAAAGGTTGGTGAGTTCATTAGTTTATTGTAAACAATCATTTTCAATAATATAATAGACCACAAGATTTCCTTTATTCAATAATCATACACTCGCAAGTGTTTAAAAATTATTCATATGGATTGAACACCTGGTAACCGACATTAACATTATGCATATAGAATATCTCCAAAACAGAAATCCATCTGTATAATATAAACTCGAAGTACTAAAGCATACCATTTTCTAGTATGGGGGTGTTAGTGCTCGTAGATCTACCTTTAGGATTCGCGTCAATTAGGGTGTCTGTTCCCTAATTCTTAGGCTTCCAACCTAAAAGGGGTGATATTTGATTCGATAATGCAACCATAGTATGTAGTTTCGATTACTTGTGTCTATTTCGTAAAACATTTATAAAAGCAGTGCATGTATTCTCAGTCCCAAAAATATATATTGCAAAAGTATTTAAAAATGGAGCAAATGAAACTCACAATATTGTATTTCGTAGTAAAAATACATATGACGTCATTGAACAAGTGTAGGGTTGGCCTTGGATTCACGAACCTATATCAGGTATATATATATATTAATACACATAGTCGTAATCGAACAATTTATTTATATTATTATAACTTATATTATATATTTAATTTTTGTATATATTAAAAATGATTAATCTTTATATAATTATATTACTACATATATTTAGTTAGTATTATATTAAAAGTACATAATTTGTTATATATGAATATTTGTATGAAAATTGTTATTATGATTAATACATACTTATATGCAAAATTACTTATAAATATATTTTTATATATTTAATATTTATTTAGTAAAATAAGTTTAATACTGGTAAATAAAATGTATTTGATTATAATGATAATATTAGTAATAATAATATTGATAGTAATGATAACAATAATAATAATAATAATAATAGTAATAAGAATAATGATACTTATAATAATGATAATACTAGTAATAAAAATAATGATAATAATAATATTAATAATAATGATAAAATCATGTTTAATGATAATAATAATAATAATAATAATAATAATAATAATAATAATAATAATAATAATAATAATAATAATAATAATAATAATAATAATAATAATAATAATAATAATAATAATAATAATACTAATAATAATAATCCTAATAATATCAATAATAATAATAAACATATAATTAAAAGTAATAATAATAATAATAATAATAATAATAATAATAATAATAATAATAATAATAATAATAATAATAATAATAATAATAATAATAATAATAATAATAAAATATAATGCTACCTCTGAAAGAATCGAATTTAAAAACAAAACGCCACCGTTTAGGCTCGAACCCACGACCTCTTGCATAACAAACACGCAACTAACCATTGAACCATTCGATATTTCTTGTTATAACTCGCACTTATTTTTATTTAACATGTAAAAAGCGGTTTATTATTTTCGTTTAAAACCATCATCACCATTATTGTAATAGCACCATCATCATCATCTTAATCAAGTATTATTATCATCATCATCAACTTTATTTCATCGTCATCATTTTAACGAGCATCAATACCACAAAATCATCACGCTCATCATTTTACATCTTCATCATTATCATCACCATTTCCTTAAACCATTCATTAACCATCATCATCAATCGATTATTAGAAACAAAAACAAAATATTTTAGTGAGAAAGAATATCAATCGTGGCAACAAGTAATCTTCATTACTCGTATCATCAAATATCATCACTGTAGTGGCCCAAATAGAAATTATGGCAGCCCAATTCAAGATTTTTAATCCAACAGCCCACTTCGATTTTTTTTAGTTGGCCCAAGATGTATGAATGTTTCGGTGTCTAGGTTTATTCATGAAGCAGGAGTCGCCCAAATAAAAAAAATATACGTGTAGCAGCAATAAATTATGTCCAAGTGGGTTTGCTTTAAAACAGAAACTGCAGCCATCGAATTAAATAATCACAAGTTGCACAAGTGAGGTTTTCTTTGATGTTAAAGGTAATTGGAGACAGGAGCTCAAGTTGCAGCCATAAAATAGCTGACGCAACAATTCTTCATCAACAAATAGCATGGTCATCATCTCTCGCGTTTATTATCACAGGAACAGAAAACTTGTTATTAGAAACGAAAGAAGGATATAAAAATGATGGTGGTTCGTTGGGTTTTTCAAATGGAACAGAAAAGTAGCGAGGGAATAGTAGCAGGGTTGTTTGGTTCGGGTTCACATTCAAGAAGGAGAGAGAGGATAGAGAGATGAAAAAAAAATATGTGAAGGTGGTTGTTTATCACGATGGAGAGGAAAGGGAGAGAGAGGTTGTGATGGAGGTTAACGGTTTTGACAGAATACAGACTTAGCAATTATAAGCTTGAAACTCAAATGGGTTTCACTTTATTAAATAAAAATTACATTAATTATTCACTCCCATCCCTAAGTAAAATATAAAAAGTTTTAAAATTCAACAAATAGTTCCTAAATACATTTTTAAAAAGCCTAAATTTTATATTACTCATTTTTGGATCACCGTTTATTTTAAATTCACCTAAGTTTGAACTTAACTTATTTAAAAAAAACATCGAATGATAAATGAGTGCTTCGATCGTTTACTAAATAAATTCGGAACTATATTTATATATTCAGTATACCTTATTTATAGATATAGATATGTTTTAAATAATAATTATTATATATTATTTTATTTTACATAGTTAATTATAATATATTTCAAATTAATATTTATATATATTTAAATATATACGTATCTATTTACAATTAATTGTTCGTGAATCGTCGAAACTGGTCGAAGGTCAAATGAATACATGAAACAGTTCAAAATTTTTGAGATTCAATTAAATAGACTTTGCTTATCGTGTCGAATCGAATAAAGATTCAAGTTTAAATTTGGTCGGAAATTCCCGGGTTGTCACAATATATCCGTTGATGATTGTGGTGTTGATATTTGAGGGGGTTATAGAGTTTACGGAATTTGTGGTGTTGTAGGCGTTGCTGATGCTGGTAATACTATTGGTAATGACGACGGTACTGCTGGTGCTGATGATGCCGATGGTACTGCTGTTAATGCTTGTGCAACTTGTGTCGTTTGTAAATCACGCACTATTCCGATCAGGGTTTCTACTCTATCTGATTTATGGTTAAGGCTAGAATAGATAATCTCTAAACTTTAGAAATTACATAATCGTCGTAGAATGTTTCTCCGATGAAGTTATGAATCAATACTTCATCATTTGTTGCTGTTGGTATTCCTTGGTATCTATAGGGCGTATGACGTCGATACTCGTGGGACGGATTGTGACGTTGAGGTTTGCGATGCAGTTGTTGTTGGTGGTGGTAATGGTACTGTTGCTGTTGTTGATGATGGTACTGGTTATGCTGCTGGTGCTGATGTTGGTGTTTGTAACTTTATACCATATTCTCCAAAGCCACTACCCGAGCGCGAAGCTCGTTGACTTCTTCTATTACAACGAGGTGATTGTCGGTTCGAACGAGCGGATAAATAAAATCTAGAATTTGATGTAGTATGTAATCATGACGAGATACTCTGAAAATGAGAGAGAAAATAGTGTCTCGAACAGGTTCGTCAGTAAGTGCTTCAGGTTCTTCGCCAAGAGGGCAATGTGGTGGATGGAAAGGATCACCTTCTTCTTGTCTCCAATGATTAAGGAGGCTATAAACCCGTCCTTAATTCATCCAGAATAGATGATGGCTGATTGGTTGGTCCATTCCGGTCACACTGCTTTCGGAGTTTGAGTGGGATTCCATTTCGGAATCTGAGGGACTTGAACTAATGACGAATTCCATTTCGTACGATTGAATAAGGATTTTTGGATATGAAATGATTTTCGGTTATCGGATGGTATTCTAATTACATAGAATATCCATAGATATAGAACAAAGATTTCGTTGATTACGGAGGAATTTGCGGGATATGTCAGGCAAAGCTTACAGTGAAAGATACGCTAAGATATGAATTAGCAGACATGCTAAGATATGAATTTTGTCTATACACTATTCATGCAATCAATGCTATAAGATGTGTCTAGACTAAGAATGATAAGCAGGTAATTTTTCGACAAAAATGATAAGCAAAACTTTTGACATGCAGACACGGTCGAAGTCCAGACTCACTAATGCATCCTAACGACTTATCAGTTAGACACACTAATGCAGACCTGATTCACTAAGACCACCGCTCTGATACCACATGTAAAGACCCGTCCTAATCCATAAGAACGAATACAATAACATATGATTACATTGCAAGGTATTTGACATCTATATGTTACATTTTACAAACATTGCATTCGTTTTAAAAGACAAACTTTCATTACATAGAAAGTTGACAAGAATGCATACCATTTCGTAATATCCAACTATAAATGATCTAATCTGTCATTTACTTAATCATAAACTTTACTGAACTCAACGACTTGAATGCAACGTCTTTTGAAATATGCCATGATTGATTCCAAGTAATATCTTTAAAATGAGCAAATGCACAGCGAAAGATTTCTTTCAATCCTGAGAATAAACACACTTTAAAGTGTCAACCAAAAGGTTGGTGAGTTCATTAGTTTATCATAATCGATCATTTTTATCATTTTAATAGACCACAAGATTTTCATTTCCATTTCTCATAAATATCGTGCATGCAAAAATTATTCATATGGATTGAACACCTGGTAACCGACATTAACAAGATGTATATAAGAATATCCCCTATTATTTCGGGACATCCATCGGACATGATAAAACAACATCGAAGTACTAAAGCATCCGCAACCATGGATGGGGTTTGTTAGGCCCAATAGATCTATCTTTAGGATTCGCGTCAATTAGTAGATCGATTTACTAATTCTTAGGCTACCAAGCAAAAAGGGGCATATTCGGCTTCGATCATTTAACCATAGAATGTAGTTTCAATTACTTGTGTCTATTTCATCAAACATTTATAAAAAAACAGTGCATGTATTCTCAGTCCCAAAAATTTATATTGCAAAAGCATTTAAAAAGGGAGTAATGAAACTCACTATACTATATTTTGTAGTAAAAATACATATGACGTCATTGAACAAGTGTAAGGTTGTCCTCGGATTCACGAACCTATATCAATTATATATATTAACACATATAATAATATTTAACAAGTTTAGGTATTAATATTAATATACTTGTTATATTAATAATTCATATATTATTTATTATATTTATTACATATTAATGTTTAGAATATTCTGTAATGTATTACATTTTATATTTTGTGTATTACTTAATTTTATTATATAAAAGTAACATTTTGATTAAAAATATAGAAGTATGTAGTATTAGTATATGTATGTAATAAATATATTTTATGTAAATAATATTTATTGTAATGATAATAATAATGCTAGTAGTAATATTAGTAATAAATAATGATAGTAATAATAATAATGTTCAAAATAATAATTTTAATGTTAAAATAATAATGATAATAATAATTATTATAATATTCATAAAACTAATAATAAAGGTAATAAAAATACTGATAATTTTAATAATAATATAAATGATAGTTTTAAAGATGATAATTTTAATAGTAATGATAATAATAAAAATATTTATTTTCATAATGATAATAATGTTAGTGGTGTTAATAAAACTTATCTCAATAATAATAATGATATGATAATAATAATAATAATAATAATAATAATAATAATAATAATAATAATAATAATAATAATAATAATAACTCTAATAATATCAATAATAATAATAATAATAATAATAATAATAATAATAATAATAATAATAATAATCATATTAACAACTATAACCATAATTTTACTAATAATTATAATAATAATAATATTGATAATATTACTAACAATAATAATAATAAATATTAATTACAATAATGATATTAATGATAATTTTTAATAATAATATTATTTATTTTATTTATTTTATTTATTTATAGTTTTAATAATAATAATAATAATAATTCTAACAATAATGATAATAATAAAAGTAGGATTTATACCATCTCGATAATCATCCGAATTACGTCATTTTCGTTCTCATACTCATCATAATCATAATCAATACCTCATCACCCTCCATCATCTTCATCATCTCATGTATACTATCCATCATGATCATATTTTTATCGTAATCACTAACATGTTATCTTCTTCATTAACTTACACAAGCCTAATAACCATCATGATCATCATTATCTTTATAACCATAATTACGATATCACGATCATAATCGTCTGAACTATATTCATCATCATTATTATTTGAGCTGGGTCTCGGCCTATTAACACCAACAGGAAAACACGGCCCAAGTCGCTAATTTTTAAAAAAATATCCTCTGGCCCAACAAGCAAGACCCACTTAGCTTAGTCCATTTGTGTGATTAAATGGATCCACAAGGCAGTCCATAGTAAATAAGAAAGGTTTCTTTTCTTGGTGATGGGATCTAAATAAAGTGGTGTTTTAAACTCGTCAGACAGCAAAAATCAATTCGAGGAAGAGCAATAGGGTTTAGTAGCAGCAGCAAAAGAAATGGTGGTGGTGATGGCTGAAGCAAAACAGAAATAATAAGTGTAGGTGATGGTTTAGACAGCTGGAAATCAATAGTAGTAACATTAACATAGTAGCAGCAAAAAGGGAGTAGAGCTACAACAACCTCGTCTGATTCATCAACGTCTTCTTCACATTTTAATTGTAAAATAGACAAAAGAAATAGCAGCAGTAGCACACTAACAATATAGTAGCAGGTTTGTGACAACTTAGGGAGGTTGTGTTGAATTCGACTAAGATTAACAAGAGTTCATCACATCGTCCGTCATCGTTTAGGTGTGTTGGCTACCCAAATTAAAAATACATATACATATATATCTGTAACAGAATAGAACAGGGATGAACACATACAACCTTTAAATTCGATTCATCAATTTCGAGCGTTTCATGCTTTAATCCCAACATAAAAGTTGTTATAAATCACTCCTCAAATGCTCGACACCCATAATTAAAACCTGAAACAACCTCCAATTTCCCAATTTGATTGAAGAGTACCGGTTTTGACTTTTTCCATAAATCTTTGACTGTCGATTTAACAATTAATTTGACAAATTGGAGCTTGAAAATTTATAGAGAGCTTCACTAACTGATTCATAACAACTCGGCCTTATTAGATTTTTGGGTTTGATTCAAAAATGGATTATGGATTAAAACATGTCGCGGAGAGAGTTTTAGGTTTGTTGCTCAAATTTCTGTCGGATTTAACGAATGGCAGTGGAGGATGTATAACGTATAAATAATTGATCTTATGCAGTACCAATAATTGATCGAAGATTATATGGTAGTGATCATGGTCGACAGGGAACACGGGTAGGAGAGGAAACGAACAAGGGAGGAGAAAAAGAAGGAATAAAACAAATTTAGATACATTTATTAGATAGAGATATATAACTGATCTAGTTTAATTATTTATTTTTATATATTATATTTGATATTAATACTAAATAAATACAATAACAATAATATTTTTAATATTGGTAATAATAATATTAATGATAATAATAATAATAATAATAATAATAATAATAATAATAATAATAATAATAATAATAATAATAAGAATAATAATAATAATAATAATAATATTTATACTGATTATAATAATTTAAATGATAATTTTTGCAGTAACATTAATGATAATAAAATAATAAAAATATAATACTACTAATTCAATCACTAAACAACTATAATTAATTACTCCCTATACACTTAGCTAACATTAAATAAATAAAATACCTTCTAACAGTTAACAATAATTATTATCTCAAACATAGCATAACTAATTAATGCCCATAACAATTACATCAATTAGGACACAGTTTTATTGTATGCATCAAATCTTACGTTTAAAACATAATTACTTTGTTTCATTTATGATTTTCTATTCATGATCACTTAAATAGTTGATGGATAATTAAAAGGTTTGATTCATCACAGACCACTAGTTCATGTCAACAAAATTTTATCTTAACAATAACATCATCTATTATTTTATTTACATAAATGAATTAAATTATATAAGTTTCTTTTTTAAATTAATATTTATATTTATTTATTTACAGCTAGTAGTTCGTGAATCATCGAGAATAGTCGCAGGTCAAATGAATATATGAAACAGTTCAAAATTTTTGAGATTCAGTTTAACAGACTTTGCTTATCGTGTCGAAATCATATTAAGATTAAGTTTAAATTTGATAGAAAATTTCTGGGTTGTCACATTTGTTTTCTTGGGTGGTAGAAGATTTTCATGAGAAGAAGCTAAACCGGAGTACAAGAAATTGGTTTAATCAGATGGGTTTGTTTTCTTGGGTGGTAGAAGAGTTTCTTGAGCAACTTGATCTGGAAAGTTGTAGCCGTCAAAGGTGCTGTTGAAGGTGCATACGAGGTTGTTGAAACTTGTTCGTGAAAAGTGACTAACCGGGGACAAGAAATTTGTAGAGCCCGTGGCCGATTTTTTGGGTGGTGTAAAAGACTCTTGGAACAGGTATGTTAAATAGGAAAGCACACAATTGTATGCGTTGTGGCTATGGATGTTTAAATTGAGATAACTGTGGACGTGATCGGGGAAGATATCGGGAGTCCGGATGAGCAGAGATGTTGTTGAACAAGTTCAAACCAAAATGACTGTGGACATGACCACGGAGGAGGTCGAGATTCCAGGTGAGTCGAGATGGTATTGAACGTGTCGAAGAGAGCTATATTAGATGTTACAAGTGTGATGAATGAGTATAGCATAAAAAAACCAATTAAGGGGTGATTGTTGGGTTAATTGGTTTATGTTATTATTTTATTAGTTATGTTTATTATTTAATAGTTATTAAATGTTTTAGTCTATTTTTTAACTGTAATTGTTAGGTAACTAGACAGCCAACCCGGATGCTACGTTTATTTGCTTTCTATTTGGAAGGAAGCAAGAATAAAAATAAAATCGGGTAAAAGAAAGAAGAAGAGATAGGTGAAAAGTGAGGTCCAATGAGGTGGAGAATAAATTACAACAACCAATCAGATTTGGAAATACACTTTTGTAAATAGCTTTTTAGGTAATGTAGTCCGAGATTGGTGGACAATGACTAGTTAAATCATGGGTCAAATAGGTGCATGGAGTAAATGGGTAGTGGACTAGTGGTGCTATTTACGTGTATTTATGTGCATGTACATTAGTTTATATTAAGATATATATACACTTTCATGTTATAATAAAATTTAGAAGTTTTGCTACCTTTCTTCTCTAAACATATTCATGTTTTAAGTTATGTTCATATGATTGATTAATTCTTTTGATATATGAGTTATAAGACCACTTCCAACAGTAAGTCCTCAACTATGTCATCCTCACCTCCATCCGAGGGCGCCGATGGCAATCTATCCGCCCTCGGCCGCCCTCGGCCGCCCTCGGCGTCCCTCACCCTGGTCATCCTCAAATTTTTCATATCCAAGCATATTCCAGGACGTGTATTGTTGGTGTTTTGTGTTGGTCCGGATTACGGATCAAAACAACCATTAACGGGCAAGATCAAAGACGGAAGAGATAAACACGATGAATCAAACATAAATCAATATTATTAATATAAACGTCAAACTTACAATTGATTTAAACGGAGAAACATCGGTGGCCAGGGGAGATCGAGCATGATCTCCCCTATGCACGGGAATCGCCAAAACGGCTCTTTCAAATTAGGGTTCTAGCCTGACCCCAATTAGGGTTTTACTCTCTTAACCCTAAAGACACACATAAACTGATATATATAGACGACCTAGACTTAGGTTGCCCTAATGGGCCTATCAACATGAATAGCTCAACAGTTACATATGCTCCTATAACTAATCAGTTTCAAGTGTGTATATAAACTAGGTGTACAATATATGAATAGACGTTATTCGCTCAGTGACGGCCATACAAAAATATGCATCAACAATTTCCCCCTTGGACGTTGCTGGCGAATGATTGTAAACACCTCTTGCAATCTTCAGTCAATCTCTGCAGTAGTACCATAATCTTTTGAATCACAAGCTCCATCAAAAGTCTTTCAGAATACGTGAAAACCCAAACTTCGAACATCAAAGTCTTCCAGAATTGAAGTCGAAATGCTAATTATCATCCTGTAGTTTCTTCAAACTTCACTCGTACGTGTTACCCATAGTACCAATGCATCAAGATTCCCCCTAAGACTGAACTGAGATCCCTATCGACATCTCTGATAAAATCTTCAAACAAACCAACTCTCTCAGAATCATAAACCACAGAATCTTCCCCCTCACTGATAGCTGTATCCTATTAAACATTGTAGCACTAACGTTCATCCTGACTTGCTTCTTGTAAAGGCAAAATATGTAGAGAAGTCCGTCCCACAATTAATAACTCAAATAAGTCTTTATTGCCATCAAACTCACCAAAGAAAGTCAAATTGGTATCTCATGATCGTGAAACATCAACCTTAGTTCCTTCTTTAAGAGGAACTGGAACAAACATATTCCCTCTATAAAGTGGAATATCAAAAAAACGATTCCCTCCATAACGTGGAATCTCGAGAAGTGCGGAATTATAAACGTTGTTGGCCCATAAATAGTCGTATGCTCCCGACTACCCCATAATACTTCTCAAAATAAGTGTTTCCGTACTCAACTTACTAAATAAGTCTAACGGACAAGGAGGTTGTCCACTAAACTTTATACAGCAATACTTCAGTGAATAAACTAGAAAGGTTTCATGTGGAAATAATGAATGATAAACATTAAGGACCTTGGATGAAAAACTTACGAAAGTTGAGGACCAAAGGTATAAAACTTTGAAACTTTAGGGACAAAACTTGTAAATTTTTTAAAGTTCAGGAGCTGAATATGAAATTTTCAGAGAGTTCAGAGATGAAAACTGAAAATTCTGAAATTTTGTTAAACATTTTGCACTGGTGGTCCCTGAGGTTTTAACAGCCGTTAGATAAACTAACAGAGAAGGACTACAACTGTTAAATATTAATTGTTGGTTGAAATTGGGTCGGATCCGATTTGCTGGTTCATGGGTACATTTGAATTAAATGGATCTGTGAAAGGACCCGTTCATATACATTATAAACGATTCACAATAGTTGATTACATCGCGAGGTTTTTGACCTCCATATGATACATTTTACAAACATTGCATTCATTTTTAAAAGACAAACTTTCTTTACAACGAAAGTTGACGGCATGCACACTATTTCATAATACATCCAACTATAATTGACTTAATAATAATCTTGATGAACTCAATGACTCGAATGCAACGTCTTTCAAAATATGCCATGAATGACTCCAAGTAATATCCTTAAAATGAGCTAATGCACAGCGGAAGATTTCTTTAATACCTGAGAATAAACATGCTTTAAAGTGTCAACCAAAAGGTTGGTGAGTTCATAGGTTTATCATAACAATCATTTCAATATATTAATAGACCACAAGATTTCCGTTTATAAATATATATACACTCGCAAGTGTATAAAAGTATTCTATAAGTTGTAGGCACCCGATAACAAGCCTTAACATTCATGTTTTACCCTCTGAAGTACACCAGATCAGGTGTGTTTAAAATAACCTCGAAGTACTAAAGCATCCCATAGTCAGGATGGGGTTTGTCAGGCCCAATAGATCTATCTTTAGGATTCGCGCCTACCGTACATAGACAAGTAGTTTAATGTTACCAAGCTAAGGGTATATTTCTGGTTTAAACCCACATAGAATTAGTTTTAGTACTTGTGCCTACTTCGTAAAATATTTATAAAACAGCGCATGTATTCTCAGCCCAAAAATATATATTGCAAAAGCAATTAAAAAGGGAGCAAATGAAACTCACAATACTGTATTTTTTTGTAAAAATACATATAACGTCATTTAACAAGTGCAAGGTTGGCCTCGGATTCACGAACGTATCAATATTGAGATTCAATATTGCAGGAAAGTACGTAGACGCAACGGAGATGATAAACACTAGATTGACCTCACGAGCATAACCATGAACCATACCCATCACCTCCATAGCTATAACCCATAATTTCCTTAGTTTCGACTCATTCAAAAAAACTATTTTGAAATCACTCGGACAGCACTCCGTCGTAATATTTTATGTATACTAATAATATCTTGAAATAATACAGAGCAAATATATATATATATATATATATATATATATATATATATATATATATATATATATATATATATATATATATATATATATATATATATATATATATATATATATATATATATAAATCGATTGAGAGAGTTTAGAGAAATATATTTTCAAGTTTCTATGAAATAATGAAACCTATTGAATTCTATTTATAATAGATTTTTGAATTATTAAAGTATGAATTATTAAAGTGAATTATTAAAGTATGAATTATTAAAGTGAATTATTAAAGTATGAATTATTAAAGTGAATTATTAAAGTATGAATTATTAAAGTGAATTATTAAAGTAAATTATTAAAGTATGAATTATTAAAATGAATTATTAAAGTTAAAGTAAAGTAAAAGTAAAGTAAAGATAAAGTTAAAGTATAGTAAAAGTATAAAAACTATGTATGTATAACACGCGTATAAATATATATAATACTAATTTAAATCGTTATATATATTTAATGAAATAAAATATAAATATCGTTATATTTATTATACTGGTTAAGTAATGAGTTGCCAAAAGTTATTCTAGATATTTATAAAAGTTATATACGTTTTAATAATAAAGTTCTTTTTAAACTGAAAACATCTTTGTACGTTTGAAAATAGATTAATAGAATATTATGGAAACCAATTCTCCACTAACTTTTGTCTAACTTTCGTAAATGACATTTTTTTTGTTTTTATTTATAAATAGCTTTACAAATTATTCTGAATATCGTTAAGAGGAATAGATTTTCTCAAATCATAGTGGACCTCTCAACAGAGACTTGTAATCATAATTCAATGTTTCTGATAATTCAATCATTTAATATATTTTTTAATTTCATCGAAAATGTGTAAAGTATTATACGTTTAATACTTTATTAATATTCTCAAGTTATAATATATATATACATATACATATCTATTTATATATAACGGTTCGTGAATCGTCAGAATTTGGTCGAGGTTATAATGAATGTATGAACACAGTTTAAAATTCTTGAGATTTAACTTAACAAACTTTGCTTATCGTGTCAGAATAATATAAAGATTAAAGTTTAAATTTGGTCGGAAATTTCCGGGTCGTCACAGTACCTACCCGTTAAAGAAATTTCGTCCCCGAAATTTGATAGAGGTCGTCATGACTAACAATGAGAATGTTATTATAACGATTATAGAGTTTTATCATGTTAAAGAAGAATGGATAAAATAATTCGATTACTCGAAGCGTGTGAGTGTAGTTATCGTAAATGAATGAAATAAGATAATAGTGATTCGTCGTATCTTTTGACGTCATCACGATTGATCTCCGAAAAGAAAATCTTTGTAATCTATATTGGATTTGATTATTCGGCGATTAAGGAAATTATGATCCTCTTCGAATTAATGCGATAATCCATTTTGATTTCTCTGTCGGATATTTCACTATAAATCCACCTCATTTGTTTTCTTACAACTCACACCTTCTCAACTCATATTTTAAAGTATTTGTCAATATGCTTCATCCAGTGCTGATTCTTGATATACTCCTCACTTTCATATCTGTCACTCTTCTTTTTCATCTGCCTCCAGAAGAATCTATTTACTTCTACTATACTCTTGGTTTTATAGTGTTTTTAGTTCTCCCGTGTCTTTATATTGTTATATGCATTGATATATACGGTTTGTGATTTCTGGGTTGTTGTTGGGTTTTATATCTTCCCTTATATTTCAAAGTCCTTGCTTCTTCTATAATCATTGTCATCCACAGTTAATGCTCTCTTCTATTTGCTATGATTTATACTCCCATTTCTAGTTCAGAGCTTTGTCCTTTCGTTTCTTCTTCTTGCGATTAAGCACCGCTTGTAATGGTCCAGAATTCGCAGATATAAATTTCGGAATGAACATTGTTAATGTTCTAGGAAGGAAATTGTAATGACACGATCTTGACTTGTCAAATTACCAGAATACCTCAGAAAAGGCCGAATCATCAAGAAATATATTCTTGATATTTAGAGATCAAAGAGAATACAAGAGTCGTGTAACATAGCACATGATGACGTTATGATCTGTGAATCATCATGTTCCATTTAGAAACTCAGCATGAATTACTGTAATATAATCACGTTGATCAAGTGTCATTATATTATACTAACTCATGCTTCAGCTCCCAACACTTCTTCAAGAATATTCATATTTTAAACTCGAATGTTTCAGAATTTAGAAACTAAAATAGTTTCTTTTATGATATAATACAGATAGCGCGAAGAGGTAAATGATTTCAGATAAGAATAATTATAAAAATATCTTCAGAAGTATGGATGATATTTATAATGAAAGATACGATGATATCTTAGAATGTCTAATATCAGAGGATGATGAAGGATATTGTCCGCAGGGGTTTAGAGTCAGGAGCAAGGTATTCGTTAATGACTTCAGCAAGTACTGAATCATTTGGATTCTTTGAAGGCAGGTTCAGCCTTTGTGATTTGTCCACAGCCTCCTTTACACTTTGCTCAATCCGTTTTCCAGTTCCAAATCTTCTCTTTTTCTGAGCTTTGCCAATATACTATCCTTTATCATCCAACTTTTTACTGTTAAGGTCGTTTACAGTTTTTGCTGCTTCATCAGCATTTTTCAAAATTTCGAGAACTGGTTCGCAGTTTAGGGTGTTTTTCAGAAATTTCTCATTCAAAGAATGTAAGTCTTAGAGGTAGACGTTGTGTGTATATGTAATTGTTGATGTAGACATGCTGTGAGGTTTCAAAATACTGATTGCTGATTCTCAATAATTGGTATGGCAATTCTTGTTATAAGGTACGAATGAGTATATGATAGGGTTTCGATAATTGTAATGATTTTTTTTTTTGGAAAGTCAAAGATCAGTGAAGTTGTTGGTAAGTTTATTGCTAATGTGGTGAATATAAACGATTCCCCGGTAACGTTGGCGAAAGGGCAACGTATCTATCGAGGTTATAATAAGACTGTTTTGATTGAGAAGTCGAAGTTGACTTGCTGGAGCTGTGACAAAACTGTCTATTTTGAAACGGAATTGAAAAGTTATTTTAGCTAGTAAATTCCAAAGGGTCTAACACGGATACGTGTCGAACTATGACTTGGGTTTTGAGAGTTTTTCAGGTGTATAACTGTGGGTAACATGTGGTTGGATCATCATCTCGATTGTTCCTTAGTTGAAGTGTCTTCAGGAATTTCGAAGGGTTTGAGCACATATTGTAATCGTTAATACATATGATGTTCTAACACAGTTTTGAAGTCAAAGTATAGCTTTGAAAGATATAGGAATCTAAGAGTGATGATACTGGTTATATTTCGAATTGAATTATGCGATTTCAAAATCAGACTATGTAATTGAATTTGAATGAGTATGATTGTTTTGATTTATATGAAAGAATGGAATATATAATTGAATTTGAATGAGTATGATTGTTTTGATTTATATGAAAGAATGGATATTGTTGTGAAAGTAGGGAGTATAGTTGATGATTGCTGAATCAGTTTCGAAAAATGTAATATATTAATTGTGAATTTATATATCTCTCGGGTATTACCTACCTGTTAAAATTTTTTTCACAATTAATATTTTGTACAAAAGAAGTTTATTACAGTCTTTATGAAAATATATGTGTATATTTTCTTTAGATGTAATATAGATTTAATGAGTTAATATTAAATTAAACTCATTTGTTTTATGGTTGGAACTAGAATTGAGTAATCCCTAAAACTTTATAAATTGCATAAGTATTTCTTCAATAATATTGAAATTATGAATCATTACTTTGTTATTTGTTGGTTTTCGTGAAATTCTTGTGAACTTCGCAAGGTACGAATGATGTTATTTGAAAAGTTTCGAGTACATCGATGATGAAAGTGTAAAATCAAACATATATTCGAATAATACACTTGATTTATTATGAATTGGATTTTTATTGAATTGAGACAGAGATTGTAATTAACGATGGTTAAGTTGCGGACGAAGGACGTACATCATTGCATATTTGTAATATGAATTAACTGAGTAGTTAAGATTCACACATAATAGCTTAGTACGGGAAGATTTATTACGGTTTAAAAATTTATACATATAAAATATACATATAAATCTTTCGATTGGAAATGAGTTAATACTTCATAACTCGTTGATACAATATATTTATTGTTGATTCGTAATGATGTCCATAATGATTCTTGAACTGACAGAGTTTGTGATGTTACAGGTGCTGTTGATTCTGACGATGCTGACGGCACTGACTGTGTTAATGATGCTACGGTCCTGTTGATGCTGTTGGTAAAACAATTCTAGCTTGTAAATCGTACACCATTTTCGATCAAAGTTTCTACTCTACCATATCCGTTCACTCATCCGATTTACGGTCAGAATTAAATAATCTCTAAGATTTTGGAGATTACATAACTGCCGCAGAGATATCTCTTCAATGAAGTTTATGAATTAATACTTCATCGTTTGTTGTTGTTGATATTCCTGGATATTTACAGGGCGTATGACGTTGATGTTTGAGATACAGATTGTGATGTTGCAGTGTGGGATGTGGATGTTGTTGTTGGTGGTGGTGGTGATGGTACTGTTGGTGTTGCTGATGGTGGTACTGTTTATGCTGCTGGTGTTTGTAACCTTTGCACCATATTCTCCAAAGCCACTACCCGAGCGCGAAGCTCGTTGACTTCTTCTATTACACCGGGGTGATTGTCAGTTCGGACGAGCGGATAAATAAAATCTAGAATTTGGTGTAGTATGTAATCGTGACGAGATACTCTAGAAATAAGAGAGAAAATGGTGTTTCGGATAGGTTCGCCGGTAAGTGCTTCAGGTTCTTCGCCAAGAGGGCAATGTGGTGGATCGAAGGGATCACCTTCTTCTTGTCTCCAATGATTAAGGAGGCTACGAACCCATCCTCAATTCATCCAGAATAGATGATGACTAATTGGTTGATCCATTCCGGTCACACTGCTTTTGGAACTTGAGTGGGATTCCATTTCGGAATCCGAGGGACTTGAACTAATGACGAATTCCATTTCGTACGATTGAATAAAGAATTTTTCGATATGAAATGATTTTCCGGCTATCGGGTGGTATTCTAATTATATAGAGCAAAAGGTTTCGTAGATTACGGAGGAATTTACGGAATATGCCAGGCAAAGTTTACAGTAATAGATACGCTAAGATATGAATTAGCAATACGCTAAGATATGAATTTTGTCTATACACTATTCATGCAATCAATGCAATAAGATGTGTCTAGACTAAGAATGATAAGCAGGTAATTTCCAACAAGAATGATGAGCAAAACTTTTGAAATGCAGACACGGTCGAAGTCCAGACTCACTAATGCATCCTAACGACTATCAGTTAGACACACTAATACAGACCTGGTTCGCTAAGACCACCGCTCTGATACCAACTGAAAGTTGGGGACGCATCCCACTCAGTGCCTTCAGCTAACCGCCTGTGACCACTGAGCGTACCTCAGAAACTGATTTTACGGCCCGCCTCTCGGCAGTACAGCCAACCCTAATAGGGACCGCGAGGAGTAAGAGCCAATGCTTCGTCACAGGTAACACTGTGAGAACCCCCTCTACGATTAACCCGCTAATAAACGGTATTAAACCAGCTCTGATACCAACTAAAAGGACCCGTTCATATACATTATAAACGATTCACAATAGTTGATTACATCGTGAGGTTTTTGACCTCTATATGATACATTTTACAAACATTGCATTCGTTTTTAAAAGACAAACTTTCTTTACAACGAAAGTTGACGGCATGCACACCATTTCATAATACATCCAACTATAATTGACTTAATAATAATCTTGATGAACTCAATGACTCGAATGCAACGTCTTTCAAAATATGCCATGAATGACTCCAAGTAATATCCTTAAAATGAGTTAATGCACAGCGGAAGATTTCTTTAATACCTGAGAATAAACATGCTTTAAAGTGTCAACCAAAAGGTTGGTGAGTTCATAGGTTTATCATAACAATCATTTCAATATATTAATAGACCACAAGATTTCCGTTTATAAATATATGTACACTCGCAAGTGTATAAAAGTATTCTATAAGTTGTAGGCACCCGATAACAAGCCTCAACATTCATGTTTTACCCTCTAACGTACACCAGATCAGGTGTGTTTAAAATAACCTCGAAGTACTAAAGCATTCCATAGTCAGGATGGGGTTTGTCAGGCCCAATAGATCTATCTTTAGGATTCGCGCCTACCGTACATAGACAAGTAGTTTAATGTTACCAAGCTAAGGGTATATTTCTGGTTTAAACCCACATAGAATTAGTTTTAGTACTTGTGCCTACTTCGTAAAACATTTATAAAACATCGCATGTATTCTCAGCCCAAAAATATATATTGCAAAAGCAATTAAAAAGGGAGCAAATGAAACTCACAATACTGTATTTTTTAGTAAAAATACATATAACGTCATTTAACAAGTGCAAGGTTGGCCTCGGATTCACGAACGTATCAATATTGAGATTCAATATTGCAGGAAAGTACGTAGACGCAACGGAGATGATAAACACTAGATTGACCTCACGAGCATAACCATGAACCATACCCATCACCTCCATAGCTATAACCCATAATTTCCTTAGTTTCGACTCATTCAAAAAAACTATTTTGAAATCACTCGGACAGCACTCCGTCGTAATATTTTATGTATACTAATAATATCTTGAAATAATACAGAGCAAATATATATATATATATATATATATATATATATATATATATATATATATATATATATATATATATATATATATATATATATATATATATATATATAAATCGATTGAGAGAGTTTAGAGAAATATATTTTCAAGTTTCTATGAAATAATGAAACCTATTGAATTCTATTTATAATAGATTTTTGAATTATTAAAGTATGAATTATTAAAGTGAATTATTAAAGTATGAATTATTAAAGTGAATTATTAAAGTATGAATTATTAAAGTGAATTATTAAAGTATGAATTATTAAAGTAAATTATTAAAGTATGAATTATTAAAGTGAATTATTAAAGTATGAATTATTAAAGTGAATTATTAAAGTTAAAGTAAAGTAAAAGTAAAGTAAAGTAAAGGTAAAGTTAAAGTATAGTAAAAGTATAAAAACTATGTATGTATAACACGCGTATAAATATATATAATACTAATTTAAATCGTTATATATATTTAATGAAATAAAATATAAATATCGTTATATTTATTATACTGGTTAAGTAATGAGTTGTCAAAAGTGATTCTAGATATTTATAAAAGTTATATACGTTTTAATAATAAAGTTCTTTTTAAACTGAAAACATCTTTGTACGTTTGAAAATAGATTAATAGAATATTATGGAAACCAATTCTCCACTAACTTTTGTCTAACTTTCGTAAATGACATTTTTTTGTTTTTATTTATAAATAGCTTTACAAATTATTCTGAATATCGTTAAGAGGAATAGATTTTCTCAAATCATAGTGGACCTCTCAACAGAGACTTGTAATCATAATTCAATGTTTCTGATAATTCAATCATTTAATATATTTTTTAATTTCGTCGAAAATCATATTGAAACAAATACGTTCGTGTAAAGTATTATACGTTTAATACTTTATTAATATTCTTAAGTTATAATATATATATACATATACATATCTATTTATATATAACGGTTCGTGAATCGTCAGAATTTGGTCGAGGTTATAATGAATGTATGAACACAGTTTAAAATTCTTGAGATTTAACTTAACAAACTTTGCTTATCGTGTCAGAATAATATAAAGATTAAAGTTTAAATTTGGTCGGATATTTCCGGGTCGTCACAATCTGGGTAGCTGAATGATCCATATGTACATGCTTATCAATCGTGAAATAAAAAGAAGAGAATCTTTGCAATGTTGGAACATAGGAAACAAGGGGACAAAGGAATAAAGTGGGGAACATGTGAGACCCAATGCAAAAGAACTTCATAATATTATCTCACCTAAAATTTTTTGCAGTTTCTGTTTCTTCTTCCTCAATTCACGTACGCACACCAGTTTTTCCAGCTCGAAATTCGCGAAATTTTTGCGTTAATTTTCCAGAAACACGCGTGAAAGATGTTCTCCAGCGTGTTAATTACATGTTTAAGATTTTTGTACGTGTGGAAACTCAAGAACACCGGAGAAATTGAAGGATGAACATGCGGCGGCGGTATGGTGGTTCCATGGTGGTTGGTGGCGGCCTTCATAAAAAACATATCAAATCTCCACCAAAACGCACCAAAATTTGCAGGAATCACCATTAGAACCCAATAAACGTAAAACCATTCTCAAATTCACCCAAAACATAACCAAAATCTCGAATCAAATCGATTTCAGTTTCGATTTTTTGAAAACAAAAACTTCTCAGATCTCGATGAATATAACGAATTAGATTCTGAAACTTTGAAGAAACATTCACGAGATGATTTTCAACCTTTCTATTAAAACACTTTTTCTTAATTCGGTCTAGATCTCAAAACCCCATAAAAGTCAACAAAAGTCAACTGTTAGATCTAGAAACGAATTTACAGCAGAAATTAACGTCTTTAACATTTGATCTAATCACAAACTCGGTTGTACCAGCTCTGATACCAATTTGTTAGTCCGGATTACGGATCAAAACAACCATTAACGAGCAAAATCAAAGACGGAAGAGATAAACACGATGAATCAAACATAAATCAATATTATTAATATAAACGTCGAACTTACAATTGATTTAAACGGAGAAACATCGGTGGCCAGGGGAGATCGAGCATGATCTCCCCTATGCACGGGAATTGCCAAAACGGCTCTTCCAAATTAGGGTTCTACCTGACCCCAATTAGGGTTTTACTCTCTTAACCCTAAAGACACACATAAACTGATATTTATAGACGACCTAGACTTAGGTTGCCCTAATGGGCCTATCGACATGAATAGCCCAACAGTTACATATGCTCCTATAACTGATCAGTTTCAAGTATGTGTATAAACTAGGTGTACAATGTATGAATAGACGTTATTCGCTCAGTGACGGCCATACAAAAATATGCATCAACATTTTGTTCTTTTTTTAATGGAAATATGTGGTAAAATACATGAAAATATAATGGAACTTTATGGTGTTTAAATAAAATTTAGAAATGGTCAAAAATGGAGGTATGGTGTTGAAGAGGAAAGAAGAAGATGAAAGTAAAGTAGTGGCGATGATGGATCACGTTTTATTTAATATTATGAATTATAATATATAATATTATATTAATTTATCTCATTAAAAATACTGACAAATTACAAATTGTTACTCCGTAGAAGTTAAATGGGCTTTGTTCATTTACTACATAAATTTTCTTCTGGACTATTTTGTAGTGATCAATAATAATAATAATAATAATAATAATAAAATTTGAGAAAGTATGTCATGGTTGACAATAATGTGTTATGAGAGAAAGTGGTGAGAAATGAGGAGAGAGAAAGCTCATGTGACGTTAAAGAAGTGTTGAGGAATGCGTCATATGATTGAGATTGATCTAATGGCATGCGATATATCAGTTATCAAATCAAAAACTACTTGAAATTGTTTCATAATTAAAACCTAGCATTGTTCACAATAATGCCAAGGTAGAACGTTTGTAACACAACATTTTCCAGAATTTTTTACTAACGTGATTAAAATAACATAAAATAAGTAAATAATGAAACATTGTTCATTAATCTTTATTCATACATTCATTGTTCATACATTCTTCATTCTTTATTACAAATATCTCATGGACAAAATGTAATGTCATAATTATCACCAGTAGCACAAGTAAAAGTGCTTGAACTATCATCAAAAGCATAACTGTATGACATAGGACAAAGTGCCTTAAAAAAGTTTGATTTATCTGATGGTGGACATGTTTCAGATGTTGCGAAAGCACCCCTGCAACAATCTTGGTCACTGTTAAATGCGAGACACGCGCTTTTACATCCAATCGTTGTACCGGATCCATCAACCACGGCAAGATCAGATGGACATTGAGCATTAATATCAGCCGAACAATCAGTTGATGGACAACCAGCACCTTGTGCGGTGATAGATAATGGCAGATTGAATCCGTCAACGTTACTAACATCATAAAAGTCTGTTGAACTTGAACCTGGAATGGTGAATTCGGCTAAGGTTACGGGTGGGGCTCCACCAGCACCATTGCATGTTACTTGACCCGAACCACAATCTCCACTGGCACAACTAAATGTTTCACCATCATTTGAGCATCCGTATCTAGCCCAAACTCGACCTGACCATGATGCAGATATGTCAACACTGTTTGAATCTCCGGGTCCTAATTCGAACCCTGTTGTTACTTGGTTCCCTGAACTGGTTTGAAAGCATGGTGCTATTGCAAAATTGCAATTGTTTTTAACCGTTAAAACCGATGATCTAACATCTGCAATGAAAGAATGTTATGTACTAATTTTTAGCAACGAACGAAATCGTGAGATAGATGGAAAAGAGCAAATAGAAGTTCCATCTTCATATTAAATGATTTGTAGTTTAGTACTGTATGAAAATAGCTCAAACGGTTATCGGGTTTTGTAGATGGAGCAAGTATAGTATGAACTAGAAAAAATTCGACCGCGCGGTCATATTTGTATATACGTTGTTTGGTACCTAATATATCTAGTAGGTTGGGTTGTTTGTTGGACGTGTACGTATATGTATGATATATAGCTCGAAATATTTAGTGTTTTTTTGACGATGTCCGTTTCGCGTATAGTTAGTCACGTTGTGTTCGTAAAATAATATCGAGTTGAACGGTGGTCTCGAAAAAATTTAGCTCGCACCGAGCGAGAATATAGGGCCTGTTATTTAGTGTTTTTTTAACGATGTCCGTTTCGCGCATAGTTAGTCCCGTTGTGTCCGTCTGATTTTTTCGAGTTGAACGGTGGTCTCGGAAAAATTTAACTCGGACCGAGCGAGAAGATAGGGCCCGTTAAAAATACGGGTGGAATCATTTTCTTTTGTTTTTTTTAAAATTATATATTTACGCTTTTTACCCCTAAAAAAGGAGAAAGTTGGGGGGTCGTTTTGTATATGAAGCCGAATTTGAGGGGCCTGGTGTAGTGTGAACGCAAACTCAAAACGACTTTCGGATAAAACTGAAACTACGATTTTTCCCATGCATATTAGCATATAGGGGTAATTTTATTATATATATATATATATATATATATATATATATATATATATATATATATATATATATATATATATATATATGGGCAGGATCAATGAGGACGTAACCAATCGGGGGAAAACGGGAGGAAGCAAAATAAATTTTTTTTCGTTTTTTTTGGAATTTTTTTTCCGGCATCAAGATCACACGAAAATATGAACATTTAGAAGAGACACTTTGTGATGAATGTTATTATTTAGGCGGGAAAACGATCGACAAAAATAACATTCAAGATAATATTGTTCGTGAAGAATATGAACGTTTTTTTTTCTTCATGTTTTGTGAAGTAAAATTTAGCCCGATTTAGAGTTTAGAGTTTAGGGTTTAGGGTTTGGTGTAAACCCAAAACACCAAACCCTAAACCCTAAACCCTAAACTCTAAACCGTTCGTGTTAAAAACTCAATCTAAATCCTAAATCTAAACCCTAAATCTAAATCCTAAACCCTATATTTCTAAACCCTAATATCTAAACCCTATAAACCCTAATATCTAAACCCCAATAGCTAAAACCTCAACATACGCTCGAAAAACACGATAATTGTTATATATTACTTCTTCGATCTTTTTCCCGCCAAAATAAAAACATTTATCCCAAAGTGTCTGTACTAAATGTTCATATTTTCATCCCATCTATAATGTTCGCGAACAAAGTTTTTTCAAAAAACGAAAAAAAAAAAAGTTTTTGCTTCTCCCCGCTTCCCCCCGATTGATTACTTCCCTCTTGATCCTACCACAATATATATATATACTAGGTTTTGAGCCCGTGCGTTGCACGACTACTCAAAATCCGCTTTAAATAAGTCACTCATTTTAATTTTATGACGTTTGATCTACGTTTTCAAGCAATTTGTGGTTGTGTTTAAGGGGGACATGTCGACTCAATAGCTTAAGTGTGGTTAATTAGAGCCCGTACTCTATTTTCAATAAGTCATAGTTGTTAAAAAATGACGCATTTCTAGTATGTTTCGTTGGCAAAACGGGACTATAAAATACATATGTGTTTCATATTGCGTGTAGTTGCAACAACAAAAAATTGCTCGAGTTCTATCAGATTTAAGAAATCGGTTTAATCTAATTATGTAATGACATAATTTTACTAATAGGAGTAATACGTTACTATTCTCTCAAAATTAGTATTAAAAATTGTTTGGTAGTTTTTCTTATGATTTTTCTTAGGACATGTGTGTATGAACAAATGTATGTAGGTTTTCAGATTATCGTAGTAGTATATAGGAGTATGGATGAAATAGGAATTAAATTGTGTAAAATTGGGTTTAGTGAATTTTTTAAATTAAATGGTACATATGATAGTTTTAGTATTTAAATTGGGTATATATGATATTATGTTATTTACTTGAGTAAATATGTGATTTTAAGGGTTAATAAGGGTATATATGAAAAATTGTGACATGTGAAAATTACACTTGGCTTAATATGCAATATTTAAGGAGCTAATGACATGTAAGCTAAACAAAATCTCTTATATATATATATATATATATATATATATATATATATATATATATATATATATATATATATATATATATATATATATATATATATATATATAAAAGTGATTTTTATATCTATTTCTCTATATACAACTACCCAAAAGAAGTATAAGTCGTTTTGTATGTAAAATGAATATTCTCATCACCGTTTTCTACTGTAGCCATAAATTTGTAATTTTTGTTTTAAAAAGGTTATTCCAAAGTTTAATTCAAGATTGGTTTGGAATGTGTATTTGCAGCGCTTCTTTTATTAAAAAAGGTATAAAAATTGATTTGACGCTAATTCAAAGAGATTATTTTGAAACGTGCATTCAAGCTCATTGTCTTTCTTTTTGTTATATATGTTGATGTTGATGTAATTTTTTTGTTTTTTATTTTATAAAAGAATTATATGACATGTAATTTATAATTTCTAGTTTTTGTAAGTATTTAAGATTTTTTTTGTAACGATAACCTCGAAGGTGTCGTTAACAAACATTAATAAGTAGTACATAACGAGTACTATTGACCTTTGTTTGACGGTTATTCTTTTGTACAAATATTTTAAACACTTTTATGATAGCTCATAGGGTAATCGATAGAAAAATGATTATATTCTTTACAACTTTTTTTTTCATACAATATTTTTTTCCTTTTTTAAAACCTTTTTTTTATTCTTTTCCTTTATTTTACTACTCCTTAATAATAAAGAAAAATTTTCTATTTCAGTGGCTTTGATTGGTTTATTTATATATATTTAAATTATCTGTGTTTGATAGGTTGAACAAGAAAATTGTTGAAGCATATTGTAAGTCCATAGTTCTTATTGAGTCTGTAATGTTAATTTTAAGTCATTGGGTTTAAGACATTTTAATGAATATTTAATATTTACATTTTAATATATTGATTAATCTATTTATATTTAGAATGTATTGAACGTTTTTAATTAAAGAATATCAAATTACTAGCCCAAGACTTTGTCATACGTGCACATGTCTCATACATTCACAGTGAGTTGGGTGTGAGCCTCTAAGTAATTAAGAATCACACACGCGCATGAGTAAGTCATGCGCACGCATGACTTTCCACACACGTATGTGTGTCTCATTGACACACTAAGACTCACACACACGTTAGTATGTCATACACATGACAGACTCATGCGCGTGTGATTATATCGGTAGTATAAATAGAGTACTTTGTGCCTCATTTGTAACCTAACAGTTTACACACACTTACTATACTCTAGTCGTTTTGCTCTCTAGATCTGAACGTTTACTCATTTTTTAACTTGAATAAACAACTCAAGACGTTCTAATCACATCATTCATTGATTTGGTTGGACGTTACTATAAATCTTAATCAACTAATTCTAATAGTTAAATTGTGATTCCGTTTGATTCTGAAGATCAAAATAGCAACATGTTTTTTTTTTCTAAGCTCACTAGGGGTTTTATTTATTATGGAGAAACATATGGTGTTGAATAACAGTGAGTAATACATCTGCAGCATCGTGCAGCTAACCAATGATCGTTACTCTTAAATCTCACACTTCGATATTTAAACAAATTGAATAATCACAATGAACAATTGATCTCATCATCAAAATTTAATGATTATCTATTATATATTTATGAATACAGTATATGAAAACACTAAATTACCAACTAAAGTAATAAAATTAAATTTCTCAATTCCTTCCTGAAGGAGTTGAATTGGACCCCTACGTCGATGCGAGAAGTATACCCAATGTGTAATGTTGCGGCATGTTTAATAAGGTAATCAAATTAACATTGTAGCTTATTTTAAATGATGATTTGATATCTATGATAATAACTTTTTAATAGTAGTGTATTCTATAATGAAACAACCCAACCCGTATTCCATACGATAAATTTTTTTTTTTTATAATACACATTTACGCGCCAATTAAATATGTAAACCATTCCACAAGTTTCATTTAAACTTACATCAATTTAAATGTTTACAAAAGGCACGAAGGCCATTAATTAAGTTTTATACAAGTTTGACCCACTACAATGATAGTTTATAATCCAAACGACACTCGAGCACGGTTTGGGGCTAAACTACCCAAAACGTTAGGCCAACTTCAAAAAGCTAACACCAAAAGCACCCCCTGTCAACACAAACGGGAGACAACTAATCCAACCGTATGCCCTTACCCTTGTCCAAACCGGAACCTATAAAATGATAAACAACGAGAGGGTAAGCAATGCTTAGTGAGTGCAACAATTATACATACATATATATAACCTATCCATTTGCAATCACAATACCAAATACCTCATACGAACTTGTAACTCGAATAGCATGTCAACATACCCGTAACACTAACAAGTCGTACATCATCACACCACTTCATTAGCATATACTCAACTCAATATATATATATATATATATATATATATATATATATATATATATATATATATATATATATATATATATATATATATATATAATATGCTAAACAAAACAACAATCTCAATATGGTTAACCAATATCGCTATGGTGCTACCGGCTCGTGGTTCACACCATACGCTTTTGAGTCATACTCGTTTATAGTGCTATCGGTTCGTGGTTCACACTCGATGCTACCGGCTCGTGGTTCACATCTTAGTTTATAGTGCTACCGGCTCGTGGTTCACACTCGATGCTACCGGCTCGTGGTTCACATCCTAACCCACACATGTTATGGCACTACCGGCTCGGTGGTTCATACCATAACATTCACAAATAAATACGCTATATACAACATACGTATAATTACTCCACTCACCTTGTCACAAGGATGATGATTTAGCACTTCCGAGCTTCAACGCAATGTACCTAAATCATTAAGTGCACATTCAATTTCACAACTAGTGGGATTAACCATGATACTTCCACTTGAGCATTTAATGACCCATTTTGCATTAAATGACTCAACTACACACAACCGCCCATAAATGGCCAAGACTCGAGTTTAATCACTAAGGCTAGTGAATTAAAGTCTACTAACATTAACTAGCACAACCTAGGGTAATTCATACCCATTTCCTCTAAACTAGTCAACATCACCCCTTTTGACCCATTTTAACACTTACACTTCCAACTTTGTCAAACATGATCTAATTACAATTTCATCCACATTTTAACAAGTGTTTTAATGCTTACAACACCATTAACACTTACAAACCCCATTTCATTAGACCAAACCCTAGATTATGGTTGTTAGGGTTTTCTTTCAACAATCTAACCCAAAATCCACCCATTTAACCCTCAAATGGGTCATACAAGTTCCAAATGAACAAACCCTAGCATATACCAATTAAAATTCAAAACATAGAGTTGAGACTTACCAAAATTATCCACTTGTAGCTAATAACAAGGAGAACAACTTTAATTCTTGCTCCTAGGATTGATTCACAAATCTTCACCTCCAAATCTTAAGTTTAATCTAAGTGGGTTTTGTGTTTTGGGAGGAAATTGTGAAAGAAAAAGGAAAAGAAATGAGTAATAGAGGATAAGTGGTTGGTATTAAAGGCTCCCATCAGATCTACACGCAAAATGACCAAACTACCCCTAAAACCCTTTTTAAATCGAGCAGAAAAAGGAGTCTGGACAGCAGATCTGCCGCGGCGCGGCTCGTTTGTCGCGGCGCGGCTCGTTTGTCGCTGCGCGACGTATCGAAGGAAAAACGACCCCTGTCAACATGCTTTCTGATCTGGAATTGCTTTATGTGTCGCGGTGCGGTCCCGCCCGTCGTGGCGCGGCGTTTGCCTAGGCCTGGTCACTTGGACAAATTAACACAAATCGATGGTTCAAACAACTAGCACACCTTATTCACTCTTCCTATTCACGACTAAGCTTCAACCTTAAGTCTCACACGACTCAATTCCATCGCGACACATACATATACACGCTCACGCACGCATTCTCAAATATATATATATATATATATATATATATATATATATATATATATATATATATATATATATATATATATATATATATATATATATATATATATATATATATACACACACATACATATATGCACTAACTCATAAACTAACACTTTGGCGCATTTAATCACATAAACGAACAAGTTATAATCGTGCTAATAATTAAGTTTGTACCTTTAAACTCGCACGGGAAAACGGGGTGTTACAACTCTCCCCCACTTGGATCGGAGCGCGTATCCAAGCCGCATGACAAGAGGGAAGATAAACCAACACAAACTCTTCGGGCTCCCAAGTAAACTCGGAACCCTTACTACGACGCCATTGAACTTTAAAAGTCCTAACCTCTTTATGTCTCAACCTTTTGACCTTCTCATCAAGTATGGCAATCGGTTCCTCGATATACTCTAACTTATTATTTAGCTCAATCTCGTCTAATGGCACCCAAGATGAATCATCCACAAGACACTTACGGAGATGAGAAACATGAAATGTATTATGGATCCCCGCAAGCTCTTCAGGTAATTCCAAACGATACGCGACTTCACCAACACGAGCTAAAACCTTAAATGGTTCAATAAACCGAGGAGCTAACTTTCCTCGTTTTCGGAATCAAATAATACCTTTCCATGGCGAAACCTTAAGCATCACCATGTCACCTTCTTGAAATTCGATCGTTCGTTTACGTTTGTCGGCATACGACTTTTGCCTATCTTGATCCTTCTTCAAATGCTCTCGAATCATATCAATTTTGCTATTCGTCTCTAAGACCAAATCGGTACTCCCGATTTCCTTTTGTCCTACTTCACCCCCAACAAATCGGGATTCGACACCTACGCCCATAAAGCATCTCATAAGGTGGCATCCCAATACTAGTATGATAACTATTATTGTACGAGAATTCCACCAAAGGTAAGTGCTCGTCCCAACTACCACCGAAATCGATAATACATGCCCGTAACATATCCTCCAATGTTTGATTCGTACGTTCGGTTTGACCGTCCGTTTGAGGATGATACGCCGTGCTCAACTTCAATTGCGTACCCATATCTTCATGAAACTTTTTCCAAAACCGAGATGTAAAGCGAGTATCTCGATCCGAAATAATAGATATAGGAACACCGTGTCGAGAGATGACTTCCTTGATAAACAACTTAGCCAAAGTCTCCGACGATATCGCTTCCTTAATAGGAAGAAACAAAGCACTCTTCGTCAATCGATCAACTATAACCCAAATCGAATCAAATTGGGTTCTCGCCGTTTTAGGTAACTTCGTGATGAAATCCATGGTAATGTGCTCCCATTTCCATTTCGGGATTTCCAACGGTTGTAACTTACCATACGGCTTTTGGTGCTCGGCCTTAACTTGCAAACACGTGACGCATTGCTCAACATACTTCACAACATCATGTTTCATGCCCGGCCACCAATAATCTTTCCTTAAATCAAGATACATTTTCGTCGCGCCCGGATGAATGGAATACTTTGACTTATGTGCTTCATCGAGTAGCACTTGTCGGTAATCACCCATCTTAGGCACCCACACTCTTCCTTGAAAAGACAACAAACCACGCGAGCCCATAGTAATGAACTCCGATTGTCCCACAATTTGCTCCGCATGCTTGTTGTGAACGTAAGCCTCTATTTGAATCACACCGAGTTTTTCAAGAAAATCGTTAGTAATAATCATACGTAACAATCCCAATCGTAACGTCGGGTGATGACTCTTTCGACTTAACGCATCCGCGACCACATTCGCCTTGCCCGGATGATAAATTCTCTCACAATCATAGTCTTTTACCACATCCATCCACCTACGTTGACGATAATTCAAATCTCGTTGATTAAAGAGATGTTTCAAACTCTTATGATCCGAATAAATCGTACACTTGACACCATACAAGTAATGGCGCCAAATTTTCAACGCAGGCACAACCGCCGCCAACTCAAGATCATGAGTCGGATATCTTGTCTCGTGTTCCTTTAATTGTCGAGAGGCAAAAGTGATGACTTTACCTCTTTGCATTTGAACACACCCGAGTCCATTTAACGAAGCATCACAATAAACCGTCATGCCTTCCACTCCTTCCGGCAACACTAACACCGGAGCTTGACACAACTTCTCTTTTAGCAATTGAAAAGCAATTTCTTGCTCGTCCTCCCAATTAAATCTCGCGTTCTTCCTTGTCAACTTCGTCAATGAAGAAGCGATTTTAGAAAAGTCTTGGATAAACCGATGATAATAACCGGCCAATTCGAGAAAACTTCGGATTTCCGTAGGCGTAGTCGGTTGTCTCCAACTCTTCACCGTCTCTATCTTTCCCGGATCTACTTGAATGTCATCTTTGTTCACAATGTGACCAAGGAATTGAACCTCCCTTAGCCAAAATTCACATTTGGAGAACTTAGCATACAACTTCTCCCTTCGTAACGTCTTCAATACTTCACGTAAATGACGTTCATGCTCGTTCATACTTTTCAAGTAGACTAGTATGTCGTCAATGAACACAATTACCGACTTGTCCAACATAGGTTGGCACACTCGGTTCATAAGATCCATGAATGCTGCCGGTGCATTCGTAAGACCAAAAGGCATAACTACAAACTCAAAATGCCCATAACACGTTCGAAAAGCCGTTTTCTCAATATCTTCCACACGGACCCGCATTTGGTGATAGCCGGACCGTAAGTCAATCTTTAAGAAATACGTCGCACCTTTGAGTTGATCAAACAAATCATCAATCCAAGTCAATGGATAACGATTCTTGATCGTCACCTTATTCAACTCCCGATAATCGATGCACATCCGCATACTACCATCCTTCTTTTTCACGAATAAAACCGGAGCGCCCCATGGCGAAGCACTCGGTCGGATAAAACCCTTTTCAAGTAGCTCTTGGGTTTGATTTAACAACTCTTGCATTTCCGTTGGTGCTAAACGATAAGGAGTTTTAGCAATGGGAGTAGCTCCCGGAACCAACTCAATGCGAAATTCAACTTGTCTTTCCGCTGGAATACCCGGTAACTCGTCCGGAAAAATGTCTTCGAATTCACTAACCACCGAAATTTCACGAATGGGTGGTGGCTCATCACGAGTATCAACAACATGGGAAAGAAAAGCCATGCCACCACTAACAAGAAAACGACGTGCCCGTGCAAAAGAACATATCGGCACAAGTCTTCTTCGTTTATCGCCGTGAATAATTAACTCTCCCCCACTTGGGGTCTTCACACGAATAAATTTCTCATGGCATGCAATATCGGCTCTATTGTAATCGAGCCAATCCATGCCCACAACAATATCAAAGTCGCCCAAGGTCATAGGGATAAGATCAATTTTAAAGTCTTCGGCACCAAAAACAACATCACAATTTTTACACACATCAACCACTAGCACCATCTTGCCGTCCGCTATTTCGACTTCTACCGGAAAACTTAACTTAGCTAACGGTCTATCAAGTTTAGGCACAAATTTTGGAGACACGAACGAAAAATTTGCACCGTTATCAAATAAAATCCTTGTCGGATTAGAGTTAACCATAAAAGTACCTGAGACAACTTCGTTGGATTGTTTGGCTTCGTCATTGGTCATCAAGTAGTTGCGACCCCTATCCGTGCCCGCCGCCTTCTCTAACTTCTTAGCATGATCATTATTCAAATCGGGGCATTCCGGCCTCTTGTGTCCCTCTTTACCACAATTAAAGCAAGTGATTTTGGTCGACGCCTTGGTGCAATCACGGGCCATGTGCCCTCTTTGGTTACAATTATAACATGTGGGCTCGAAACCCCCAGAAGTACCCTTCTTCACACTATTAATGCTCTCGGAGCCTTTCTTGTTCTTTTTATTTGAAAAATTCGAATGACTCGAACCTTCAAACTTTCTCTTTGAAAAAAGTGAAATCACTCTTCCTTGGAACCTCCGGCTCAAAACCCCGAGCCTGTAACGACCCGACCAAATCGTCATTGACGGCGCCGCTACTTAGGTCCCGTTGCGTGGTCATAGTCTCTATATGAGACGCGTTTGACCAAAATTATGTCGCATTCATTTGAAACGTGCATGACTTGCAAAGTTTAGTTCACCAAACGGATCGACAACAAGTTTAAGTTTACAAAAGTAGTAAAGTACAAATGAAATATCTTGCGACATAATTAGTTTAAAATCACAGTTGCTATAAATAGCGTAAGTATGTAAACAATATGTTTGAACCCAAAGATGCTATCACTAGCGTATGCATGTATGTATGCTTGACTCCAAGCAAGAAATCAGAGTGTATGCATGTATGCTTGACCCCAAGCAAGTATGAATGTACGCGGAAGCATGTATCAAATAGCCATGTATGAACCTGAGAAACATATAGAAAACTGTCAACGAAAAACGTTGGTGAAATCATAGGTGTATTAGTAAATGTTATATTTTGAACCACAAGATTTAGTATTTCCATAAATTGATCATCCAAAAGTTGCATTCCAAAAGTTAGTTCGCGAGCACCCAATTATCAAGACTTAACGTTTCCTTCCATTGTATACCCCATCACTTAGTGCTAGAACAAACACTGATTCTCGAAAATATATTTCATCTGTAGACGGTAGCGAACCGTCCGAAATGAGGGTTTGTCAAACCCGTATGGCCACACAATATAAGTTCTCGCTTACACCCTGCAAGTGTAACTAATGATAATCGAATTGAGGATTTTTGTTCTAACTCGCTGTGGAATGTTTGTTTTCCTTGTACTTGTGTTCAAAGTATAAAAGCAAGTAGTACAAAATGTAACAAAGTATATGTTTCTCAGCCCACAATTTAAAAGTATAAAAAGTTGTTGAAAAGGTGGGACTATGATCTCACCTCGAGTGCACGAGTATAAAAGTACTTCAACAAGTAAACGTGTGCATGAAAGTTGCTTAGCCTTGACCTAAACAAGTAAGTTATATCAATTAACCGGTTACGACACAAGGTCGGGTGAAATGTGTTCAATTAGTCCTATGGCTCGTTACGACTCGATTAAGTATAGCATGTGAATCACGTTGTCAAGTTTCATGCAAGAATCAAGTATAAAAGCATGTTAGAACGATTGTATAAAAGTTTGGTTAAGTTTGACTAAAAGTCAAACTTGGTCAAAGTCAACGAAAAAGTCAACACGTTCGGGTCGGGTCCCGAACTATTTTTCTATGCTAGTTATTCATATATAAGCATGTTAAAACAAGTTGCATGTAGATTGGAGGTCTAGAACATGTCAAACATTTTTAGTAAAAAGGTCAAGGGAAACAGAATCTGGACGCGGCTTATGTCGCGCCGCGGCCAGGCCTGTCGCGCCGCGACAATGGCCGTGGCCTGGTCCCAGGCCTGTTTCACTTGTTCAAGGCTTGGTAAAATTTCAAACAAACGCAAAACTCAAACCGTAAACAATTAGAAAGCGTATCTTATACCGTTGGAAAGCTCTTTTGACAAGGAACACAACTAAACATGTTTCATCAAACAAAAACAACATTTTCCATAACCGATTTCTCGTCAAGTGATCATTTAAAAGTCCATTTTCAAAGTTTCAAGTTCACAAAATGCATTTTAAGTTTCGGGAATCCAATTCACACATATGATATGCCGTTTTGAAGGTAATGAAACATGCATTACAACTAAATACTAACAATTAACATTTCATGGTATTCAAGCATCAAAAAAGTTCATCTCAAGAACGATCAAACCCTAATCAAGAATCACAAAATCATTAATCATGTTTTTGAAGTTTTACAAATCAACCTACACATCAAAATGAAGCTAGTGATACTAGTAACACAATTAAAACATGAACTTTAACAATTTAACAACATTTAATCTTCCAAAATCAAAGATTAAGCAAACCCATTTTCAAGTGTTCAAACTAGTTACTCAAAACAACAAATCGAACAAACAAAACATATATTCATGTTATACACGAGCCATAGACACTAACTAACACCATTTCAAGTCAAAAACACGAATTTAGAGAAATCTAGAGTTTTAGAAATGTTACCCAAACGAGATGAAGTTGGTATCAAATTGTAGAGGATGAAGAGAGGATCACGAATATGTAATTTGTTTTGAAGTTTGCTTCCCGATCCGAATTTAGATGATGAATGTTTGAATTGGGTGTTTGTGTGTGTTCTTGCTAGAGAGAAAGAGAGAGAGATGGAGGTGATTGAATGGTGAGGAAGGTGGGGAGGTGGTGACTAGTTGCCCCAATTTGGCCAAGTGACGAGATTGGTCCCTCAAGTTTCAAAGCGGGTGCGGTAATTAACCAAACGAATATTTTTAAAACGCTCGAGTAAACGGGTGATGTCAAAATTAAATAGCGGGAATATAATGAACGTTACTCACGGAAACTATTAATTTAAATACGAAAGATTATGTTTTAAAAAAAAAGACGGTGTTAAAATTAAATTTAATGGAAAAACGTGGGATGTTACATTATCCACGTCTCAAAAGAAATTTCGTCCCGAAATTTAGTTGGAAGTAGTAGTTGTTGAATCTTCCTCGAGATTTTGTGTTGCCAATTCTACGAATGAAGGAGAAGTACGTTCTAGGGTATTTCAACGAACCTGAAGGTCGGGGTCGTATGTCGTTTTAAGGTTTGGTTCCATGATTTTATGGTTTCCGGTCCTCCTAGGAAGTGAGGTTTATCGTCGATAGTGAGTTCATCAAAGAAGATAACAAGTTCTCGTTTCGCAAAACACGTCTTTGAGTTGATACATCGAATGTAGGATAACGGAGACCCCAAAATGAGTCGGAAAAGTCTAAACGGCTAGCGACGGGTCCAAAACACCCCAAGAATTTAAAGGGTCAAAATATCGCGGATTTAGCTTCCTACGTTTTCCCGAAACGGATTGCACCTTTCCAAGGTGCGACTCTTAACGTGATGCGGTTTCCCACGTGGAATTTGAAATGTTTACGTCTAAATCGGCGTAGCTCATTTGGCGACAACGAGTCGTGTTGGGTCTTCCTTGGATATGGATAAGTTTTCTCGGTCGCTCATGAATAACCTCGGCCCCGGTGAATTGATCATCGTTTACTTTGTTCGACAAAAGAGAATGACGTTTCCAGTCATATGTGGTTTCAAAAGGTGTGACGTTAAGAATCGAATGAAAATCATTGTAGTATGAGGATTCGGTTAAGGAAAATACTTTTCTCAAGTAAATTTGAAGTTGGTAATACAAATTCGTATTATGGTTTTCAAGACTTAAATCGTATGTTTGTTCGGTCCGTCGGGTTGTGGATGGTACGCGGTACTCATGTCTAAACGCGGTCCTGAGGCTTTTTGTAAGGCACTCCAAAATCTAGAAGTGAAACGAGGATCTCGATCCGAAACGGGGTATATTTCCCTAAGGCATATTGAACAAGTTTGCTAGGAATTGAAATCGTTAGCTAGGACAAGTTTCTCAAGAAAATTCGCGTCGCGGAAGATTTATCGGTTTCCAAAAACGTTCGTCGGGGCAAGTTCTCCTCGGTTTCTGAAAGAAAAACGTTCGTCGGAACTATTCACCCTCGAGGTGAATACTAGTATAACGTGGAGAGTCTCTCTCCATTGGGAATTTAGAATAAGGACCTCCTGAACCGGAAGTACGAGGGTGATGCAAAAGAAGTTTCCGCCCCGATGTGAGCATAACGAGTAAGTTGTAGTTAGTCAATAAGACTGTGCGAGGACGAGCTAGTATACCCGTGTGACATACGGTTGAAGTCGAATGGAATCGGTAATTCATTCGGAAGCATAAATATAATTTGACAATAATTGAAGGTGTGTCCCCGGTATGGTTGTTATAAATATTCTCGGAGTTTTCGGATGTCCAAACCTGAACGGATGAAGTCATGTACATGGCACATGGTGGTGTTTAGGTTGATCGAGTCTAACCACCATCACGCGTCACTAGAACTTTGGTATGTCTTACCGTAATATAACCACGTTGATCGAGTGTCGTTATATTACGCTAACTCATACCTCCATTCCCACATCACTCTATAGATTCAAGTTCGTGTCATCGCGAAAATCTAAAATGAACAAAATGTAACAACGTCTCAAACGTGACTCGTATTAAATCGAAATAGTTTCTACAACTCTAAAGAAGCGTCTCCCCGCGGGAAGTGTATAAACGATTGTTAACGTCAAATCGGTTCGATTCAAACAATAATGTATTTAGGTATGAAAAGAGTAACGAGTCATGATAACAAGTAGTACGCAACCGTAGCGATAAATAGTGATGACGATACTCATCTAGAGTAGTGACGGTGACTTTACAATACTCATGGATAGTAAGCTAAGACGGGGTGGATAACAACCAAAGAATTAGAGTTCCCGAGCTAGAGTGGCTAACGAAGTCGCGGTCATCCGTACGCGTATGAATCTTGAATTCACGTGTTTTACCAAAAATTGGCGGAATACGAGTTCGTATGGTGAAGGTTGGGTACCATTAAAAAGTTTGCCTAAGAATGATTCAACTATAATGCACAAGTAGTCACGTAAGTGCTATCTATAGAAAATGTATGTCAGAATGCAAATGCTAACTATCCGGTTGTAGTCTAGACTCACTAATGCGTCCTAACGACTCTGTTAGACACACTAATGCACGTCCTAGTTCCCTACAACCAACGCTCTGATACCATCTGTAACGACCCGACCAAATCGTCATTGACGGCGCCGCTACTTAGGTCCCGTTGCGTGGTCATAGTCTCTATATGAGACGCGTTTGACCAAAATTATGTCGCATTCATTTGAAACGTGCATGACTTGCAAAGTTTAGTTCACCAAACGGATCGACAACAAGTTTAAGTTTACAAAAGTAGTAAAGTACAAATGAAATATCTTGCGACATAATTAGTTTAAAATCACAGTTGCTATAAATAGCGTAAGTATGTAAACAATATGTTTGAACCCAAAGATGCTATCACTAGCGTATGCATGTATGTATGCTTGACTCCAAGCAAGAAATCAGAGTGTATGCATGTATGCTTGACCCCAAGCAAGTATGAATGTACGCGGAAGCATGTATCAAATAGCCATGTATGAACCTGAGAAACATATAGAAAACTGTCAACGAAAAACGTTGGTGAAATCATAGGTGTATTAGTAAATGTTATATTTTGAACCACAAGATTTAGTATTTCCATAAATTGATCATCCAAAAGTTGCATTCCAAAAGTTAGTTCGCGAGCACCCAATTATCAAGACTTAACGTTTCCTTCCATTGTATACCCCATCACTTAGTGCTAGAACAAATACTGATTCTCGAAAATATATTTCATCTGTAGACGGTAGCGAACCGTCCGAAATGAGGGTTTGTCAAACCCGTATGGCCACACAATATAAGTTCTCGCTTACACCCTGCAAGTGTAACTAATGATAATCGAATTGAGGATTTTTGTTCTAACTCGCTGTGGAATGTTTGTTTTCCTTGTACTTGTGTTCATAGTATAAAAGCAAGTAGTACAAAATGTAACAAAGTATATGTTTCTCAGCCCACAATTTAAAAGTATAAAAAGTTGTTGAAAAGGTGGGACTATGATCTCACCTCGAGTGCACGAGTATAAAAGTACTTCAACAAGTAAACGTGTGCATGAAAGTTGCTTAGCCTTGACCTAAACAAGTAAGTTATATCAATTAACCGGTTACGACACAAGGTCGGGTGAAATGTGTTCAATTAGTCCTATGGCTCGTTACGACTCGATTAAGTATAGCATGTGAATCACGTTGTCAAGTTTCATGCAAGAATCAAGTATAAAAGCATGTTAGAACGATTGTATAAAAGTTTGGTTAAGTTTGACTAAAAGTCAAACTTGGTCAAAGTCAACGAAAAAGTCAACACGTTCGGGTCGGGTCCCGAACTATTTTTCTATGCTAGTTATTCATATATAAGCATGTTAAAACAAGTTGCATGTAGATTGGAGGTCTAGAACATGTCAAACATTTTTAGTAAAAAGGTCAAGGGAAACAGAATCTGGACGCGGCTTATGTCGCGCCGCGGCCAGGCCTGTCGCGCCGCGACAATGGCCGTGGCCTGGTCCCAGGCCTGTTTCACTTGTTCAAGGCTTGGTAAAATTTCAAACAAACGCAAAACTCAAACCGTAAACAATTAGAAAGCGTATCTTATACCGTTGGAAAGCTCTTTTGACAAGGAACACAACTAAACATGTTTCATCAAACAAAAACAACATTTTCCATAACCGATTTCTCGTCAAGTGATCATTTAAAAGTCCATTTTCAAAGTTTCAAGTTCACAAAATGCATTTTAAGTTTCGGGAATCCAATTCACACATATGATATGCCGTTTTGAAGGTAATGAAACATGCATTACAACTAAATACTAACAATTAACATTTCATGGTATTCAAGCATCAAAAAAGTTCATCTCAAGAACGATCAAACCCTAATCAAGAATCACAAAATCATTAATCATGTTTTTGAAGTTTTACAAATCAACCTACACATCAAAATGAAGCTAGTGATACTAGTAACACAATTAAAACATGAACTTTAACAATTTAACAACATTTAATCTTCCAAAATCAAAGATTAAGCAAACCCATTTTCAAGTGTTCAAACTAGTTACTCAAAACAACAAATCGAACAAACAAAACATATATTCATGTTATACACGAGCCATAGACACTAACTAACACCATTTCAAGTCAAAAACACGAATTTAGAGAAATCTAGAGTTTTAGAAATGTTACCCAAACGAGATGAAGTTGGTATCAAATTGTAGAGGATGAAGAGAGGATCACGAATATGTAATTTGTTTTGAAGTTTGCTTCCCGATCCGAATTTAGATGATGAATGTTTGAATTGGGTGTTTGTGTGTGTTCTTGCTAGAGAGAAAGAGAGAGAGATGGAGGTGATTGAATGGTGAGGAAGGTGGGGAGGTGGTGACTAGTTGCCCCAATTTGGCCAAGTGACGAGATTGGTCCCTCAAGTTTCAAAGCGGGTGCGGTAATTAACCAAACGAATATTTTTAAAACGCTCGAGTAAACGGGTGATGTCAAAATTAAATAGCGGGAATATAATGAACGTTACTCACGGAAACTATTAATTTAAATACGAAAGATTATGTTTTAAAAAAAAGACGGTGTTAAAATTAAATTTAATGGAAAAACGCGGGATGTTACAGAGCCAACTCGAATAGCTCTTCAAAGGTCTTAGCCATTCCCCGACTAATCTTACCCTTTAACTCATCGTTCAAGGTACGGTAGAAATCTTTCATTAGCTTGTGATCGTCACCAACGTATTTCGGGCAAAAACGAGTCTTTTCCAAAAAGGTAGACTTGAGAGTAACCAAGTCCATTGAACCATGTTGCAAATGATGCAACTCGTCCCGGATTCTATCAAGGTCGGAAGAAGTTCGGTATTCTTGGAAAAATTCCTTCTTAAATTCATCCCATGTCAAGCTCATGCATTGCTCTTCACCATATAAATTAATTTTATCGTCTCACCACAATTTTCCTTCTTCACGTAACATGCTAGACCCATATCTCGTCTTCTTCTCGGGAGGACACTCCGCGGTACGAAACGCCCCCTCGATATCGGATATCCAACAAGTGCTTTTCAATGGGTCCCTCACCCCATTAAACATCGGAGGTTGAGTATCCTTGAAATTTTTGTAGTGGAAGTCCCGCCTTCCTTCACCTCCTTCACCACGAGGATAAATGTTTCTAGCGTCAAGAGCCTCATCGAAGGTGGCCTTCATTCGTTCATTAATTAAATCGGTTATTTGCTCGTCAACCGATTCCTTGAAAACTTTTCTCACGCTAATAAGAAAATCCTCCTTGTAGTTCTTCAAGATGGCCTCAACTTTTTCCGTGAATTCGGGGTCCTCGCTTGTACCACCGATATCGTTATCGTGTCCGTTTCTCGTCTTCATTCGATAAAACGGAAAAGGTCAAACCATGAACGAAAGGCATAACATGTAAGTATATACATGCGCACCACACTACTCCATCTTGCTCAACAATCGTCGTACATTACTCGTTTGACACGATTTGCACCCGTAACAACGGTAGCTAATCGTTGTTACGCGAGCACGTCGCATTAACTAGCTAGTACAACGTCCATCTTGCTTGATGATTGATAAACACAACACAAAACAATTAGCACAAGGTTAGTTCACATAAACCAAAGCACTAACAAATTCCGATTTGACCCAAAGTCCTACAAGTCCCGCATAAAGCGCTCACACAATAAAGTCTAAGTCTAGGCACCTATCTCGAGTCGCCTAAATCCCTTAGACCATACTCTGATACCACTTGGAACAACCCAACCCGTATTCCATACGATAATTTTTTTTTATAATACACATTTTCGCGCCAATTAAATATGTAAACCATTCCACAAGTTCCATTTAAACTTACATCAATATAAATGTTTACAAAAGGCACGAAGGCCATTAATTAAGTTTTATACAAGTTTGACCCACTACAATGATAGTTTATAATCTAAACGACACTCGAGCACGGTTTGGGGCTAAACTACCCAAAACGTTAGGCCAACTTCAAAAAGCTAACACCAAAAGCACCCCCTGTCAACTCAAACGGGAGACAACTAATCCAACCGTATGCCCTTACCCTTGTCCAAGCCGGAACCTATAAAATGATAAACAACGAGAGGGTAAGCAATGCTTAGTGAGTGCAACAATTATACATACATATATATAACCTATCCATTTGCAATCACAATACCAAATACCTCATACGAACTTGTAACTCGAATAGCATGTCAACATACCTGTAACACTAACAAGTCGTACATCATCACACCACTTCATTAGCATATACTCAACTCAATATATATATATATATATATATATATATATATATATATATATATATATATATATATATATATATATAATATGCTAAACAAAACAACAATCTCAATATGGTTAACCAATATCGCTATGGTGCTACCGGCTCGTGGTTCACACCATATGCTTTTGAGTCATACTCGTTTATAGTGCTACCGGCTCGTGGTCCACACTCGATGCTACCGGCTCGTGGTTCACATCTTAGTTTATAGTGCTACCGGCTCGTGGTTCACACTCGATGCTACCGGCTCGTGGTTCACATCCTAACCCACACATGTTATGGCACTACCGGCTCGGTGGTTCATACCATAACATTCACAAATAAATACGCTATATACACATACGTATAATTACTCCACTCACCTTGTCACAAGGATGATGATTTAGCACTTCCGATCTTCAACGCAATGTACCTAAATCATTAAGTGCACATTCAATTTCACAACTAGTAGGATTAACCATGATACTTCCACTTGAGTATTTAATGACCCATTTTGCATTAAATGACTCAACTACACACAACCGCCCATAAATGGCCAAGACTCGAGTTTAATCACTAAGGCTAGTGAATTAAAGTTTACTAACATTAACTAGCACAACCTAGGGTAATTCATACCCATTTCCTCCAAACTAGGTCAACATCAACGCTTTTGACCCATTTTAACACTTACATTTCCAACTTTGTCAAACATGACCTAATTACAATTTCATCCACATTTTAACAAGTGTTTTAATGCTTATAACACCATTAACACTTACAAACCCCATTTCATTAGACCAAACCCTAGATTATGGTTGTTAGGGTTTTCTTTCAACAATCTAACCCAAAATCCACCCATTTAACCCTCAAATGTATCATACAAGTTCCAAATGAACAAACCCTAGCATATACCAATTAAAATTCAAAACATAGAGTTGAGACTTACCAAAATTATCCACTTGTAGCTAATAACAAGGAGAACAACTTTAATTCTTGCTCCTAGGATTGATTCACAAATCTTTACCTCTAAATCTTAAGTTTAATCTAAGTGGGTTTTGTGTTTTGGGAGGAAATTGTGAAAGAAAAAGGAAAAGAAATGAGTAATAGAGGATAAGTGATTGGTATTAAAGGCTCCCATCAGATCTACATGCAAAAAGACCAAACTACCCCTAAAACCCTTTTTAAATCGAGCAGAAAAAGGAGTCTGGCCAGCAGATCTGCCGCGGCGCGGCTCGTTTGTTGCGGCGCAACGTATCAAAGGAAAAACGACCCCTGTTAACCTACTTTCTGATCTGTAATTGCTTTATGTGTCGCGGCGCGGTCCCGCCCGTCGTGGTGCGGCGTTTGCCTTGGCCTGGTCACTTGGACAAATTAACACAAATTGATGGTTCAAACAACTAATACACCTCATTCACTCTTCCTATGCACGACTAAGCTTCAACCTTAAGTCTCACACGACTCAATTCCATCGCGACACATACATATACACGCTCACGCACGCATTCTCAAATATATATATATATATATATATATATATATATATATATATATATATATATATACACACACACACACACACACACATATATGCACTAACTCATAAACTAACACTTTGGCGCATTTAATCACATAAACGAACAAGTTATAATCGTGCTAATAATTAAGTTTGTTCCTTTAAACGCGCACGGAAAAACGGGGTGTTACATATAAGTTTTGAAAATTTTAACGTGTATAATAACTCATTTTTATATATCAAACATGTATTGATAATCTAATGAGACCATAAGCGAAACAATGATTTAAAAATTCCTTTTATGTTTAAGAGCCTGTGGTGTTGACGAATTTTAAAAGTTCTTTTGAGTTTAAGAGTCCGTGGTGTTAACAAATTATTAAAGTGATTTTGGGTGGTGTTACACTTGTATAAACTAGTATACGATTACGTTAGTATTGATACTCGCTAAATGTATTATACAATTATAATAAAAAAATCGTTTATCACCGATAACATTTGTATCGAAAGTATTAATATCAAAAACATTGTATACGATAACGTTGGTATTACACACACATTATATAATGTATGATAACATGAGTATGATGTATTGAAAACATTAGTATCGTAAACGTTAGTGTTAGTATTGAATACAATTACAATGTGTACAACAATAAGTTGTTCTCATTAAATGTCGCAAAGTTTCTTGAACATAGAATGATACGTTTATGAGCCCGTCCGTTAAAGTACGTATCACAAATGTCAAAAAGTTGTTATACTTTAAATTTATTTTAATATCATATTTTGTATTTAGTATAGATATTTGATTGTTTATTTGAATTAAATTATATACCTAATTTTAGTTAAAGTTTATTCATTTATTTTTCGTACATTTCAAATAGACATTTGTGTTGAGGAGTATAATTTATGTTCAAATATAATCTTATGTATTAGGGTGCACATCTTGTTCACTACTTTTTATTTATATACCTGCTAATATGTGATTTAATATCTAAGTAATTGTATTGTACTTAGAATATGATTAAACAATATTAAATTTTAATATATATTATTTTAATTATCTATTTAATTTAAATTATTATTTAATTTTATATTTTTGGTAACGTCAAATAAATGTGAAGTTGTTATTTCTATTTTTATATTTATATTATTTTATTTAATTTGATATTTAAAGTAATTGTATTTTATTTAGAATATGAATATTTCCTTTATTTACAAAAATCATTAAATAGATGGAAAAAACAATAGAATGACACGTGACAAAAATAAAGGAGAAATTGACACGTCTGCATAATAACACGTACTTTATATAATATATAAATAGATAGATAGATAGATAGATAGATAGATAGATAGATATATAGATATAGATAGATAAATTATACTCTAAGCCAATTGAACTTAAAATTTTGTATTGATTTCATTGATAGATTGTATTAGATGGATAAAAAATGTTATATGGAAACACTAAAAGTCAAACAATCTGAATATAAAATGTTTTATCCATTATCCATAAAAAGAGGATGTTTATTTTTTTATTAATTATGCCATATATACGGAGTAATATTATAATTTATATAATATAATAATCTATATATGTAAATCTATATCTTTATGTATATACTAAATTATATTAATAATTAATTCAATTTAATAAGAAATGGACAGCTAAGCAAAAAGTTTTTTGATTTATATATATATATATATATATATATATATATATATATATATATATATAAGACTATCAGATAACTAATGGGAGACTCACATATAATTTACAGATAAAAGCTATTGTGAATACACTTAGCTTCGTTCACTTGAGGATGACAAAATATCCACATACATATCCCCATCTTCGCCTCTGAATGAGACAACCATGTATTTATGTAATTAAATATATAATTCTTAAAGAGATGACAAGCATATTGCTACGGGAATTTCGCTAAATACATTTATAATAAGAATTCTCATATTGACAGTTGGTACAATTTTATATGAAATGTAAAAAAATAAGTTTATAAAAAAATTAGTGAAATAAATTTCATATTAAAAAATCGGTTTGTTAATTGTAATAAAAAAATAAAATAAAATAAAATAAAATAAAAAACTAAAGGTCACTATTCATGGCCTAATGATAATCTATATCTATACATTATATAAAGCACGTGCCATTATGCTAACGTGTCAACTCCTCCTTTATTCTTGACACGTGTCATTCTATTGTTCATCTCATCTATTTAATTGATTTTCTCAAATAAGGAAACTATTCATATTCTGAATAAAATACAATTACTTTAAATATTAAATTATATAAATAAAATAATATAACTATAAAAATGGAAGAAGCGGGAGCAATAGAACTTCACGTGTGGCGTTAACAAAATTATAAAAAAAGATAGTTTAAATTAAATAGATTAATAAAATAATATAAATATAAAAGTTAATATTGTTTAATCATATTTTAAGTACAATACAATTACTTAAATATTAAATATGACAATATTATTATCGGCTATTAGCATGTATACACATAAAAAGTATTAAACAAGATCCGCACCCTAATACATAAGATTATATTTGAGCATAAATTATACTCCATAACATAAATGTGTGTGTGAAATGTACAGAAAGTAAATGAATAAACTTTAAATAAAATTAGGTATATAACTTAATTAAAATAAACAATAAAATATCTATGCTAAATCCAAAATATGATATTTAAATATATTTAAAGTATATCAACTTTTTGACATTTGTGATACGTATTTTAAAGGACGGGCTCATAAACGTATTACTCTATGTTCAAAAAACTTCGCAACATTGAATGAGAACAACTGATTGTTGTATTGTAATTTTATTCAATACTAACGTTTATGATACTAATGTTTTCAATACCTCAAAATCATGTTATCATACATTATATAAAGTGTGTGCAATACTAACGTTATCGTATACAATGCTTTTAATGGTAATACTTTCGATACAAATGTTATCGGTGATAAATGGTTTTTTTTTTTATTACAATTGTATTATACATTTGGTAAGGATCAATACTAACGTAATCGTATACAAATTATACAAGTGCCGTGCAACGTACGAGCTCATAAAACTAGTTTAATATATAGAACAGGAATTTGGTGCCTTATTTCAGGATTCTAATGTATATCGAATCTTATATTAGGTTTAATAGTTGAATAATATATTAGGCTTTTCAATTTATATCGAATTATACTGCATCATAGTTTAACCTCAAATTGTTCTAACAGGTACGCATTATATTTAAATATTGTTGTTGATATATTAAACCATATATATATATATCTGCTTGCAGATTGGGCTTATTTTATGTGCAGATTGATCGAGCAAATGGAATCAACATATGACATTCAATCTGTTGCAGGTTGATCTTCAATCTGTATGCAGATTGACCTTCAATCTGCAACAAATTAAAACTTTTTTTTTTTTAATTTAACTCTGCAACATCATAAAAAATACACGAAAAGATTAAAGCAAACATGTTATTATCGATTGAACTCAATATGTGTACAGATTGAACTCAATCTGTACACAGATTGAGTTCATCTACAAAATTCACCTACTCAATCGAATGTGCGGATTCTTAAATCAATCGAATTAATGTTTGAAATTGATGTTACCTTGTTCCATTAGCAGCGACTAGAAGATTTTGTAAAGGATTCAAGGTCTGAAAATAACTGAATCGTAAAAATCGAAGTTGCATTTCATTCTCATCATTCGTCACTGTTCATCATGAAATTGAGGAATTCGATGATGATTTGGAGTATAATCCTTCAATGAAGCTGATAATCGCTGCCTTAGGATCTTGTGTCAATCGATTTTAACCTTCAATTTTATTGATTTTGATGTTTGGTAAAATCAGATCGTGGTTCGCTGGGTTCTCTCCTATGGAGAGTTCTTCCAGGATCCTTTCAATATATATATATATATATATATATATATATATATATATATATATATATATATATATATATATATATATATATATATATATATATATATATATATATATATAGAGAGAGAGAGAGAGAGAGAGAGAGAGAAAGAGAGAGAGATTTAATCAGGAGGGAAGCACTTTTTTGGGGGGAAGTGTGGGGAAGTAATTTTTTTTCTTTTTTTTTTCAGGCATCAAGATCACATGAAAATATAAACAATTAAAAAATACACTTTGTGATGAATGTTATTATTTTGGCGGTAAAACGCTCGAAGAAAAAAATGAATACATTCAATGCATTGAATGTTTTGATCTGAGTTTTTTTTAATGGGTTAGAAATTAGGGTTTAGAAATTAGGGGGTTAAATATTAGGGTTTAGCTATTAGGGTTTAGAAATTAGGGTTTTGGGTTTAGAAATTAGGGTTTAGGGTTTAGAAATTAGGGTTTAGATTGAATATTTTAACACGAACGGTTTAGAGTTTAGGGTTTAGGGTTTTGGGTTGAGGGTTTAGGGTTTTGGGTTGAGGGTTTATGGAGTAAACTCGAAACTCCTATACCCTAAACCCTAAACCCTAAACTCTAAATCGAGCTAAATTAAAAAAAAAACACTTCACACAAGATGAAAACAAAACGATGCAAATAAACTCAGCAGCAAAACATTCAATGCATTGAATGTTTTTATTTTTTCTTCGAGCGTTTTCCCGCCAAAATAATGACATTCATCACAAAGTGTCTTTTTTAAATGTTCATATTTTCATCTAATCTATAATGTTCATGAACAAAGTTTTTTTAAAAAACAAAAAAAAATTGCTTCCCCCTTCCCCCCAAAAAAGTGCTTCCCTCTTGATTACGACTATATATATATATATATATATATATATATATATATATATATATATATATATATATATATATATATATATATATATATATATATATATATATATATATTGTAATAACCCGGCTTTTTATAAATTGAATTATTTTAACGCCCCTCTTTTTTTTAGATAATATCTTTCGTTATCTAAATTCGTACCCTCCGTTGATTAGCATTTTAATATTCCTATTATTGAATTATAACATCTCCCGTTTACTCTCGCGTATCTAAAATAATTCGTTTGTTTAATTCACGTACCCGCTTTCAAACTCGAGGGACTAATGTTATCAAGTGGGCAAACTAGTTGACTAGGTCAACTAGTCAAACCTCACCACCACCACTCATTCATTCACCTCCCACTTCTCTTTCTATCTTCATACTTCCATCTTTTTCTCTCAAACCTCAACATCAAAGATTCATCATCTAAATTCGATCTAGGAAGCTTACAACAAAACAATTTGTACTTTTGGAATCCTCTCTTCATCCTCTACGTTTTGATACTAATTTCACTACTTGGGGTAAGGTTTCTAAAAACTCTAGATTTCTCTAATTCAATTTATAAACTTGAAATGGTGTTAGTTAGTGTCTATGGCTCACTAGGTTGTTGTGTATGTAAATGATTTGCTCGATTTTGTTGTTTTGAGTAACTAGCATGAACACTTGAAATGAGTTTGTTGAATATTTGATTTTGGGTGATTAAATGTTAAAGTTCATGTATTAAATTTGTTACTAGCATCATTAGCTTCAATTTGATGTGTAGGTTGACTTGGAAAACATCACTAACATGATTATTGATTTTGTGATTTTTGGTTAGGGTTTGATAGACTTAAATATGAACTTTTGATGCATTGAATACTATGAAATGTTTTTGGTAAGTGTTTAGTTGCAATGCATGTTTAATTGCCTTCGAAACGGCATATCGTATGTGTACATTGGATTCCCGAATCATGAAATGCATTTATGAACTTGAAACTTTAATGAGGAACATTTAACGATCATTCGCCGAGGATTTAGTTATTGTAAATGAAGTTGATTGATGAAATGTGTTTACTTGTATTCCTCGTTAAATTACCTTTCCAACGATATAAGATACGTGTTTTGAATGTTTGCGGTTCATTATTTGTGAATTGGTGAATTTTGGTTTGAGATTTAAACACTTGAAACATCCCAGGGATCAGCCCAGTTACTTTTCCGCGGCGGTGCCAATCCTTGGCGCGGTGCGACGTTTGCCTGAAAAGTGGGCTGTTCAATTTCGCGTTTTCACGTTTAATTCTAACTATGCTACGCACCTCCGATTAACATGTAACTTGTTCTAACATGCTCATATATGATTATATAACTCAGAAAAATTGTCCGAGACCCGACCCGAACGTGTTGACTTTTTCGTTGACTTTGACTTGACCAAAGTTGACTTTTATTCAAACTTAACCAAATACTTGTGCAATCGTTCTAACGTGCTTCTATACTTATATCTTGCATGAAACTTGACAATTTAACTCACATGCTATATAATCGAGTCATAACGAGCCATAGGACTAATTGACACATTTCGACCGACCTTGTGTCTTACCTGGTATTGATATAACTTACTTGTTTAGGTCAAGACTAAACAACTTTCATTGAACAACATTTAAAATGAAGTACTTTGGCATGCAACTACGGTGAGATCATAGTCCCATCTTTTCAACAACTTTTACTCTTTAAATCATGGGATGAGAAACATATACGGTTTATACTTTATACTTTGAACACAAGTACGAAAAAAAACATTTCACATGCGAGTTAGAACAAAAAGCCTCAATTCAATTATCATTAGTTACACTTGTAGGGTGTAAGCGTGAACTTATGTTGTGTGGATCCATACGGGCTTGACGAGCCCTCATTCGGACGGTTCGCTACCGTTGGCGGATGAAATATATTTTAGGGTATAGTGTAGTATCTAACACTATGATAACGGGGTTCGTATACAGTTAAGTCTTGATAATTGGGTGCTCCACAAACGTACAACAACTTTAGAATACAAACGATTTGGATAATCAACTTATACAAAAATCTTGTGGTTCGAAACAACTTTTACAAATACACCTATATGTTTCTCAGGTTCATACTTGGCTACTTGATACATGCTGCCGTACACTTTGATTACTTGCTTGGGGTCTAGCATACATGTATACGCTAGTGATGGCACCTTTGGATTCAAACTTAATGTTTACATGCATACGCTATTGATAGCATTCGTGATTTTCAACTTATATTATGTCGCAAGTTATTTCATTTATACTTTATAACTTTTGTAAACTTATACTTGTTGTCGAACCGTTTGGTAAACTTAAAACTTTGCAAGTCATACACGTTTCAAATAAATGCGACATAATTTTGGTCAAACGCGTCTCATTTAGGGACTATGACCATGTAATGGGACCTAAGTTGACTGCGCCTCATAATTTTGGTCAAACGCGTCTTCACACACACACACACACACACACACACACACACACACACACACATATATATATATATATATATATATATATATATATATATATATATATATATATATATATATATATATATATATATATATATATATATAAAAGATTCCTAATCATTTTTACTTACATATTAATGAAATTTGGTCTCAATCAGGTTAAATATATTGAAATCAATATTTTAGAACTGCATTAAGTTAAAATAACTTTTCAATAGTTTGACACAAAAGTACCCACTTTACTACATGATATGGAAAGAAATCATAAAAGTAGGTAAAATTGCGGATAATACAGGTACCTCATTCTCAACATCATTCTCCAAAAACCTCGGAAACGGTGACTCTATAAAGTTTTGGGACGATAATCGGTGCGAATCCGAACATTTAGGTACCACATTTCACAGACTATATAAGCTCGAGACCAATAAGGACGCAACTGTTGCGGATAGAATTATACACGCCAACTCTTCGTCAATTGGTAATTGGTGTTAGGTTAAACCACCTAGCGGGCGTGCTCTTAATGAACTTTTGGAACTAAACAACCTTATCTCATCCGTAACACTTACCGATCAACCGGATTCGTGGAGATTTAATTGCGACTCAACTGGCATTTACACTACCAAGTCTTTATCTCAAATAATTAATAATTAAAAACTTGATATACACGCTTCTACCATGTAGTGACCCGAACTTTTCCATGATTATATATTAAATGAAAACTATATTTACATGATTAAATATTTCCACTATATTAAGAAATCAATCTTGTTAAGACTTGATTAATTGAAATAGGTTTCATATAGACAATTGATCACCCAAGTTGACCAGTGATTCACGAACGTTAAAACTTGTAAAAACTATATGATGATATATATATGATTATATATATAGTTAACATGATATTATGATAAGTAAGTATCTCATTAGGTATTTTAAGAATGAGTTATATACATAAAATTGAGTTTATTGAATTAAGAAATTCGAAACGATATATGTAACGATTATCGTTGTAACACCATTTAACTGTATATATATCATACTAAGATATATTAATATATCATAATATCATGATAATATAATAATTTAACATCTCTTTAGATATAATAACCAATGGGTTAACAACATTTAACAAGATCGTTAACCTAAAGGTTTCAAAACAACATTTACATCTAACGACTAACGATGACTTAACGACTCAGTTAAAATGTATATACATGTAGTATTTTAATATGTATTCATACACTTTTGAAAGACTTCAAGACACTTATTAAAATACTTCTACTTAACAAAAATGCTTACAATTACATCCTCATTCAGTTTCATCAACAATTCTACTCGTATGCACCCGTATTCGTACTCGTACAATACACAACTTTTAGGCGTATGTACTATTGGTATATACACTCCAATGATTAGCTCTTAGTAGCCCATTTGAGTCACCTAACACATGTAGGAACCATCATTTGGAAACTAGCATGAAATATCTCATAAACATACAAAAATATTAGTAATCATTCATGACTTATTTACATGTAAACAAAATTACACTTCCTTTATATCTAATCCATATACCAATGACCAAAAACATCTACAAACACTTTCATTCTTCAATTTTCTTCATCTAATTGATCTCTCTCAAGTTCTATCTTCAAGTTCTAAGTGTTCTTCATAAATTCTATAAGTTCTAGTTTCATAAAATCAAGAATACTTCCAAGTTTGCTAGCTTACTTCCAATCTTGTAAAGTGATCATCCAACCTCAAGAAATCTTTCTTATTTACAGTAAGATATCTTTCTAATACAAGGTAATACTCATATTCAAACTTTGGTTCAATTTCTATAACTATAACAATCTTATTTCGAGTGATGATCTTACTTGAACTTGTTTTCGTGTCATGATTCTGCTTCAAGAACTTTCAAGCCATCCAAGGATCCTTTGAAGCTAGATCCATTTGTCTCTTTTCCAGTAGGTTTATCCACAAAACTTGAGGTAGTAACGATGTTCATAATATCATTCGATTCATACATATAAAGCTATCTTATTCGAAGGTTTAAACTTGAAATCACTAGAACATAGTTTAGTTAATTCTAAACTTGTTCGCAAAGAAAAGTTAATCCTTCTAACTTGACTTTTAAAATCAACTAAACACATTTTCTATATCTATATGATATGCTAACTTAATGATTTAAAACCTGGAAACACGAAAAACACCGTAAAACCGGACATACGCCGTCGTAGTAACACCACGGGATGTTTTGGGTTTGATAATTAAAAACTATGATAAACTTTGATTTAAAAGTTGTTCTTCTGGGAAAATTATTTTTCTTATGAACATGAAACTATATCCAAAAATCAAGGTTAAACTCAAAGTGGAAGTATGTTTTTCAAAATGGTCATCAAGACGTCGTTCTTTCGACTAAAATGACTACCTCTTACAAAAATGACTTGTAACTTATATTTCCGACTATAAACCTATACATTTTCTGTGTATATTCATAAAATAGAGTTCAATATAAAACCATAGCAATTTGATTCACTCAAAACGGATTTAAAACGAAGAAGTTATGGGTAAAACAAGATTGGATATTTTTTGATTGTTGTAGCTACGGGAAATATTGTAACAATTCTATACAAATCATATCCTAGCTAACTTATATTGTATTATATATGTATTCTAATATATTATGTAATCTTGGGATACCATAGACACGTATGCAAATGTTTTGACATATCATATCGACCCATGTATATATATTATTTGGAACAACCATAGACACTCTATATGCAGTAATGTTGGAGTTAGCTATACAGGGTTGAGGTTGATTCCAAAAATATATATACTTTGAGTTGTGATCTAGCCTGAGACGTGTATACACTGGGCCGTGGATTGATTCAAGATAATATATATCGATTTATTTCTGTACATCTAATTGTAGACAACTAGTTGTAGGTTACTAACGAGGACAGCTGACTTAATAAACTTAAAACACTAAAATGTATTAAAAATGTTGTAAATATATTTTGATCATACTTTGATATATATGTACATATTTGTTATAGGTTCGTGAATCGACCAGTGGCCAAGTCTTACTTCCCGACGAAGTAAAAATCTGTAAAAGTGAGTTATAGTCCCACTTTTAAAATCTAATATTTTGGGATGAGAATACATGCAGTTTTATAAATGTTTTACGAAATAGACACAAGTAAATGAAACTACATCATATGGGTGAATGATCGAAGCCGAATATGCCCCTTTTGCTTGGTAACCTAAGAATTAGTAAACCGATCTACTAATTGACGCGAATCCTAAAAATAGATCTATTGGGCCTAACGAACCTCATCCAAAGTACCGGATGCTTTAGTACTTCGAATTCGTTTTTATCATGTCCGAAGGATTTTCCGGAATGATAGGGGATATTCTTATATGCATCTTGTTAATGTCGGTTACCAGGTGTTCACCATATGAATGATTTTTATCTCTATGTATGGGATGTATATTGAAATATGAAATCTTGTGGTCTATTATTATGATTTGATAATATATAGGTTAAACCTATAACTCACCAACATTTTTGTTGACGTTTTAAGCATGTTTATTCTCAGGTGATTATTAAGAGCTTCCGCTGTTGCATACTAAAATAAGGACAAGATTTGGAGTCCATGCTTGTATGATATTATGTAAAAACTGCATTCAAGAAACTTATTTTTGATGTAATATATTCTTATTGTAAACCATTATGTAATGGTCATGTGTAAACGGTATATTTTAGATTATCATTAGTTGATAATCTATGTAATGCTTTTAAACCTTTATAAATAAAATAAAGGTTATGGTTGTTTTAAAAATGAATGCAGTCTTTGAAAAAGTCTCATATAGAGGTCAAAACCTCGCGACGAAATCAATTAATATGGAACGTTTATAATCAATATGAACGGGACATTTCATACCATCTCGATACAACGCAACAAATTCACTCCATAAAAAATCAACATTTTTGCGTGGAGAGTCATACAAAGAAAGATACCGGTACGGGTAGAACTAGATAAAAGAGGAATCGACCTTGACACCATCTTATGCTCTCTTTGCGACACGGACATTGAAACAATTGATCATACATTCGTACTTTGTTCCAAAACATCTCAAATATGGAAGCTCATATTAATTTGATGGAACCAAGTTAACACATCTATCACCAATATTGCGATGCTGTAACAACCCGTCCTAATTCATCTGGACGAATACATTGCATTTGATTACATTGCGAGGTATTTGACCTCTATATGATACATTTTACAAACATTGCATTCGTTTTAAAAGATAAACTTTCATTTCATCGAAAGTTGACAGGCATGCATACCCTTTCATAATATATCCAAACTATAAATGACTTAATAGTAATCTTGTTGAACTCAACGACTTGAATGCAACGTCTTTTGAAATATGTCATGAATGACTCCAAGTAATATCTCTAAATGAGCAAATGCACAGCGGAAGATTTCTTTCAAACCTGAGAATAAACATGCTTTCAAGTGTCAACCAAAAGGTTGGTGAGTTCATTAGTTTATCATAAACATTCATTTCCATTATTTTTATAGACCACAAGATTTCATATATTTAATTGTACACGTAACCCTAGAAGAAAATAATACGCGTAACCCACGAATTAAAAATCATTCATATGGTGAACGCTTGATAACCGACTTAACTTTAATGCATAGAATATCCCCAAACAGAACCTCTCGTCTGTATAATAATAATAATCTCGAAGTACTAAAGCATCCGTACCCCGGATGGGACTTGTCGAGGTCCATAGATCTATCTTTAAGATTCGCGTCAATTAGGGGCCATACCCGTTTCCTAATTATTAGGTTACCAAGCTAAAAAGGGGTGATATTCAATATTCATAATCCAGCCATAGAATGTAGTTTTTGATCACTTGTGTCTATTTCGTAAAACATTAATAAAATCAGCGCATGTATTCTCAGTCCCAAAAATATATATAAAAAAGGAGTAATGAAACTCACGATACTGTATTTTGTAGTAAAAATACATATGACAAAACTGAACAATGCAGGATTGACCTTGGATTCACGAACCTATATCATTTGTATATATATTAATACATATAATCGTAATTGAACAAATTCATATCAAATATCTTTCCATTATATTCTATATATATTTAGTTTTTGTACCTATTTAATTTGCTTAGTATTTATATAGTCATATTAATATATATGTTTGATGTTTGATTAGTATTATATTAAAATTACCAAATTTGTTATATATAAATATTTACATAAAAACCGTTAATATGTTTAATACATACATATATGTAATATTACTTCTAAGTATATTTTTTATACAACATACTTATTTGGTATAATAGTATTAATAATAATAATAATAATAATAAAAGTTGTATTTGATGGTAATGATAGTATTAAATATGACAATTCAGATAATAATAATAATTATAGTAATATTAGTAGTAATAATAATAATAATGATACTAATAGTAAAAAATGTAATACTAATAATAATATAGTTTTAGTGATAAGAAGATGATAATCATATTAATAGTACTTATGTTAATATTTATAATAATGATAATAATAATACTGATAATACTAACTATGTATATAAAATTTTTATTATTAATGATATTAAAGATAATAAGTTTAATAATAATGATACTAACTATCATATCATAGTAATAATAATAATGATAGTATTAATAATAATACCTATGTTCATAATAATAATAATAATACTAATAATTATAAAATGATACTAATAATAATATTTATGAAAATAATAATAAGTTGTATTGTTTTTATAATAATAATAATAATAAAAATAATAATAATAATAATAATAATAATAATAATAATAATATTCATAATTCTAATAATGATAATAACCATAATAACAATACTTAAGGCTAATACTAAAATGATAATAATATTAGTAATAACAATATTAAAAATGATCATAATTACTAAAATCATAATAATAAACGATAACTAATAATAATAATAATTTTTATAATACTTGTAACAACACTAATTAATAATAATAACAACATTAATAATAATAATAATATTAATAACAAAGGTTCTACCTTAAAAGAAGTCGATTAAAAAAAATGACAGCAGCCTGGATTGAACCCACGACCTCCAGTACAAACACCAACCCTCCAAACCATTGATCTGTTTTGATTTTCCTGACTTAAACCCATATGAATTGTTTATAACCCGTATTAAACTGTTTCCCTTATTCATCTTCTTCTTCATAAATTAATTCGACCAGAGGTTCTAATTAGTTATAAAAAATGATTTTCTATTTGTAATTATGATGTGAAACTGAAACGAAAACGATCATTTGTGCTTGACTTGAATAATAATAAAAAAATCTAAATAAAATAGAAAACAGAATCTTTACGCTGAAAAAAAATATGAACTCACTATTTGATTTTCAATTCACGAACGATTTAGGTATTACTTATAACTTGAATTGTGTTTCAAATGACTCATAGAAAGTTTCTCAACCATTAATTTCAACAGAAACGATAAAACATAACCGAATTTCGTGATGAACAAAAGCTTTGACTTTTTAGATATTTAGGTTTGACCTCAAAATTCAATCTCTTTTTGAAAAATTGGAAGTTCATACTTTGCAGAAAGTTTAAGTGTTAGATTCCTAACAAAACTGTTTTAACACATTTTGAAATAGTTTTTGAATTGAAGATTTTGAATAAATAATACAAGAACATGGATGAACACACTTTTTTTTATTTATAAAATTGGTCTTTTTAATCTGTAAATTGCAAAGGATACATTATATAGCGTGATAGTACATGATTTAACAGTTGAATTGGATCCTAATTGATTTGTGAAATCGACGTTTATCAATTACAGACAAGAAGGACGAATTTTTTTTCAATCAGGAACAATGTAAAAAAATAAAACAGAATAAATATATTACAGCTTCGTACAATTATCTGTTATGAAATTTTGTTTTGTTCCTATGAATGGATCGACAAGAATTTTTATCAGGTACAAGAAATAAAAAGGAGATAAAGAGATATAACATATTTTGTACATATTCGTGACATATTTTGTACATATTTTGTACATATTTTGTATATTTAATTAATAATAATTATAATTATTAACAAATATATTAATAATAGAAATTTTGATAATTAAATATAATGGAAATACTACTAATAGTAAGTAATAATAATAATATGAAAATTTTAATAATGAAATTAATGATTTCTTTAAAAAAAAATATTACGTTTAATAATAATTAATACTAGTGATAATTATAATAATAATCATGATTTTTAATGATAATAGTGATAATTAAAAATAAAAATAATAATAATAATAATAATAATAATAATAATAATAATAATAATAATAATAATAATAATAATAATTATAATAATAATAATAATAATAATAATAATAATAATAATAATAATAATAATAATGTAATAATCTATATGTATCAAATTTTATATCTATATATTATAATTTTAATAGTATTAATAACACTGATATTAATATCAATATTAATATTTATTTTATTAATACCGGAGGTAATAATAACAACATTAATATAATATCTATATTTTATCTTGTAGTTACATTTATTTTCTATTTATTATTTATATAATATATATTATATATTTTATACATTTTAACAATATACATATAGTACTAATTATGTATGGATATTACATAAATATTTCAACTACTATATATAATTATGTTTTTATTATCAATTAGATAAATATATTATATATTATATATATTGAAACAAATAATCTCCGAGTATAACATTTAATACTTTGTTAACATAGACAAATTATGTATATTCAATCTACTATCTATATTTACATAAACAGTTTTAAATAACAAGGTTAAGTTTTCTTTCACATTCACATAATAGTTTATTATTATATTTAATATATATTTATTTACATGTATAGTTATTTATATATACATTTCTATTTACAATTAAAAGTTCGTGAATCGTCGGGAACAGTCGAAGGTCAATTGAATATATGAAACAGTTTAAACTTTTTGAGATTTCAACATTATAGACTTTGCTTATCATGTTGGAAACATATAAAGATCAAGTTTAAATTTGGTCGGAAATTTCTGGGTCGTCACAGTACCTACCCGTTAAAGAAATTTCGTCCCGAAATTTGATCGAGGTTGTCATGGCTAACAATAAAAATGTTTTCCTGACGAATATGAGTTAATAAATAGAGTTTTATCACCATTGAGTAAATTGAATGAAGCAATTCAATTACTCGAAGAGTATGGGTGAAGTTATCACAAAGGGTGAAATGAGGAAAGTCAAGTTTGTCTTAACTTTTGACGTAGTTACGATTGATTTTTAGAAAATAAGGTGCGTCTTAACTTTTGACATTGTCTTGGTTGAATTCCGGAATTCAAGGGATTTAAATAAAATCTTCAAAATCTATATGAGATTTGATTCTTCGGTAGTTAAGGAAATTAAGATCTCTCTAATTAAATGCAGAAATCTGTCTTGATTTCTTTATCAGATATTTCATTATATAATAACTTCTTCCGTTCCATTACTTTTACCACCCTTATACTAAATTCCTAAATTCAAAAGATTGTGAAAATGCTCAATTCAGTTCTGATTCATGTCCTTATTCTTACTATCGCAATAATCATTCTCCTTTTTCAACTTCCACAGGAAGAATCTGTTTTCTTCTACTTCGCCCTTGGGGTTATAATGTTTTTAATTCTCCCGTGTCTTTATGTTGCGTTAAACATTGACATACACGGTTTGTAATTTATGTGTTGTTATCGGACTTTATATTCCGTTTTATGTTTCATAGCTTCGTGCTTTTGTTTTCTCTTCGCAAGTAATGGTCCAGAATTCGTAGGTATGGAGTTTCGATTCATCATAATATACAAGGTAGAAAGGAAAGGTAGTAGCACGATTTGATTTGTCAAATTATCAGAATTCAAGAGAAAAGATAGAACTATCAAAAAATTATGTTCTTGATATGTTTAGAGATTAGATAGAATGTAAGAGTCGTGTAACATGGTACATGATGATGTTATGGTTCGTGAATCATCACGTTTCATTAGAAACTCAGCATGACTTACTGTAATATAATCATGTTGATCAAGTGTTATTATATTATACTAACTCATGTTTCAATTCCCAACACTACTTCAAAAACATTCATAATTTAAACTCGAATTTTTTCAGAATTTAGAAACTAAATAGTTTCCTTACTGATGTAACACTGATATCGTGAAGAGATAAATGATTTCAGATGAGAATAGTTATGAAAATATCTTCAGAAATATCGAGGATATTTATAATGAAAGATACGATGATATCTTAGAATTTTAGAATCAAATTGTGATGAAGAAATTCATTCACGATGATTTAGAGCGATTAAGGAGCAAGGTATTCCTTAAAGATTTCATCAGAAATAGAATCATCAGGATTCTTTATGTACAAGTTTAGTCCTTGTGATTTGTTCAGAGTTTCCTTCATGGTTTGCCCAATCCATTTTCCAATACAAATTTTCCATTGAGTGTTTTCAACACTCCATTCTTTATCATCAAACTTTTGACTGTTAAGGCAGTCTTCAGTTTTTACTGCTTCATCAGCTTTTTCAAAACTCATAAAACTGTTTCCTAGGCTAAAGAGCTAATCAGAAATTCAGAATTGAAGTTCGTAAATTCAGGAGATAGAAGTTATATATATATATATATATATATATATATATATATATATATATATATATATATATATATATATATATATATATATATATATATATATATATATATATATATATAATTGTTGTCGTAGAATCGTTGAGAAATTTGAGATTATCGATTGATGCCTCCCAGTATTTGGTATGGTAATTATCGTTACAAGATGCCGATGAGTTCGTGATAAGACTTTAATAGATAAATATAGTGATTTGTCGGAGGAATTTAAGCCAAAGAGTCAATGAGGTTGTTGGTACGTCTGTTAGTAATATGGTGGGATATAAAATGTTCCCCGGTAACAATAAAAGAGCACGCATATATATCAAGGTTATAATATTGTTGTTTCGAATGAAGAGTCGAAGTTGACTTGTTGGAGCTGTGACAAAATTGACTAATTTGAAAAAGAATTGCAATGTTATTTTCGATAATAGCAATGCCAAAGGAGCTAGCACAGATACATGTTAAATGTTTACTCAGGTTCCAAGTATTTTCAGGTGCATAACTATATGCATAAATCTTTCCTTTTGTAAATGAATGTGGTTGGTTCATCCTCTCGATTGAGGTGTTTTCAAGAATTATGAAAGGTTTGAACGCAGATTGTAATTGTCAAGATACAAATGCGGTTTAAGATGAAATCAAGTTACAAAGGATATTTAAGATGAAATCAAGTGGAAAACTTGAAGAAATGTTTAGTTTCATATGTTATAATCAATATTTTAATTCATTTTAATTGTCCAATGTTAGTAGTCCACAATTAGTTGTCCACAGTTAGTAATTCAACAATTCATATATAGTTTAATATATTATATTTGAATTAATTAATACATGTCGTGACCCGTTATATACATGTCTCAGACTCGATCACAACTCAAAGTATATATATTATTTTAGAATCCACCTCAACCCTGTATAGAGAACTCGATCATTACAGCATATGGAGTGTCTATGGTTATTCCAAATAATATATATAGATGACGTCGATATGATATGTCAAAACTTTGTATACGTGTCCCGATATTTAAAGTGCATAAAAATAAATAACAGAAATTAAATGACGATAAATAAAATTGCGAGAATTAAAATTGCGATAAATAAATTGCGATAAATAAATTGCGATAAATAAATGTAAATAGGAATTAACAGTTAGCTAGGATTTTGTTAGCGTGGATTCTTAACAGCATTTCTCATAGTTAATTTGTTTGTTTCTAACAAATTTTATTTGTCTAATGTTTTCTTCATTATGCCACTTGTTGGATCCTGATAGATCAAAATCCAAATATGAAATTGAATGAAAATGATTATTCTGTGGTGAACGGATTCGTATATATGTGGATGTAAGTAGGATAGTAAATGACCGTTGAATCAGATTCGAAGAATGTACAGTGTAACTTATTAATGTGAAATCTAAATATTCCTCGGGTATTACCTACCCGTTAAAATATTTTCACCATTAACATTTTGTACAAAAGAACTTTTAATTACAATCTTTATGAAAATATATATACATATATATTTTCTTCGGATGTAATCATGGATTTAATGAGTTAATATGATATTAATCTCATTTTATTTTCGGGTTGAGCTAAAATAAGTAATCTCTAAAACTTTTAGAGACCACATATTCTTCGCAGAATATTTCTTCAATGAAGTTATGGATCAATACTTCATCGTTCATTGTTGTTGGTACTCCTTAGTATCTATGGTGCGTATGATGTTGATGTTCGTGGGATAGATTGTGATGTTGAGGTGTGGGATGCGGATGTTGCTGTTGGTGGTGGTGCTGTTGCTGCCGATGCTGATGCTGGTGCTTGTAACCTTTACACCATATTCTCCAAAGCCACTACTCGAGTTCGGAACTCGTTGACTTCTTCGATTACTCCAGGATAATTGTCGGTTCGGACGAGCGAATGAATAAGATCTAGAATTCGAGATAGTATATAATCATGACGGGATATTCTGGAAATGAGAGAGAAAATAGTATTTTGGACAGGTTCGCCGGTAAGTGCTACAGGTTCTTCACCAAGAGGGCAATGTGGTGGATGGAAGGGATCACCTTCTTCTTGTCTCCAATGATTGAGAAGGCTACGAACCCATCCCCAATTCATCCAGAATAGATGATGACTAATTGGTTGATCCATTCCGGTTACACTCTCTTCAAAGCTCGAGTGGGAATCCGTATCGGAATAGCTGTCGGAATCTAGGGAATTTGAACTAGTTGCGAGTTCCGTATTGTATGGTTAGATAAAAGGTTTTTGATATGAAATGATTTCTAGCTATCGGATGTATTCTAATTACATAGAATATCTATATAGAACAATAGATTTCGTAGATTACGGCGGAATTTACGGAATATGCCAGACAAAGTTTACAGTAACAGATACGCTAAGATATGAATTTTGTCTATACACTATTCATTCAATCAATGCAGTAAGATGTGTCTAGACTTAAGAATGATAAGTAGGTTCCTACGGCTGATAAGTAGATGATTTCCGACTAGAAATGATAAGCAAAACTTTTGACATGCAGACACGGTCGAAGTCCAGACTCACTAATGCATCCTAACGACTATCAGTTAGACACACTAATGCAGACCTGGTTCGCTAAGGCCACCGCTTTGATACCACATGTAACAACCCATCCTAATCCATCTGGACGAATACATTACATTTGATTACATTGTGAGGTATTTGACCTCTATATGATACATTTTACAAACATTGCATTCATTTTAAAAGACAAACTTTCATTTCATCAAAAGTTGACAGGCATGCATACCCTTTCATAATATATCCAAACTATAAATGACTTAATAGTAATCTTGTTGAACTCAACGACTCGAATGCAACGTCTTTTGAAATATGTCATGAATGACTCCAAGTAATATCTCTAAATGAGCAAATGCACAGCGGAAGATTTCTTTCAAACCTGAGAATAAACATGCTTTCAAGTGTCAATCAAAAGGTTGGTGAGTTCATTAGTTTATCATAAACATTCATTTCCATCATTTTAATAGACCACAAGATTTCATATATTTAATTGTACACGTAACCGGAGTACAAAATAATACGCGTAACCCACGAATTAAAAATCATTCATATGGTGAACGCTTGATAACTGACTTAACTTTAATGCATAGAATATCCCCAAACAGAACCTCTCGTCTGTATAATAATAATAATCTCGAAGTACTAAAGCATCCGTACCCCGGATGGGACTTGTCGAGGTCCATAGATCTATCTTTAGAATTCGCGTCAATTAGGGGCATACCCGTTTCCTAATTATTAGGTTACCAAGAAAAAAAGGGGTGATATTCATTATTCATAATCCAGCCATAGAATGTAGTTTTGATCACTTGTGTCTATTCGTAAAACATTAATAAAATCAGCGCATGTATTCTCAGTCCCAAAAATATATATAAAAAGGGAGTAATGAAACTCACAATACTCTATTTTGTAGTAAAAATACATATGACGAAACTGAACCATGCAGGGTTGACCTTGGATTCACGAACCTATATCATTTGTATATATATTAATACATATAATCGTAATTGAACAAATTCATATCATATATCTTTCCATTATATTCTATATATATTTATTTTGTGTACCTATTTAATTTGCTTAGTATTTATATAGTCATATTAATATATATGTTTGATGTTTGATTAGTATTATATTAAAATTACCAAATTTGTTATATATAAATATTTACATAAAAAACCATTAATATGTTTAATACATACATATATGTAATATTACTTCTAAGTATATTTTTATATACAACTTACTTATTTGGTAAAATAGTATTAATAATAATATTAAAAGTTGTATTTGTTGGTAATGATAGTATTAAATATGACAATACAGATAATAATAATAATAATTATAGTAATATTAATAGTAATAATAATGATACTAATAGTAAAAAAATTATATACTAATAATAATATAGTTTTAGTGATAACAAGATGATAATCATATTAATAGTACTTATGTTAATATTTATAATAAAAATAATAATACTGATAATACTAACTATGCATATAAAAATTTTATTCTTAATGATATTAAAGATAATAAGTTTAATAATAACGATACTAACTATCATATCATATTAATAATAATAATGATAGTATTAATAATAATACCTATGTTCATAATAATAATAATACTAATAATTATAAAATGATACTAATAATAATATTTATGAAAATAATAATAAGTTGTATTGTTTTTAAAATAATAATAATAATAATAATAATCATAATTCTAATAATGATAATAACCATAATAACAATACTTAAGGCTAATACTAAAATGATAATAATATTAGTAATAACAATATTAAAAATGATCATAATTACTAAAATCATAATAATAAACGATAACTAATAATAATAATTTTTATAATACTTGTAACAACACTAATTAATAATAATAACAACATTAATAATAATTATAATAATATTAATAACAAAGGTTCTACCTTAAAGAAGTCGAATAAAAAAAATGACAGCAGCCTGGATTGAACCCACGACCTCCAGTACAAACACCAACCCTCTAAACCATTGATCTGTTTTAATTTTCCTGACTTAAACCCATATGAATTGTTTATAACCCGTATTAAACTGTTTCCCTTATTCATCTTCTTCTTCATAAATTAATTCGACCAGAGGATCTAATTAGTTATAAAAAACGATTTTCTATTTGTAATTATGATGTGAAACTGAAACAAAAACGATCATTTGTGCTTGACTTGAATAATAAAAAAAAATCTAAATAAAACATAAAACAGAATCCGTACGCTGAAAAAAAATAATATGAACTCACTATTTGATTTTCAATTCACGAACGATTTAGGTATTACTTATAACTTGAATTGTGTTTCAAATGACTCATAGAAAGTTTCTCAACCATTAATTTCAACAGAAATGATAAAACATAACCGAATTTTGTGATGAACAAAAGCTTTGTCTTTTTAGATATTTAGGTTTGCCCTCAAAATTCAATCTCGTTTTGAAGAATTGGAAGTTCAATATTTGCAGAAAGTTTAAGTGTTAGATTCCTAACAAAACTGTTTTAACACATTTTAAAATAGTTTTCGAATTGAAGATTTTGAATAAATAATACAAGAACAGGGACAAACACACTTTTTTTATTTATAAAATTTGTCTTTTTAATCTGTAAATTGCAAAGGATACATTATATAGCGTGATAGTACAAGATTTAACAGTTGAATTGGATCCTAATTGATTTGTGAAATCGACGTTTATCAATTACAGACAAGAAGGACGAATTTTTTTTTCAATCATGAACAATGTAAAAAAATAAAACAGAATAAATATATTACAGCTTCGTACAATTATATGTTATGAAATTTTGTTTTTTTCCTATGAATGGATCGACAAGAATTTTTATCAGGTACAAGAAATAAAAAGGAGATAAAGAGATATAACAGATTTTGTACATATTCTTGACTTTTAGTTTATATTTAATTAATAATAATTATAATTATTAACAAATATACTAATAATAGAAATTTTGATAATTAAATATAATGGAAATACTACTAATAATAAGTAATAATAATAATATGAAAATTTTAATAATGACATTAATGATTTCTTTAAAAAGAAATATTACATTTAATAATAATTAATACTAGCGATAATTATAACAATAATAATTATTTTTAATGATAATAGTGATAATTAAAAATAATAATAATAATAATAATAATAATAATAATAATAATAATAATAATAATAATAATAATAATAATAATAATAATAATAATAATAATAATAATAATAATAATAATGTAATAATCTATATGTATCAAATTTTATTTCTATATATTATAATTTTAATAGTATTAATAACACTGATATTAATATTTATTTTATTAATACCGGAGGTAATAATAACAACATTAATATAATATCTATATTTTATCTTGTAGTTACATTTATTTTCTATTTATTATTTATATAATATATATTATATATTTTATACATTTTAACAATATACATATAGTACTAATTATGTATGGATATTACATAAATATTTCAACTACTATATATAATTATGTTTTCATTATCAATTAGATAAATATATTATATATTATATATATATTGAAACAAATAATCTCCGAGTATAACATTTAATACTTTGTTAACATTGACAAATTAAGTATATTCAATCTACTATCTATATTTACATAAACAGTTTTAAATAACAAGGTTAAGTTTTCTTTCACATTCACATAATAGTTTATTATTATATTTAATATATAATATACATTTATTTACATGTATAGTTATATATATATACATTTCTATTTACAATTAAAAGTTCGTGAATCGTCGGGAACAGTCGAAGGTCAATTGAATATATGAAACAGTTCAAAATTTTTGAGATTTCAACATTACAAACTTTGCTTATCATGTTGGAAACATATAAAGATCAAGTTTAAATTTGGTCGGAAATTTTCGGGTCATCATAGATGCCATAATCAACAATCAAAGTTTCACATCTAACAACATCGGAACTTCTTTATGGCAAGCTACCAAATGGATTGTGTGTTACATAATTTGGAAACATAGGAATTTAAAAGTCTTCTCGAAAAAAGAATGGTCTCCCGCAACTATCATTTCCGAAATCCAAGCAAAAAGTTATAGTTGGATCTCCAAACGTTCTAAATAAAGAAACATATCGAATGATAACAATGGCTTATCAATCCTTCTTCCTATGTCGAGACTTCTAACCATAGAGTTGGCGTCGGCTAACAACACATTTTTGATAATCAGATGGTCTACGATTTCTATTTATTACTTATGTGGGATCGATTAATCGGGTGGCTTGTTTGCTAACTTTGTAGTCGCAAGATCGGCAGTGTTAGCTTCATTCCCTCGGCTTGGATTCTCAAGTTCGTTTTTCTGCATATTTCATAAATGGTTATCATAGGTCCATCCTCGAATTACTTTAGTTTCCACAGTCTTATATTAGCAAAAAAAGCTTTGTATAGTTGATTATGTTAGGAATTTAGGACCCAAGAAGACATGTGATTTAAACCAATCACCAAACCCACAAACGACAAACGAATAATTAAAGCATAAGAACGATAAATAAAAGCATAAAACGACACAGGGATTTAACGTGGTTATATCCCAACTCCAAAATACGGAGAAATGTTTACTCCACATGCGCAAACCAGAAATCTTTCTTTATTATTTTTGTGCACACATTACAGAGGTTACATGGGAAGTATTTATAATGCAAGAAAAAAAACACGGATCCTACTCCTATACGAACTCCTAATCAAATTACAACTTGGAGTCCAAGTTACAAGTTCCCTGTACGTTAGTGAATTCTCACGTTTGGTGAGATAATGTCACCATATGTGACATGCTATCTCCCCAAAAACATATTTATGCTCGATCATTATTATCGCATCCTAACATGCCACTTCACGTTTGAACCACATGCCAAGTTTGGATTAAATTCTACTTCACATAACTCCAACATATTATAGGTCCATTGTAACATGATACTCCATTAATAATAAAATCTTTCTTGCTTTTAAAAAAAAAAAAATTCACAGACTACAGAGTACTCCGTATTTAATTTAATTTTACTTACATAACAACATGCATTTGATTTGTTGTAGTATACTCTCACATGTCCACCTAAAATGAAGGATGATTTTCAAAATTAAACGGCAGTTTAGATAAATTATAATTAAAATAAAATATTTTATTAAACAATATATATTTGAATAAATCATCATGACATCAGTGGGAGGTGAGCAACCTACTTCTTGATCATAGGAGTATGTGCGTATACAGTGTTCGAGAAAGTATGTGCGTATACTTTCTAACTATCATCTCAATTCTGTTAATGACTAACATAACAACTTACAACCTAATTCCTTCGTATGCGCATAAGCTGGTAGTCATTAGCCCATTTAGGCATTTGGGCTTGTCTCTTTGTCCTTGTGCTAATGAACTCTCCTCTTTCACTGGTCAAGCTATACCATTACAAGGTTGGAAACTCCCTGCTTGAAATGAGGATTAAACCTAAGTTGGCAGTACCCCAAGTTGAATCTCAACTCATACCACTCAAGCCAACCTTCGATGGTACTGCCAACATCGTCGCGAATTTGGTTTCCTCCTAACGCGTGTGTTGGTGACAAATGAGAGCATTCGATGTCGATATCGCCGTTCAAAAAAAAGCTATATCATTACACTGTTCTTCCAAATTGACCAAGTCCTCATGGTCAAACTTCAATCCCAACTTTTTAAATGCATCTAAATCGATCCAAGTGGCTTTCTCGGCTGATAAGGTTTCCCATTTAACCAAAACTTTCGTTACAAGTTTACCTTCTCTAATTATCTCTCGATTCTCAATACATGTTGAGGTGCAAAACTGGACCGTAGTAATTGTCCGATTCAGGCAATGGATTGCATAAGACTTTCTTGTGTCCTTTAAATTCTTTCAAGAGAGAACCCCAAAGGGGTGGTTGAGTGGTTGGGTGCTTGGGAATCTCCAAAGGAGACCCAGGTTCAATCTCCACCAACCTCACTTTGGGGCCTTGTATTTCAAAAATAAATAAATAAATAAATAAATAAATTCTTTCAAGAGAGAAACATGAAATATGAGGAGTATCAGTGATGTTTCTGGTAGTTTCAATCTATATGCCATTGCACCAATAATTTGTTCCCCCTTGTATGAACCAAAATATCGCTTGCTTGGATTTTGATTCAATCTTTTAACCACAAAAATTTTTCTGTAAGGAAGCTTGGCTCAAAACAATTCACCCTCATTGAAAACTTGATCAATTCTTCTACCTGCCACTAATTTCATCTTTACTTTTACTTGTGGCAAAGCCTGCTTTAAAACTTAAATTTGTTCGCGTCTTTCTGATGAAACATGACTAGGAACTTCGAAATTAACAGATTCAACTCACATAAAGGCGGAATAGTGAATCTAACCCTCTATTAAATATGAAAAAGCCTTTTTGGATTAATTTAGTCAAACCACAACAATGATTGTGTGATTAGATTAATACCTAGAGCTATTATTCACCTTTTGCAAGGAATTGAGCTTGAAGAACAGAGAGAGAATCGGACAGGTTACCAAATCTGAGTGATTGTGTGTAATTAGAGGCTTAACCTAAAATGAAGAACATAAACACAATATATACCCCTGCTGATGAGTCAACCGCACGAGTCATGTCTCACTCGTACGAGTGGACAGACTCAACCGTACGGGTGATCACTCACTCGTGTAAGTGTAAACAAATTAGGTCTGTAACTCAGCTCAGCACACTCGTGCGTATGAGCTTGTCAGCCGTACGAGTGAGGCTTCACTCGTATGTCTGACTGAGTCTAATATAGTCAAACATCCATACCTTGTTCCTGCAGTACCTGTATACGCATATAAACATAGATAGGATAACAACGAGCGACCATGGTAACCCACAAACTGAAGTACTAATCACAAACGTGCGGTAGATGTCTAGGAACTTATGCAAAATGTACTAACAACTCCCCTAGGACCTAGAAAATATGTTACAATAAAGTAAACGTTCGTGAAATACATATAAGTTCAAAAGTAACATCAGTTTAACATCATTACATATCCAGAATCTCTCTCTCATATAAAAACAACATAAACAAAATGCAAACACGCAACACAGTATCAGACATGTTTTAGTTGGCATGAGTTTGGTTCGAGCTTTGAGCATCACTTTCTCTATTGAGATAGGCATGGTAGACATCGATCACACGCTGATATCTCATAGCTTCTTCTTTCTTATCTTCTCTGAAAGTAATGTGATGGCGGTGAAGAATCTCCACATCAAATCTCGATAAGTTCCTCAGCCACATAGGATCCAAAATCCTAACATTGTCGAACTGAATGCTTCCATCATCCTTCTCAACTGCAGTAAGAATCACTGGTTCTTCCTACAACTCATCATAGAACCACCATCTGAAGTTTTTGCAGATATCCTTGGGTAAGGGCATCAAGGGAGACTGTTTCATATATTTTGCTGGGACGAACTTGACAACACGCACCGGTCCACCCTTTGAATTTTTCTTTGTTGGATGCATGGAGAACCTGGCAGCAGTTGATTTGAAGATATCCCACTTAACTGTCTTATATTCTATTCTTAGCTTTCTCTAAAACCACTTTGACAGATCACTATCTTCAGAGATAAACATCCTCAGCTTAGCAAGTTGCATTGTCTCGAAGTAAGGTAGAGTTTTGAAGTGACTAGGTCTGGCAATATAATCTACTCCTCCTTCCCTCTTGATTGCAAAACAATCGATCTCCTTGAAGTAACCCCAGCTCAAAAACTTACCCTTGGCATACTTCTTGGTTCTCTTTCCTTTCTCATAGAAACTAACAAACTTCGGCTAGAGTTCTGGCTTACTGATCTGGTCAGGGTTCACAATGTTCTGTTTCCACCAACTTTGACGAATCTCGTCTTCTTCAACGTTCCTACTCAACTTAACCCTATCCTATTCAAACCATTTCTTAATCTCATCCCATCCCTCGGCCTTAGCTTGCTCGGCTCGGATTTTCTTCTTCTTCTTTTCAATTTCATTCTTTTCTCTCTCAACGAGCAGTTCCTGATGTCGAATTCTCTTATTTCTTTCTAACAAACTATCAACTTCTTTCACTTTTCGATTGTACACCTTCCTCGCCTTTTCATGTAATGACCCAACTGTAGTGACCCGAACTTTTCCATGTTTATATATATAATAAATGAAATTGTTATTTACATGATTAAGTGTTTCCAACATGTTAAGCAATCAAACTTGTTAAGACTTGATTAATTGAAATAGGTTTCATATAGACAATTGACCACCCAAGTTGACCGGTGATTCACGAACGTTAAAACTTGTAAAAACTATATGATGACATATATATGGATATACATATAGTTAACATGATATTATGATAAGTAAATATATTATTAAGTATATTAACAATGAACTACATATGTAAAAGCAAGACTACTAACTTAATGATTTTGAAACGAGACATATATGTAACGATTATCGTTGTAACTACATTTAATGTATATATATCAGATTAAGAGATATTCATACATTATAATATCATGATAATATAATAATTTAAAATCTCATTTGATATTGTAAACATTGGGTTAACAACATTTAACAAGATCGTTAACCTAAAGGTTTCAAAACAACACTTACATGTAACGTCTAACGATTAATTAACGACTCAGTTAAAATGTATATACATGTAGTGTTTTAATATGTATTCATACACTTTTGAAAGACTTCAAGACACTTATCAAAATACTTCTACTTAACAAAAATGCTTACATTTACATCCTCGTTCAGTTTCATCAACAATTCTACTCGTATGCACCCGTATTCGTACTCGTACAATACACAGCTTTTAGATGTATGTATTATTGGTATATACACTTCAATGATCAGCTCTTAGCAGCCCATGTGAGTCACCTAACATATGTGGGAACCATCATTTGGCAACTAGCATGAAATATCTCATAAAATTGCAAAAATATGAGTAATCATTCATGACTTATTTACATGAAAACAAAATTACATATCCTTTATATCTAATCCATACACCAACGATCAAAAATACCTACAAACACTTTCATTCTTCAATTTTATTCATCTAATTGATCTCTCTCAAGTTCTATCTTCAAGTTCTAAGTGTTCTTCATAAATTCTACAAGTTCTAGTTTAATAAAATCAAGAATACTTCCAAGTTTGCTAGCTTACTTCCAATCTTGAAGAGTGATCATCCAACCTCAAGAAATCTTTCTTATTTACATTAAGATAACTTTCTAATATAAGGTAATACTCATATTCAAACTTTGATTCAATTTCTATAACTATAACAATCTTATTTCGAGTGGAATTCTTACTTGAACTTGTTTTCGTGTCATGATTCTACTTCAAGAACTTTCAAGCCATCCAAGGATCCTTTGAAGCTAGATCCATTTGTCTCTTTTCCAGTAGGTTTATCCACAAAACTTGAGGTAGTAATGATGTTCATAACATCATTCGATTCGTACATATAAAGCTATCTTATTCGAAAGTTTAAACTTGAAATCACTAGAACATAGTTTAGTTAATTCTAAACTTGTTCGCAAACAAAAGTTAATCCTTCTAACTTGACTTTTAAAATCAACTAAATACATGTTCTATATCTATATGATATGCTAACTTAATGATTTAAAACCTGGAAACACGAAAAACACCGTAAAACTGGACATACGCCGTCGTAGTAACATCGCGGGCTGTTTTGGGTTTGATAATTAAAAACTATGATAAACTTTGATTTAAAAGTTGTTCTTCTGGGAAAATGATTTTTCTTATGAATATGAAACTATATCCAAAAATCATGGTTAAACTCAAAGTGGAAGTATGTTTTTCAAAATGGTCATCAAGACGTCGTTCTTTCGACTGAAATGACTACCTCTTACAAAAATGACTTGTAACTTATATTTACGACTATAAACCTATATTTTTTCTGTTTATATTCAAAAAATAGAGTTCAATTTGAAACCATAGCAATTTGATTCACTCAAAACGGATTTAATATGAAGAAGTTATGGGTAAAACAAGATTGGATATTTTTTTTGATTTTTGTAGCTACGGGAAATATTAACAATTCTATACAAATCATATCCTAGCTAACTTATATTGTATTATACATGTATTCTAATATATTATGTAATCTTGGGATACCAGAGACACGTATGCAAATGTTTTGACATATCATATCGACCCATGTATATATATTATTTGGAACAATCATAGACACTCTATATGCAGTAATGTTGGAGTTAGCTATACAGGGTTGAGGTTGATTCCAAAAATATATATACTTTGAGTTGTGATCTAGCCTGAGACGTGTATACACTGGGTTGTGGATTGATTCAAGATAATATATATCGATTTAATAACTGTACATCTAACTGTGGACAACTAGTTGTAGGTTACTAACGAGGACAGGTGACTTAATAAACTTAAAACATCAAAATGTATTAAAAGTGTTGTAAATATATTTTGAACATACTTTGATATATATGTACATATTTGTTATTGGTTCGTGAATCGACCAGTGGCCAAGTCTTACTTCCCGACGAAGTAAAAATCTGTGAAAGTGAGTTATAGTCCCACTTTTAAAATCAAATATTTTTGGGATGAGAATACATGCAGGTTTTATAAATGATTTACAAAATAGACACAAGTACGTGAAACTACATTCTATGGTTGAATTATCAAAATCGAATATGCCCCTTTTTATTAAGTCTGGTAATCTAAGAATTAGGGAACAGACACCCTAATTGATGCGAATCCTAAAGATAGATCTATTGGGCCTAACAAACCCCATCCAAAGTACCGGATGCTTTAGTACTTCAAAATTTATATCATATACGAAGGGTGTCCCGGAATGATGGGGATATTCTTACATATGCATCTTATTAATGTCGGTTACCAGGTGTTCACCATATGAATGATTTTTATCTCTATGTATGGGATGTGTATTGAAATATGAAATCTTGTGGTCTATTGTTATGATTTGATATATATAGGTTAAACCTATAACTCACCAACATTTTTGTTGACGTTTAAAGCATGTGTATTCTCAGGTGAATATTAAGAGTTTCCGCTGTTGCATACTAAAATAAGGACAAGATTTGAAGTCCATGTTTGTATGATATTGTGTAAAAACTGCATTCAAGAAACATATGTCGATGTAATATATTTCTATTGTAAACCATTATGTAATGGTCGTGTGTAATCAGTATATTTTAGATTATCATTATTTGATAATCTACGTAATATATTTTTTAAAACCTTTATTGATAAAATAAAGGTTATGGTTGTTTTAAAAATGAATGCAGTCTTTGAAAAACGTCTCATATAGAGGTCAAAATCTTGCAACGAAATCAATTAATATGGAACGTTTATAATCAATATGAACGGGACATTTCAGTTGGTAACCGAGCGTTGGTCTTAGAGAACCAGAATTTTGCATTAGTGTGTCTTATCGAGTTTGTTAGGATGCATTAGTGAGTCTGGACTTCGACCGTGTTTACTTGAAAAATGATTGCTTAACAAATTTTGTTGGAAACTATATATTTTTAACATGTGAATATTATGTGATATATTAATCTCTTAACGTGTTTGATATTATGTGATAGATGTCTACCTCTAGAACAAGTCCCATTGACTCACCTAATAATAATGAAGAGTCAAATGTAAATTGGAATGATTCGTGGACTGATTCACATGTTCCCGAAGAGGAACCGGAAGAAGAATCGGAATCGGAAGAAGAATCGGAACCGGAAGAAGAAACAGAACCAGTGGGGGAAATAATAAAACGGTTAAGTAGAAGAAAATCCTCAACCAACCGACCAAAGTTAATTATGGTCAATGGTGTTTCCGCCAAGGAAGCAAAGTATTGGGAGGATTACCAATTCTCCGATGAATCGGATCCCGACAAGGATTCCGATGATGTTATAGAAATTACCCCAACACAATTTAATAAGGCAAAAGAGAACAATAAGGGAAAGGGCATAAAAATAGAAAAATTTGATTCCAAACCCGATGAACTTTATATGTATCGTCAACACCCGTATTTCTTAAGTTGTGACAAAAACCCGGGAACCTATAAACCACCAGGTTTTTCTAAACCAATGTGGAAAATGACGGCTCGTATTAGGGGAACATCATATATCCCTAGAAACATGGCAAAACGAACCAAAACTGAAGAAGAAGAAACGAGCGAGTCGGAATAAGATAGTTGTATTCGTGTGGTGTAACATATGTAATAAAGTGTGCTTATGCTTTACGATATATGTAAAAATTGCTTGTATTAATAAGTATTTTTTTTATGAATCTAACTATTGTCTATTTTACAGTATAAAAACACAAAATGGATAGACAACTCAATATTTTAAGAGACCTACCCGGAGACATGATTGATGAAATCTTGTCTAGAGTCGGTCAGAATTCCTCGGCACAACTATTTAAGGCGAGATCAGTTTGTAAGACATTCGAAGAGCGTTCCAAGAATGCCTTGGTTTATAAAAGGCTTTTGTTCGAAAGATGGGGGATATCACATTGGGAAATCCATAAGTTACGATGTGTTTACTTTGACGCATATATTGCGGGGAACCCAAATGCTATTTTACGCAAGGGGTTAAGAAATTATTTTGACTCAATATATCCGAATATAGGATTTCGTGATTTAGAAAAAGCGGCTAACATGCAACATAAAGAAGCATGTTATGCTTACGGGTTAGTAATGTTTGCTTCTCACCAAAGTGAGAACAAGAACATCGGGCTACAACTATTAAACAAAATGTTCCCACAAGTGACGGAGTCGGTAATTGGGGTAAGAAATGAGGTTTTTAGGTTATTACGAGACTGTTGATCATTATGAAACCCTCGTCCTTTTGACGACATTACAACATGCTGCCTAGCTAATGGTCATAACGGTTATTTTCCACAAGACCAAGGATGGAAAGTCGTCTTAGTAAAACCAGAATGCATGACTTGTTTCTGGACTTATGAATTACGTGTCTTTATTTCCTTTGCTGAACAATTTGCGTATTAACTAGATTTATCTTCAAAACTGTCCTGTATCATAGTGTACTATATTTCATGTTATATGTAATATAGCGAAGTTGTAAGTTTGAAGAATATTTGTATGTGATATATTATTATAATCAGTTTTTCATATGGAATTGTAGTAGTTGAATTGTATATTAGCTATTAAGTATGAACTTAACGGGTAGGTAGTACCCGAATTTAAACTTATAAAACGCTAATATGAAGAAAAAGCTTTTATAAATGAGTTCATATTATGCTACGAGATACTATTGACTACTCTTAATATTCTGTATGATTAAATTGTTTCATTTGACTATTTTGAAGGAAATGGCACCGACTACTCGATACACCTTGAATATGAGCGAAGAGGAATTTCGTGCCTTTCTTGCTTCAAACATAGCCGCAGTACATGCCGCTCTACATACCAACAATAACTCTGAATCTAGCAATACAGCTAACGGCGCAAGAAATCGTGTAGGATGCTCCTACAAGGAATTCAATACCTGCAAACCTTCAGAATTTGATGGGACCGAAGGACCAATCGGATTTAAACGGTGGACCGAGAAAGTTGAATCGGTGTTTGCCATAAGTAAGTGTGCTGAAGGAGACAAAGTGAAGTACGCTATGCATACCTTCACAGGTAGTGCATTAACATGGTGGAATACCTATCTAGAGCAAGTGGGACAAGATGCTGCTTACGTGCTACCATGGTCAGCATTCAAGCACTTGATGAACGAGAACTACCGTCCCAGAACTGAGGTCAATAAGCTCAAGTCAGAACTTAGAGGGTTACAAACACAGGGATTCGATATTACTTCGTACGAAAGACGATTCACAGAATTGTGCCTATTGTGTCCGAGAGCGTTCGAAGATGAGGAAGAGAAGATCGACGCGTTTGTGAAAGGGTTACCGGAGAGAATCCTAGAAGATATAAGTTCACACGAGCCTGCCTCCATACAAAAGGCATGTAGAATGGCTCACAAACTAGTGAACCAGATTGAGGGAAGAATTAAAGAACAGGCGGTTGAAGAGGCCAACGTGAAGTTAGTCAAAAGAAAGTGGGAGGAAAACGGTGATAAGAGTCACCAAAACAACAACAACTATCCCAACAATCGCAACATCAATCGCAACTACAACAAACGGCACAACAACAACAACAACAACTACAACAATCATCCCAACAACAATAACAACCGCAACAACAACAACGATCAGAAGCAGTTATGCCAAAGGTGTGAAAAGTATCACGCGGGGTTCTGCACCAAATTTTGCAACAAGTGCAAAAGAAATGGTCATAGCGCAGTGAAGTGTGAGGTCTACGGACCAGGGGTTAACAGAACTAAAGGAACAAATAGTGTCGGAACGAGTAATCACGGAGCAAGTAGTGTCGGAGCAAGTTATGCCAATGTAGTTTGTTATAAATGTGGAAAACCGGGCCACATTATTAGAAATTGCCCGAACCAGGAGAACACGAATGGACAAGGCCGCGGAAGAGTTTTCAATATTAATGCGGCAGAGGCACAGGAAGACCCGGAGCTTGTTACGGGTACGTTTCTTATTGACGATAAATCTGCTTATGTTTTATTTGATTTGGGTGCGGATAGAAGCTATATGAGTAGAGAATTTTGTGCTAAATTAAGTTGCCCATTGACGCCTTTGGTGAAAGGACCCGTTCATATACATTATAAACGATTCACAATAGTTGATTACATTGCGAGGTATTTGACCTCTATATGATACATTTTACAAACATTGCATTCGTTTTTAAAAGACAATCTTTCTTTACATCGAAAATTGACAGGCATGCATACCATTTCATAATATCCACTATCCAACTATAAATTGATTTAATAATAATCTTTGATGAACTCAATGACTCGAATGCAACGTTCTTCGAAATATGCCATGAAAGACTCCAAGTAATATCTTTAAAATGAGCAAATGCACAGCGGAAGATTTCTTTAACACCTGAGAATAAAGATGCTTTAAAGTGTCAACCAAAAGGTTGGTGAGTTCATTAGTTTATCATAATCATTTATTTCCATCATTTTAATAGACCACAAGAATTTCATTTCCAGTTCTCATAAATATACGTCCCATGTATAGAGACAAAAATAATCATTCATATGGTGAACACCTGGTAACCCACATTAACTAGATACATATAAGAATATCCCCTATCATTCCAGGATCCTCCTTCGGACATGATATAAATTTCGAAGTACTAAAGCATCCGGTACTTTGGATGGGGTTTGTTAGGCCCAATAGATCTATCTTTAGGATTCGCGTCAATTAGGGTGTCTGTTCCCTAATTCTTAGATTACCATACTTTAATAAAAAGGGGCATATTCGATTTCGATAATTCAACCATAGAATGTAGTTTCAATTACTTGTGTCTATTTCGTCAAACATTTATAAAAGCGCATGTATTCTTAGTCCCAAAAATATAAAGGGTAAAAAGGCAAATGAAACTCACCATACTGTATTTCGTAGTAAAAATACATATAACGTCATTGAACAAGTGCAAGGTTGGTCTCGGATTCACGAACTTAAATTAATTATATATATTTATGTGTTGGTCAATATTTGTCTAACAAATTAGGTCAAGTCATAGTGTACCACAATCCTAATGCTCGAGACTAATATGCAAAAGTCAACAAAAGTAAATTTGACTCAAAATAATTTCAAAAAATCTATACATGATTAATATATAGTTTAAATATCGACGTTTTATATTTTTAAATATTTTTAAAAGATTTATTAGAGTAAATAATATAATTTATTTATTAATAAATAAAATTTTATATTAAATTTATATAATAAAATATACTTTTATATATATTAAGTAATAAAATTTATAGGGTTCATTTAATATCATAAAGATAATATGATAGGTATTATTAAAGTAAGTTATTACACGTAGTAAAATATGTTTGTATCACATATTTATTTGATAAAATAATATCTATAATGTTAGTAAGTAAAAGTTGTATTATTTTGTAATAATAATAATTATTATAAAAATATCAATATTTATAATTACTAAGATGACATTATGATAAAACGATAATTCTAATTATGATAACTTTAATATTTACAATAATTTTTAATATTATCTATAAAATAATAATTCTATTTAAAATAATAATAATAATAATGATATTTTATAGTAACAATGACATTTCTATTAAAATGATAATTTTTGTTAAATTGATAGTTTTAATACTAACGATACTTTTAATAATAATAGTAATGATTAAAATAATAAGAACGATAATTTTATCTAAATCAATATTTTATAATATTTTAATTTCATCATGATACTCTTACCCATTATTTCATAATCGTTTCGTTTAATAGCTTTTAATCATCTTTTATATCGTGTTCATAATAATGATAATAATAGTAATCAAAATAATTAGGTGTTACAGATATTTGTTTTAATTACACTAATATTAATAATGATAGTTACTATAACATTATTAACGATAATACTAATAATTATCTTAATGATAATATAGTAATAATAATAATAACAATAACAATAACCATTTTTAAATAATGATATATATATTAATAATGATAATAATAATAATAATACCAATAATAGTAATAATAATAATAATAATAATTGGATAATAATAATAATACTAATTATAACTTTAACGATAATAACGATAGTAATAATAAAAAAAATAACATTTTTAATGATAAATCCCTTTTATTGATAAAGATAATAATAATGATAATAATAAGATAAAACTAGAACGACGATAAAAACGACGATAATAATAATCATTTTTAATAAAAATATCGAAAATGCAATTGATTATAACTTCTAATTCGTTCATCGAAACCATTCGATATCTAAAGGAAAAGTTCTTAATTTTTCGCTAGCTTTCCAAGGACATGCATATCTTATACCTTATCTCAACCGCAAGTGTAACTAATTCAAGATTCCACCTAACATGTCTAAGGGAAATATTAAAAGTACAAGCATGCATAATCCTAAATACTCGAGCACTAGTCAGGGATACACTATTAGTATGTAAAAGTTAAATTATGAGTACTCACGTATCAATATTGAGATTCAATATTGCAGGAAAGGTATGTAGACGCAACGGAAATGATAAACACTATATTGACCTCACGAGCATACCCATGAACCATACTCAATCACCTCCATAGCTATAACCCATAATTTCCTTAATCCTATCTCACTCGAAAAACAATTTCGAAATCACTCGGACAGCACTCCGTCGTAATATTTTATGTATACTAATAATATCTTAAAAAAATACAGAGTAAATATATATATATGTAAATCGATTGAGAGAATTTAGAGAAAAATATTTTCAAGTTTCTATGAAATAATGCAACCTATTGAATTCTATTTATAATAGATTTTTGAATTATTAAAGTGAATTATTAAAGTATGAATTATTAAAGTGAATTATTAAAGTATGAATTATTAAAGTGAATTATTAAAGTATAAATTATTAAAGTGAATTATTAAAGTATGAATTATTAAAGTGAATTATTAAAGTTAAAGTAAAGTAAAAATAAAGTAAAGGTAAAGTTTAAGCATAGTAAAAGTATAAAACTATGTACGTATAATATGCGTATAAATATATATAATATTAATTTAAATCGTTATATATATTTAATAAAATAAAATATAAATATCATTATCTTTATCATACTAGTTAAGTAATGAGTTGTCAAAAGTGGTTCTAGATATTTATAAAAGTTATATACGTTTTAATAATAAAGTTCTTTTTAAACTGAAAACGTTTTTGTACGTTTGAAACTAAATAGATCAATCGAGTCTTTATGAGATTCAATCTTCCACTATCCTTTGTCTAGTTCTCAATGATTGACAATTTGTTCTTATTTATAAATCACTTTACCATTTTCCGAATATTGTTAAAATGGAAAGATTTCTCAAATCAACGTGGGCCTTTCAACAGAGACTTGTAATCATAATTCAATATATCTAATAATTCAATTATTTGATCTTATCTTCTAATTCCATTGATAAACATTTTGAAACAGATACAATCATATAAAGTATTTAATCCAATATTTTGTTTACGTTTCAAGTTATAATATATAATATATATACACATATACATATATAATCATATTCGTTTAATGGTTCGTGAATCGTTGGAACTTGGTCGAGGTTGAATGAATGTATGAACATAGTTTAAAATTCTTGAAATTTAACTTAACAAATATTGCTTATCGTGTCAGAAACATATAAAGATTAAAGTTTAAATTTGGTTGGAAATTTCCGGGTTGTCACAGTACCTACCCGTTAAAGAAATTTTGTCCCGAAATTTGCGTGGAAAGGTCATGAATGATAATAAGTATGTTTTCATGATGCATACAGGCTGAAAATTAGAGTTTTATCATCAGCGAATAATTTGGATAAACAATCCATTTATATGAAGAGTACGAATGAAGCTAACATAGAAGAGTGAAATGAGTAAGTGTAGATTCATTTTATCATTTGACGTAGATATGATTGATTCCCAGATTTCAAGGGATTTGAAGAAAATCTTCTTAATAAGATTTGACTCTCCGGTAATCAAGGGAATTAGGATCCGCTTTAAATGCGATCGTCCATTTTAATTGTTCTGTCGGAGATTTTCTTATAAATTCACCTCCTTCGTTTCCTTACAACTCACACCTTCTGTTGATGCATTTTATGCAAGTCCCTAGACATCTACCCACGTCCATTGCAGGTACAACAGTTTACAGGCCACCATGATTGCTCGTTATTATCCTATCCGTGTTTGTATGTGGTTACAGGAACTGCAGGAACGAGATTTAGATGTTTGACTATGTTAGACTTAGTCAGACGTACGAGTGAAGCCTCACTAGTACGGCTGACAGGCTCATACGCACGGTTGATGCTGAGCTAAGTCACAATTACAACCTAAATGAGAAGACACGAGTGAGTGATCACCCGTACGGCTGATGAAGCCAACTCGTACTTGTGATGAATGAATCGTATGGGTGAGTCAACAGCAGGGGTATATAAAGTCTTATGTTCTTCATTTTAGGTTTAGCCTCTCATTTGTTACACACACTCAGATCTAGTGAGCTCCTCCGATTCTCTCTCAGTCCAAATCATCCAGGTGGTGAATAATAGCTCTAGGTGTTGATCTAATCACACTTGATTTAGTTGTGGTTTGACTAAATTAATCAAAAAAAAAACATAACCTATTCACTAGAGGGTTTGATTCACTTATTCCGCCATTGTGTGAGTTAAATCTGTTGATTTCTAAGTTCCTAGTCATGTTTCATCACCTTCTATTCTTTCCCCCTCAACTCATATTTTAAAGTATTCATCAATATACTCCATCCAGTTCTGATTCTCGATATACTTCTAACTTTCATATCGGTCATTCTTCTTTTTCATCTACCGCCGGAAGAATCTATTTACTTCTACTATACTCTTGGGTTTATAGTGTTTCTAGTTCTCCCGTGTCTTTATATTGCTATATGCATTGATATATATGGTTTATAATTTCTGGTTTATCGTTTTGCTTTATATGTTCCCTTATATTTCAAAGTCTCTGCTTCTGTCTTCTATAATCATTATCATTCACAGTTAATGCTCTCTTTTATTTGCTGCAATCTATACCCCAATTTCTATTTCGAAGTTTTGTCCTTTCGTTTCTTCTTCTTGTGATTAAGCACCGCTTGTAATGGTCCAGAATTCACAGATACGAATTTCGGAATGAACATTGTTAATGTTCTAGGAAGGAAATTGTGATGGCACGATCTTGACTTGTCAAATTACTAGAATACCTTGGAAAAGGCCGAATCATCAAGAAATATTTTTTTGATATTTTAGAGGTTAAATAGAATACAAGAGTCGTATAACATGGCACATGATGATGTTATGATCTGTGAATCATCACGTTCCGTTTAGAAACTCAGCATGACTTACTGTAATATAATCAAGTTGATCAAGTGTCATTATATTATACTAATTCATGCTTCAGTTCCCAACACTACTTCAAAATATTCCTATTTTAAACTTGAATGTTTCAGAATTTAGAAACTAAAATAGTTTCTTTTATGATGTAATACAGATAGCGCGAAGAGGTAAATGATTTCAAATAAGAAAAATTAAGAAAATATCTTCAGAAATATGGAGGATATTTATAATGAAAGATATGATGATATTTTAGAATTTCTAATATCAGAGGATGATGAAGAATATTGTCCGCAGGGGTTTAGAGTCAGGAGCAAGGTATTCGTTAATGACTTCAGCAGGTACTGAATCATTTGGATCCTTTGAAGTCAGGTTCAGTCTTTGTAATTTATCCACAGCCTCCTTCCTACTTTGCTCAATCCGTTTTCCAATTCAAAAACTTCTCTTTTTCTGCGCTTTTCCAGCACACTTCATCATTATCATCCAGCTTTTACTGTTTAAAGTCGTTTATAGTTTTTTGCTACTTCATCAGCATTTTTTCCATTTTCGGAGAACCAATTCGTAGTTCGGAGTGTTTTTCAGAAACTTCACATTCAAATTAAGTCCAGAAGATAGACGTTATATATACACATAACTGTTGACGTAGACATGCTACGAGATTTCAAAATACTGATTGCTAATTTCCCAATGATTCGTATGGAAATTCTCATTACAAGATGCGAATGAGTAAATGATGGGGTTTCAATGAATAATTATAATGACTTTTTGGAGAGGCTAAAGTCAAAGGGTAATGAAGTTGTTGGTACATCTGCTAATAATGTGGTGGAATGTAAAAGGTTCCCTGGTAACGATGGTGTATATCTCAAGGTTATAATAAGGTTAGTCTGACTGAAAAGTCGAAGTTGACTTGCTGGAGCTGTGACAAAACAGGCTACTTTGAATAGGAGTCGCAATGTTATTTTTGCTAATAAATGCCAAAGAATCTGACGCGGATACGTTGTTTAAAATTTTACTTTGGTTTCAAGAGTTTTTCGGGTACATAACTGTGGGTAACATGTGATTGGATCATCATCTCGATTGCTCATCATTCGAAGTGTCTTCAAAATTTTTTGAAGGGTTTGAACACAGATTGTAATCGTTAACATACATTTGATGTTCTAACACAGTTTTGAAGTCAAAATATAGCTTGTGAAAGATGTAAGGATCTAAGAGTGATGATTTTGGTCATATCTCGAGTTGAATTTTGAGATTTCAAAATCAGAATATGTAATTAAATTTTGAATGAGTATGGTTGTTTTGATTTCTATAAAAGAATGTATATGCTTGATTTATTATGAATTGGAATTTGTTGAATTGCGACAGAGATTGTAGTTAACGCTGGTTAAGTTGCGGCCGAAGGACGTACATTATTGCATATTTGTAATATGAATTAATCGAGTAGTTAAGATTCACACACAATAGCTTAGCACGGAAAGATTTATTTCAATATATATATATATATATATATATATATATATATATATATATATATAATATACATATAATTTCTTCAGAGGGAATGAGTTAATTCTTCATAACTCGTTGATACAATATACGCGTTATTGATTCGTAATGATGTCCACAGTGATTCTTGAACTGACGGAGTTTGTGATGTTATCGGTGTTGTTGATTCGGATGTTGACTGTACTGATGATGCTGGTAATGCTGATGGTACTGTTGATGCTGTTGGTAAAGCAAGTTTAGCTTGTTAATCACACACCATTTTTGTCAGGGTTTCTACTCTTCCTTCTATCATTTTGGTTCACTTAACTGATTTATGGTTAGGGCTAGATTAGATAATCTCTAAGACTTTAGAGATTACATAATCGCCGCGGAATGTTTCTCCAATGAAGTTATGAATTAATACTTCGTCAGTTATTGTTGTTGGTACTCCTTGGTATCTATGGTGCGTATGATGTTGATGCTCGTGGGACAGATTGTGAAGTTGAGTTTTACGACGCAGTTGTGGTTGGAGGTGGTAATGGTACTGTTGGCGTTGATGATGGTGGTATTGGTTATGCTGCTGATGCTGCTGCTGGTGTTTGTCATCTCTGCACCATATTCTCCAAAGCCACTACCCGAGCGCGAAGCTCGTTGACTTCTTCTATTACACCGGGGTGATTGACGGTTCGGACGAGCGGATAAATAAAATCTAAAATTTGATGTAATATATAATCATGACGAGATACTCTGGAAATGAGCTAGAAAATGGTGTTTCGGACAGGTTCGCCGGTAAGTGCTTTAGATTCTTCGTCAAGAGGGCAATGTGGTGGATGGAAGGGATCACCTTCTTCTTGTCTCCAATGATTGAGGAGGCTACAAACCCATCCCCAATTCATCCAGAATAGGTGATGACTGATTGGTTGATCTATTCCAGTCACACTGCTTTCGGAGCTTGAATGAGATTCCATTTCGGAATCTGAGTGACTTGAAATGATGATGAATTCCATTTCGTACGATTAGATAAAGGAATTTTTTTCCGATATGAAATGATTTTGGCTAACAGATGGTATTCTAATTACATATAATATATATATATATATATATATATATATATATATATATATATATATATATATATATATATATATATATATATATATATATATATATATATATATATACATAGATCAAAAGATTTCGTAGATTACGGGGGACTTTGCGGTATATGTCAGGCAAAGTTTAAAGTAACAGATACGATAAGATATGATTTAGCATATATGCAAAGATATGAATTTTTATCTATACACTATTCATGCAATCAATGCAGCAAGACGTGTCTTAGACTAAAAATGATAAGCAGGTAATTTCCTGAGGATGATAAGTAGTTAATTTTCGACACAAAATGATAAGCAAAACTTTTGACATGCAGACACGGTCGAAGTCCAGACTCACTAATGCATCCTATTGACTTATCAGTTAGACACACTAATGCAGACCTGGTTCGCTAAGACCACCGATCCGATACTAACTGAAAGGACCCGTTCATACACATTATAAACGATTCACAATAGTTGATTACATTGCGAGGTATTTGACCTGTATATGATACATTTTACAAACATTGCATTCGTTTTTAAAAGACAATCTTTCTTTACATCGAAAATTGACAGGCATGCATACCATTTCATAATATCCACTATCCAACTATAAATTGATTTAATAATAATCTTTGATGAACTCAATGACTCGAATGCAACGTTCTTCGAAATATGCCATGAAATACTCCAAGTAATATCTTTAAAATGAGCAAATGCACAGCGGAAGATTTCTTTAACACCTGAGAATAAAGATGCTTTAAAGTGTCAACCAAAAGGTTGGTGAGTTCATTAGTTTATCATAATCATTTATTTCCATCATTTTAATAGACCACAAGAATTTCATTTCCAGTTCTCATAAATATACGTCCCATGCATAGAGACAAAAATAATCATTCATATGGTGAACACCTGGTAACCCACATTAACTAGATACATATAAGAATATCCCCTATCATTCCGGGATCCTCCTTCGGACATGATATAAATTTCGAAGTACTAAAGCATCCGGTACTTTGGATGGGGTTTGTTAGGCCCAATAGATCTATCTTTAGGATTCGCGTCAACTAGGGTGTCTGTTCCCTAATTCTTAGATTACCAGACTTTAATAAGAAGGGGCATATTTGTAGCGACCCGACAAAATCGTCATTGACGGCGCCGTCTACTTAGGTCCCGTTACGTGGTCATAAGTCTTTAAAACAACGTTTGACCAAAAGTATGTCGCATTCATTTCAAAAGTAAAGATGTTTCAAGGTTTACAAGGTAGTTTGACAACTAATTACATAACAAAGTTTAAAGTACAATTTAAACATGTGCGACACAAATGAAAGTAGCCAAAAGACGCTCCATGTATGCATGTTTACTCGACATCCAAGCAAGTATCAAAAGTAATGAGCGGAAGCATGTATCACACAAATGTTCAAGGACCTGAGAAAAACATAGAAATTTGTCAACGAAAATGTTGGTGAAATCATAGGTTTGAGTAAGTAAGTACAAGTGAACCACAAGATTTGCAACAATGATATAATAGTAATACATTCCAAAAGTTTGTTTCACGAGCACCCAATTATCAATGCTTAACATTCCTTCCATAGAACCCCATCACAATAGTGTTAGAACATACACTGTTTCTCGAAAATATATTTCATTCGTAAAGGGTAGCGAACCATTTGAATGAGGGTTTGTCAAACCCATATGGCCATATAACATAAGTTCTCGCTTACACCCGGCAAGTGTAACTAATGAAAATCGAATTGAGGATTTTTGTTCAAACTCGTATGTAGAATGTTTGTTTTCTTGTACTTGTGTTCACTTAGTAAAAAGAAACGTTTATGTTTTCTCATCCCAAATGTAAGTGCAAAAGAGTAAAAGTGGGACTATGATCTCACCTTGAGCGTAAGGGCAAATAAGTACTTCGACAAGTAACGTGTGCAAAGAACAATGCTAGTCTTGACCTAAACAAATAGGTTGTATCAATAATGATAGTCACGATTAGTCAAAGATGTTCAATTAGTCCTATGGCTCAATACGACTCAAATAGTATAGCATGTGAATCACGTTGTCAAGTTTCATATAAGAATCAAGTATAAAGGCATGTTAAAACGATTGCATAAACGTTTGGTTAAGTTTGACTAAAAGTCAAACTTGGTCAAAGTCAAAGTCAACGGGGTCAGGTCGGGTACTCGACAATTTTTCTAAGTTTTATAATCATATATGAGCATGTTGGTCAAGTTTCATGTCAATCGGAGGTGCGTAGCATAGCAAACATTTTTCGTGAGACTACCAAACAAAACAGAATCTGATAGTGTATCTGGACGGCGTCCAAAATGGCTGGACGGCGTCCAGAATTAAGTTTTGGACGGTGTCCAAGGTTTGGGACGGTGTCCAGAATTAAGTTTTGGACGGTGTCCAAGGTTTGGGACGGTGTCCCAATTGGTACTCAGACCGTGTTTGCAGAAAACACAAGTGCACGAACCAAACTTCAATCAATCCTAGTTTATGATTCGCAAACAATCAAGACATGTATCTTATATCATCGAAAAGCTCTTTTGACAAGGAACACAACTAGATACATTTCCTAAATCAAGTTCATCATTTAAGACAACAAAAACCTCGTCGAATGATCGTTAAACGTTCAAAATCAATGTTTCAAGTTCATCAAATGCATTTTAAGTTTCGGGAAACCAATTCACACATATGATATGCCGTTTTGAAGGTAATCAAACACACATTGCAACCAAACACTTATCAACAACATTTCATAGCATTTGATGCATCAAAAGTTCATATTAAGCCTATCAAACTCTAACCAAAATCTCAAAACCAATAATCATGTTAATGTAAGGTTTTCATGTCAATCAACACACCAAAACGAAGCTAATGAAGTAACTAACACTTTGAACATACAAACATTAACATCTAAACACATTTCATCATCCAAAATCAAAGATTTAACAAACACTTTTTCAAGTTCATGCTAGTTATGTCAAATCACAAGATCGAGCATACAAATTACATATACGACATCACAATGAGCAATAGACACTAATTAACACACTTTTAAGTCAAGAACACTAAGATTATGAAATTTAGAGTTTTTAGAAAGTTATCCAATTGAGATGAAATTAGTATCAAAACGTAGAGAATGAAGAGAGGATTCCAAATATATAATTTGTTTTGATGTTAGCCTCCAAAATCAGATTTAGATGATGAATTAAGGATTGAATGTTGAGAGGATTTGGAAGTAGTAAAAGATGAGGATGAAAATGAATGGATGAAAGGGGTTTGACCCTTTGACCTAGTCAAGGGTTGATCCCTTGTCAAGTTTAGTCCCTCAACTTTCGTTCGGGTGCGTGAATTACCTAAACGAGATAATTTAAAACGCGTATTAACGGGAGATGTTATAAGCATACAACGGAGTTTAAAATAGTATAACGGAAAAGTAAATGAAAAAAGGAGGGATGTTACATTACCTACTCCTTAAAAGAAATTTCGTCCCGAAATTTAATTAGGCGTAGTAGTCATTGTTTCTTCCTCGAAATCTTGCGTTTCCGGAATCGGGAATAAGTGAGGGTATTTCTTTTGCATTTGATCTTGCCTTTCCCATGTAAACTCGGGTCCCCTTTTGGCATTCCAACGGACTTTAACAATCAGAATTTGGCTTTGTTTCAATGTCTTGACGGAGGTGTCCACAATTTCAACCGGTTCCTCCACAAAATGAAGTTTGTCATCAATAGTAAGTTCCTCGAGAGGAATGACGATATCGGGTTCGGCAAGGCACTTTTTCAAGTTAGATACATGGAAAGTAGGATGAACGGAGTTCAATTGAGGCGGAAGATCTAAACGATAAGCAACGGTTCCAATACGCTCCAAGATTTCGAAAGGACCAATATACCGCGGATTTAATTTCCCACGTTTTCCAAAACGAATTACACCTTTCCAAGGTGCGACTTTTAACATTACTAGATCGTCGACTTGAAATTCGAGGTCGTTGCGTCGTTTGTCGGTATAGCTCTTTTGACGACTCCGGGCCGTCTGAAGCCTATCTCGGATTTGTACGATCTTCTCGGTGGTTTTGTGAATGAGTTCGGGTCCGGTGATTTGTACGTCGCCTACCTCGGCCCAACAAAGAGGTGAACGACATTTTCGGCCATATAGCGCTTCAAAAGGTGCGGCTTTAATACTCGCGTGATAACTATTGTTGTAAGAGAACTCGGCGAGAGGTAAGTGCTTGTCCCAAGCTTTTCCAAAATCAACCACGCAAGCTCGTAACATGTCCTCCAAGGTTTGAATGGTGCATTCGCTTTGCCCATCGATTTGGGGATGATATGCGGTGCTCATGTCTAAACGCGTTCCCAACGCTTCTTGCAAGGTACGCCAAAACCTAGAAACAAAACGGCCATCTCGGTCGGAGATGATCGATAAAGGTACACCGTGTCGGGCTACGATTTCCTTGATGTAAAGTTGTGCAAGTTTTTCCATTTTGTCGGTCTCCTTCATGGCGAGAAAGTGTGCGGATTTTTTGAGACGGTCAACAATAACCCAAATGGTATCATAACCGCCCGTCGTTTTTGGTAGTTTGGTGACAAAATCCATCGTTATCCTTTCCCACTTTCATTGCGGGATCTCGGGTTGTTGAAGTAGTCCGGACGGTCTTTGGTGTTCGGCTTTGACTTTGGAACAGGTCAAACACTTGGAAACATAAGTAGCTACGTCCCTTTTGATGTTCGGCCACCAATATTGTTGTTTAAGGTCGTGGTACATCTTATTGGCACCGGGGTGAATCGAGTATCGTGACTTATGGGCTTCATCTAAAATAAGGCTTCGTAGGTCCCCATATATAGGCACCCAAATCCTTCTGGTGAAATATCGAAGTCCGGTCTCCCTAACTTCGAATCGAGAGACGAGAATGTTCAAGAGCTCGTGTGAAACGTTTTCATCCTTGAGAGCCTCATCTTGGGCTACCCGAATTTGGCTATTAAGGTTGGTGTGAATGGTGATGTTTAAAGCTCGGACGCGAAGAGGCACCGATCTTTCCTTTCGACTTAAGGCATCGGCTACTACATTTGCCTTTTTCGGATGGTAACGAAGCTCACAATCGTAATCGTTCAAAGTTTCAATCCACCGTCGTTGTCTCATGTTTAGTTGCTTTTGATCGAAGATGTGTTGGAGGCTTTTGTGATCGGTAAAGATAGTACTCTTGGTTCCATAAAGATAGTGCCTCCACATTTTAAGTGCAAAGACAACAGCTCCGAGTTCGAGATCATGTGTCGTGTAGTTTCGTTCATGAATTTTGAGTTGTCGAGAAGCATAAGAAATGACTTTCGTTCGTTGCATCAACACACATCCAAAACCATGTTTCGAGGCGTCGCAATACACAACAAAATCGTCATTGCCTTCAGGAAGTGACAAGATAGGAGCGGTGGTTAGCTTTGTTTTCAAGATTTGAAATGCGGATTCTTGTTCGGTCGCCCAAATGAATTTCTTTCCCTTGTGAGTTAATGCGGTTAGAGGACGAGCAACCAAAGAGAAATCCTTGATGAATCTACGGTAGTATCCGGCCAGACCCAAGAATTGACGAATGTGAGTAGGTGTTGTAGTAGTCTCCCATTTACTAATGGCTTCGATTTTCGATGGATCGACTTTAATACCTTGGTCACTTACAACATGACCAAGAAATTGAACTTCCTTCAACCAAAATTCACACTTGGAGAATTTGGCATAGAGTCGTTCTTGTCTTAAAAGTTTGAGCACAAGTCGGAGATGTTGTTCGTGCTCTTCTTCGCTCTTAGAATAGACCAAGATGTCATCGATGAACACAATAACGAATTTATCGAGATACGGTTTGCACACACGGTTCATAAGATCCATGAACACCGCCGGTGTGTTAGTGAGACTAAATGGCATGACAAGGAATTCATAACTACCATAACGAGTTCGGAAAGCGGTTTTAGAGACATCTTCTCCCTTAACCCTTAATTGATGATAACCCGAGCTGAGATCGATTTTCGAATATACACAAGACCCTTGTAATTGATCAAAGAGGTCATCGATGCGAGGAAGAGGATATCGGTTCTTAATCGTCAATTTGTTTAGTTCACGATAATCAATGCACATTCGTAGGGATCTGTCTTTCTTCTTAACGAACAAAATCGGAGCGCCCCATGGTGAATGGCTAGGTTAGATAAAACCACGATCAAGTAGTTCTTGGATTTGACTTTGCAATTCTTGCATTTCGGATGGAGCGAGTCTATATGGTGCACGTGCTACGGGTGCGGCTCCTGGAATAAGATCGATTTGGAATTCAACTGGTCGATGAGGTGGAAGACTCGGTAATTCGTCGGGAAATACATCGGAATAGTCACTAACAATTGGCACATCATCGATATGCTTCTCATCGGACTCGACTTTCTTAACGTGAGCAAGGATTGCAAAACAACCCTTACGGAGTAGTTTTCTAACTTTAAGGCACGAAACGAGGTTGAGTCCGGTGCAACTCTTATCGCTATAAACAATCAAAGGTTCACCATTCTCGATAGGAATTCGGATTGCGTTAAGATCACAAAGGATGTGAGATTTCGTTTTGGCTAACCAATTCATACCGATTATTACATCAAAGCTTCCTAGTTCCATGGGTATCAAGTCAATTTCAAACTCATTACCCAAAATGTTTAATGTGCACCCCCGGTAATATGTGTCGGCACTCAATAGTTTCCCGTTGGCCACTTCAATGGTATAAGTGGTATCTAGTGGGAGTGGCGGATTGCTAAAAGAATGAATCGAATTCTTGGATACAAAGCATTTATCGGCACCCGAATCGAATAAACAAGTAACATAAGTTTTGTTGAGAAGAAACGTACCCGTGACTAATTCATTGTCATCTCGGGCTTCCTCGGTGTTGATGTTGAAAGCTCGGCCGCGCGTATTGGGATTATCTTTCCTCTTCGGGCATGCATTTCTATAATGGCCCGTTTGGCCACATTCATAACAAGTGCCCGTTTTTGGTGCATTGGGCCCCTTTCGAGCGATGGGGGCAACACTTTTACACTCATTGGCCTTATGACCAACTCCTTGGCACTGGTGGCAAGTTAACTTGCCACATTCACCAAAGTGATGTTTGTTGCATTTGTTGCAAAGAGGTAGGTTCCCGGCATAACCCTTCTTGCCGTCGGAGGTGTAAGGCTTCTTAGCAAAGTTGTTGTTACTTGTTTGGGGGGCTTCCCACTTTCTTTTGTTGTTACCCGACTTATCCTCGGCTCTAGGTGCCAGCACTACAATTTTGTCCACCGTTTCTATCAATTTGCGGGCCATGTTCAAAGCTTCTTGATGATTAGTCGGTTTGGATGACATTACTCCATGTTTGATGCTCTTTGGAAGACCATCCATGTAAAGTTCAACCCTTAAAGCTTCGGGGTTCACAAGATTTGGGCACATCAAGGCTAGTTCGGAAAATCGTTGATTATAAGCCTTGAGATCATTTCCGACCGCCTTTAAAGTTCTTAGCTCTTGTTCGAGCCTTCGGGTTTCTTCACGAGGGAAATATTCGACAATCATCTTTTCCCTCAAGTCGGCCCAAGAGAGGGCGTGAGCTTCATCGGTACCCACCGATTGTACAAAGGTGTTCCACCACGTGAGGGCGATACCGACAAAGGTGTGGGTGGAATATTTGACTTTATCTTGGTCTCGACAACCGCTTATGCTAAAAACGGCTTCCGTTTGTTCGAACCATCGAGTGAGTACAACCGGTCCCCCGGTTCCATCAAAAGTGTGAGGTTTGCACCCCATGAAGGCTTTGTAGGAGCACCTTTCGCTTGAGTTACCGGCCCCTTGATTGTTGTTATTGTGGTTGTTGTTATTGTTGGAGGAGTGATCGGCCATGGCCGCTTCCACGGCGGTGGCTATCATTCGTTGTAGAGCTTGTTCGGGAGTCTCATGGCGTGGCATACGACGAGGAGGCATTGTTCCTTCAAAACACGAGAATACCGTTGATTAGTATTTTCAATAATACTAATCATGATATGGAAATAGGATAGAGAGAAAAATTTTCCTTGACTCGCCTTAAATTCTTTGTGTCATAATGTCGGAACGTTCATATGAGTCACCGTAATATAATCCCGGAAATTATATTAACCTAATTCATATGTGCATTCGACATTACTTCACTAAGTCAAGGTAGCGCGTCAATCAAATTAAACAACGTGAGATTTGATGGAATTTAACAAGTTTCAAAACAACATATTCATGAAGATTACACAATCATAAAACCAATTTTAAGATAGTTAATACGAGCGGAAGCATTAATAGAACAAGTAGGTTTGAAAGGCCATTTTATTAAATTCCATGTTAATATCAAGTCATGAAATCATGCTTACATATAAAACAAGTAAAAGAAGAAGTTTATACCTCCTCAAAGAGTGAGAAATGAGCTGAATTGGACAGCAGAAATGTTGATAAAGATGATGCAAAATGAGCTTCTAACTTGAAGCCTCAAGTGTGTTATACCCCAAGCAATTAACCCAACACCTTTCACTATAGTTAGGCTTTGAATGACACTTGAAATAAGCTTTCATAAACAACTTTAGAACCCCCTTTTGAGTCCCTAATGGCCACGGCCCAAACAGCAACAGCAGCCAGGTTTTTGTGTAGTTTTACAAGTTTTGAATGTGCAGTTTTTACTTGAGAGAAATGAGTCAATACATTGGTTCAAGGGTAGACATGCACATAAGGAGTTGTGTATATAGGAAGTAGCAAAAGGCAAGCATGGGTGGGACTTCTTGGAGTCCCAAAATCTGCCCATCTCTTCCATTTAAATAACAATGTTGTTATTTATATAAAACTTGTTGCAATTTATATAAACTTTTATAAAAGCCTAAGTTTTATTTAAGTTACTTGTACTTTATAAACCAATTTATAAAGTATAACACAACATAATTATTTAAACCTATAAATAATTAAATATAAATTATCCAAATAATTTATCTCAAGTGATAATATTTTAGAAAACCGATTTTCTAAAGTCCAAGTGTCGCGTATTTATTCAATGATCCAATCGTTAAGATTAAATACGTATAAGGTGTTGGTAAGCTTGTTATTGGGTATGACCTGACTTGGATCATAACATATTAGCCTCATTAATTTAATATGTTACTCGGGCATTTGAAATACCTTCAATCTCCCACTTGCACGAGAACATAAGAAATTAATGCAAGTGACGGATACCACCTAACAACCGTCCATCACCCCCAATATGTTATGACTTTGTGCCATTCAATAACATCATCCCTATCGAGTTCCCATCTCGAATATGAATAGGTGAATCTTTCATTATTTCCTTTCGTCCTAGATGTTATGTTAAATCCAAGAGACACAGAGTGATCACTCTCTTTTAGATTTAACTTTATCAGGCCTTAGACATCTGACTCTCAACGAATAAGAGGGACAAATTCCATCTTGACTATATACGTCCTAAATATGTACTTTGCATTGTACCTGAGCTCTTCCTTATGAACTACCATATTTCAGAATAGCGAAGGAAAGAATCAAGGCACAATACTTGGTAAATATCTGAACCCAATATGTATCTCAGGTCAGAGGATACAATGATATTCGCCTTTACTCAAGATTACATGTGATCAACCACAAAGGCTCCATTCAGTAAGTCTTGAGAGCGGGTCTTCCGATATTTATATCCCACAAATATCTATGAACCTTGGTAGCAACCTTGCCCCACATTCAACCTGAATGTATACCAATCCAAGTTCATAATAGTCTAAACCTCACACTCGTTCCCACAAATGTAATCAACTACGGAATTTAGAATAATTACTTATTCATAGATAAAATATGCAAAATAGGAACATGACTCAAAATAAATTAATACCATAATTATATTAATGAGTTTGAACAATTTCGTTCAGTTACAATACTTAAAACAGATCATGACCAATCACTAGAATATCGAAGCCCTAATGCACAAACATGTCCTGCATGTTTTGCTCCATGTAAGAGCTTCGTGAGAGGATCCGCTATATTAAGATCTGTGTGAACTTTGCGAATACATATCTTTCCCTTTTCAACTTCATCCCTTATGTAGTTGAATCTCCGCTCAATGTGACGTGTCTTTTGGTGAGCACGAGGTTCCTTAATTTGAGCAATCGCACCCTCGTTGTCACAAAAGATCTCAAGAGGGTCCTGAATGGAAGGGACTACTCCTAAGTCGTCGATGAATTTCTTCATCCATGCAGCTTCCTGAGCTGCCAATGATGCGGCGATGTACTCCGACTCTGTAGTGGATAATGCAACAACATCCTGTTTTGAACTCTTCCAAGAGACCGCACCACCATTTAACGTGAAGACATAACCGGACTGTGATCGAGAATCATCGCGATCAGTTTGGAAACTCGCGTCCACGTAACCTTTTACAGCGAGTTCCTCCTCACCAGACCCATATATTAGAAACATATCCTTAGTCCTCCTAAGGTATTTCAATATACTTTTGACAGCAATCCAATGACTATTGCCTGGGTTATTCTGGTATCTACTTGTCAGGCTAAGAGCGCATGACACATCCGGTCTAGTGCATATCATTGCACACATGATTGACCCAATAGCAGATGCATAAGGGACTCTCTTCATTCTCTCTTGTTCATCTTTCGTGGTAGGGCACTGAGATGAACTGAGAGGCGTTCCTCTTTGAATAGGTACCAAACCACTCTTAGAGTTCTCCATCTTGAACCTTTTCAAGACTTTTTCAATGTATGCACTTTGATTCAAACCTATCAGTTTCTTAGATCTATTCCTGTAGATCCCAATCCCCAAAACGTATTGTGCTTCTCCAAGATCCTTAATGGAGAAGCATTTACTTAGCCAAGTTTTAACTCCTTGCATTGCCGGAACATCATTTCCAAATAACAATATATCATCCACATATAGTACAAGGAACATGATAGTGCTCCCACTAGCTTTCTTATATACACAAGCTTCATCACCATTTTTAATGAAGCCAAATTTCTCGGCTTCCTCATTAAAACGATGACTCCACATTCTAGATGCTTGTTTCAATCCGTAGATTGACTTCTTTAACTTGCATACCTTTTTAGGATATTTTGGATCAACAAAACCTTCAGGCTGAACCATATAGACATCTTCCACAAGATATTCATTTAGGAAAGCGGTTTTGACATCCATTTGCCATATTTCATAATCATAATGAGCAGCAATGGCAAATAATATCCTAATAGACTTTAGCATTGCCACAGGCAAAAAAGTTTCATCATAGTCAACCCCTTGAGTTTGAGTGAAACCTTTTGCTACAAGTCTAGCTTTATATGTATCCAAGTTTCCATGTATGTCGGTTTTCATTTTGAAAAGCCACTTACAATCAACTAGCCTTGAGCCAGTAGGTTGTACAACCAGTTCCCAAACTTGATTGTCATACATGGATTGCATCTCGGCGTTCATGGCTTCCTGCCATTTATCTTTATCAATCCTTGATAAAGCATCTTGGTAGTTTGTTGGTTCATCCAAATCAACCACATAGCAACCATCCATGAAAAACCCATATCTCTCAGGAGGATTACTAATCCTACAAGATTTGCGAACGTCTTGTGTATTTTAATCATCCATTTGATCACTTTCAACATTTTCATGTTGAGTGCTAGTATCAACCAATTGTGTATCATCTACTTGATCTCGAACCTCCTCAAGATCTATCTTCCTTTCACTATCACCTTCCATTAGGAACTTAGTTTCAAGGAATTCAGCCTTCCGAGCAACAAATACATTCTGCTCGGAAGGATCATAGAAATAATATCCCATATTATCCTTGGGATATCCTATAAAGATACACTTCGTGGATCGAGCATTCAACTTATTAGGGACGTAACACTTAGGGTAAGCTTCACATCCCCATACCTTTAAGTATGATAGAGATGGAGGTTTTCCAAACCACATCTCATGAGGTGTTCGTTCCACTTTCTTGGTTGGGGCCATATTTAGAATACGAGCCGCGGAGTATAGACAATAACCCCAAAATGACAGAGGTAACGAGCTTCTATCCATCATAGATCGAACCATATCCATTAGGGTTCGGTTCCTCCTTTCAGAAACTCCATTAAGTTGGGGTGTTCCAGGAGGAGTGAGTTGCGAGATAATTCCACAGCTTTTAAGATGATCTTAGAAAGCATCGCTTAGGTATTCACCTCCTCTATCGGTACGAAGTACCTTGATTGTCTTATTGAGTTGATTTTGTACTTCGTTTTGATACTCTTTGAATGCTTCAAAAGTTTCGTCCTTATGTCTTAACAAGTAGACATATCCGAAATGACTGAAGTCATCAATGAAAGTAACGAAGTATCTTTCACCATTCCTAGTTATGGGCTTAAAGGGTCCACATACATCCGAATGTATTAATCCCAATAAGTCCTTAGCCCTTTCATAGGTCCCTTTGAAAGGTGCTTTAGTCATTTTGCCTTGTAAACAAGACTCACATACATCAAACGAGTCTAGTTCATTTGATTTCAAAAGTCCATTCTTTTGAAGCGTATGCATTCGGTTCTTGTTTATGTGACCAAGTCGACAATGCCATAAGTAGGAATAACTCAAATCCTTTTTGAGTTTCTTGGTGTTTGCATGGTATATTGAGCTATTGTATGCTGTGTCATCATGAACCAATTCATAAATACCATTCGAAGGCGAAGCCTTAAAATAGAACACATTATTTAAAGAAACATGGATATCATCATTAATGAAATTAAGATTAAAACCACATTGTTTCAAACGGGATACAGAAATTATGTTTCGTGATAAATCGGGTGCATACAAAACATTTTTCAAAATAAGCTCCAAACCACTTGGTAGCTTTAAAACAAAGTCTCCTTGAGCTTTCACTTGCACTCTTGCTCCATTTCCCATGAAGAGACTTGTTGTTCCAGCTTCTTGATCACTTCTTTTGAACCCCTGTAAAGAATTGCAAATATGAGTTCCACATCCTGTGTCTAATACCCATGTATTAGAAGAAGTAATACTAAGCTCAATGTATACCATATATACATTACCTGAGGTTTGCCCTGCATCCCTCTTTTCCTTCAACTCCTTAAGGTAGACGGGGCAGTTTCATTTCCAGTGACCCATTTCACCGCAACCGAAGCACGGATCTTCCTTGGGGTTAGCATTTCCAGCAACCTTTTGCTTTTTGTTGTTGTTGGTTGGGGTAGCCATCTTCCCCTTTCCCTTGCCCTTGCCTTGGTAGGCGAGTCCCTTCCTCTTAGCCGCCTTTGGCTTAGAAGTGTTATTGCCTTTGGACCCTCCTTCATTGATCATAAACATGGGTGAAGCCCTTTTACCCATGCTCGCTTCGGCTGTCTTAAGCATGGCGTGTAATTCGCCAATGCTCTTATCCCATCCATTCATATTGTAATTCATTACAAATGTGTCAAACCTCTTTGACAAGGAGTTAAGGATAAGGACCGTGGCTAATTCATTAGACACGTTGCAGTTTAGACGGTTCGCTCGATCAATTAGGCTTTTCATCTTAAGGACATAAGATGAAACGGATTGGGAGACGTCCATCCGATATGCATGAAGCGCTCGACACGAGCTTGTTGAAGGAACATCTCCTTCAACTGTGTGATCATGTCATATGCACTATGATGCTCAAAATCCTTTTGGAGTTCGGGTATCATAGTCCCAAGCATGAGGCAAGAAACTTGCACCGAATCAGTGCAATATTTCTCCCAATAAGCCATGCCTTCCGTATCATCCTCGTCCGGTTGATCGGGAATGGGGTCTTCCAACACATACGCCCTATCCTCTAATTTGAGGACAATTCTTAGATTGCGGAACCAATCCATGAAGTTCGTATGGTTGAGTTTTTCCTTTTCGAGGATTGACCTCAACGATAGGTTGTTAAAGTTTATTGGTGCGTTTGGAATGTTGTTGTTATTGGCGGCCATCTACAAAATTTAACAAAGTTATTTAACTATCAATTTTAATTTAACAATCAATACCCTTTTAAATCCAATTGATATTTATTAAATTTTAGAATCCAACGGTAAACCAAATTTCGGTTAGGTGACCTTTATCCCGTCATTTGATTTAGCTAGGTAGTCATTATATGACAATTACAATCTTTTTGCAACTTCTAAGTTATGGGATCATGCAATCCTTTTGCATGGCATATTTATCCCATCAACGCCTATTTGTTCATCATGCTTCGGTGACCCTAAGTTCATGATTTCCAAATCAAGTCGTCCTACTTGTGTAAACGTGTAAACTTAACATGCAAGTGGTTAGGTGACCTTTATCCCACAAGCATGCGAATTTCACCTTAATCATATTAGTTTGTTCATGATGGTTAGGTGACCTTTATCCCATCATGAGTTCCTAATATGTCTAAGTGTCACACAAAAGGATGGCGTTTAACTTGTTTACCTTGTTTGTTAAAGGGATTTTAAGTTTTCATTATTTCTAGTTTGAGAAAACTTTTATACCATACACCAACATGCATTTAGTGTATGGTTCATTTGAAATCCATTTTCATGTCATGTAACAATGCCAATATCACTACTTTGATATAAACCCTTTTATATGTGATCATTTTCTTAATAACCATTTATTAAGGTCTTTGGCCACTTTTAATTTAACCAATTAAATTTGTCGTTTTGCATGTTGTTAACTATTTTTAATTTAACCAATTAAATGTAGTTTAGCTTGTTGTTAACATGTGTGATAACTTTTAGTAATCAAACATACAAAATATAATCAAACAACACAACCAAGCATGCAAAACAATTATGTTCACAATCAAGCCTTTTGGTAAGCATTTTGTTTAGCCGAAAACAAAATGCCACCGGGTAATGGGTCATAACACAAAGTAGGAGATTTTACCACTCCCACTTAATCTTGCATCCAAGTAGATTCTTCTTGTGTTCTTCCTTTGACTCCATCTTTTCATCTTCATTTTTACAAAAAAATATATCCTAATACATTTTTCTAAAAAATGAAAATACAACGTAATCTATTTTACATACGAAATATAAAATAAATTACACAACCAAAATTAATGAATATTACAACCAAATGAATGAATTAATTATTACATACCAAATGAATAAATACAAATCATTCAAACACACATGCATTCAATCGAAAGGTCAAGGCATTGATTGTAAACACTACATACAACAAATGTGACCAATTTGCAAGTTCCAAACTCTCTTGGAAACTCTTTCAAATTCGTCCAAACTCACAAACCCACCCAAACCCGAACATTTTTACATTCCATATTTATGCATGTACATGGAACGCAAATATAGTGGGTTTAAAGACTATATAAGAAGCATAATCCATAGACTTCGGCTCTAGATACCATTGATGGAATTTAACAAGTTTCAAAACAACATATTCATGAAGATTACACAATCATAAAACCAATTTTAAGATAGTTAATACGAGCGGAAGCATTAATAGAACAAGTAGGTTTGAAAGGCCATTTTGTTAAATTCCATGTTAATATCAAGTCATGAAATCATGCTTACATATAAAACAAGTAAAAGAAGAAGTTTATACCTCCTCAAAGAGTGAGAAATGAGCTGAATTGGACAGCAGAAATGTTGATAAAGATGATGCAAAATGAGCTTCTAACTTGAAGCCTCAAGTGTGTTATACCCCAAGCAATTAACCCAACACCTTTCACTATAGTTAGGCTTTGAATGACACTTGAAATAAGCTTGCATAAACAACTTTAGAACCCCCTTTTGAGTCCCTAATGGCCACGGCCCAAACAGCAACAGCAGCCAGGTTTTTGTGCAGTTTTACAAGCTTTGAATGTGCAGTTTTTACTTGAGAGAAATGAGTCAATACATTGGTTCAAGGGTAGACATGCACATAAGGAGTTGTGTATATAGGAAGTAGCAAAAGGCAAGCATGGGTGGGACTTCTTGGAGTCCCAAAATCTGCCCATCTCTTCCATTTAAATAACAATGTTGTTATTTATATAAAACTTGTTGCAATTTATATAAACTTTTATAAAAGCCTAAGTTTTATTTAAGTTACTTGTACTTTATAAACCAATTTATAAAGTATAACACAACATAATTATTTAAACGTATAAATAATTAAATATAAATTATCCAAATAATTTATCTCAAGTGATAATATTTTAGAAAACCGATTTTCTAAAGTCCAAGTGTCGCATATTTATTCAATGATCCAATCGTTAAGATTAAATACGTATAAGGTGTCGGTAAGCTTGTTATTGGGTATGACCCGACTTGGATCATAACATATTAGCCGCATTAATTTAATATGTTACTCGGGCATACGAAATACCTTCAAGATTAAGATGAAATAAAAGTAGATATGAGTAGAAACGTTCGAGTATAATGCACAAGTTGTTAAGTAATTCCTACTTCAAGTCTATATGCCAGTTGTAGTCTAGACTCACCAATGTACCCTATGAGTCGGGGGTGACACCAATGAACTCTAAATCCCTACAACCAATGCTCTGATACCATCTGTAGCGACCCAACAAAATCGTCATTGACGGCACCGTCTACTTAGGTCCCATTACGTGGTCATAAGTCTTTAAAACAACGTTTGACCAAAAGTATGTCGCATTCATTTGAAAAGTAAAGATGTTTCAAGGTTTACAAGGTAGTTTGACAACTAGTTACATAACAAAGTTTAAAGTACAATTTAAACATATGCGACACAAATGAAAGTAGCCTAAAGATGCTCCACGTATGCATGTTTACTCGACATTCAAGCAAGTATCAAAAGTAATGAGCGGAAGCATGTATCACATAAATATTCAAGGACCTGAGAAAAACATAGAAATCTGTCAACGAGAACGTTGGTGAAATCATAGGTTTGAGTAAGTAAGTACAAGTGAACCACAAGATTTGCAACAATGATATAATAGTAATACATTCCAAAAGTTTGTTTCACGAGCACCCAATTATCAATGCTTAACATTCCTTCCATAGAACCCCATCACAATAGTGTTAGAACATACACTGTTTCTCGAAAATATATTTCATTCGTAAACGGTAGCGAACCGTTTGAATGAGGGTTTGTCAAACCCATATGGCCATATAACATAAGTTCTCACTTACACCCGGAAAGTGTAACTAATGATAATCGAATTGAGGATTTTTGTTCAAACTCGTATGTAGAATGTTTGTTTTCTTGTGCTTGTGTTCACTTAGTAAAAAGAAACGTTTATGTTTTCTCATCCCAAATGTAAGTGCAAAAGAGTAAAAGTGGGACTATGATCTCACCTTGAGCGCAAGGACAAATAAGTACTTCAACAAGTAACGTGTGCAAAGAACAATGCTAGTCTTGACCTAAACAAATAGGTTGTATCAATAACGATAGTCACGATTGGTCAAAGATGTTCAATTAATCCTATGGCTCAATACGTCTCAAATAGTATAGCATGTGAATCACATTGTCAAGTTTCATACAAGAATCAAGTATAAAGGCATGTTAAAACGATTGCATAAACATTTGGTTAAGTTTGACTAAAAGTCAAACTTGGTCAAAGTCAAAGTCAACGGGGTCAGGTCGGGTACTCGACAATTTTTCTAAGTTTTATAATCATATATGAGCATGTTGGTCAAGTTTCATGTCAATCGGAGGTGCGTAGCATAGCAAACATTTTTCGTGAGACGACCAAGCAAAACAGAATCTGATAGTGTATCTCGACGGCGTCCAAAATGGCTGGACGGCGTCCAGAATTAAGTTTTGGACGGTGTCCAAGGTTTCGGACGGTGTCCAAAATTAAGTTTTGGACGGTGTCCAAGGTTTGGGACGGTGTCCCAATTGGTACTCTGACCCTGTTTGCAGAACACACAAGTGCACGAACCAAACTTCAATCAATCCTAGTTTATGATCCGCAAATAATCAAAACATGTATCTTATATCATCGGAAAGCTTTTTTGACAAGGAACACAACTAGATACATTTCCTAAATCAAGTTCATCATTTAAGACAACAAAAACCTCATCGAATGATCGTTAAACGTTCAAAATCAATGTTTCAAGTTCATCAAATGCATTTTAAGTTTCGGGAAACCAATTCACACATATGATATGCCGTTTTGAAGGTAATCAAACACACATTGCAACCAAACACTTATCAACAACATTTCATAGCATTTGATGCATCAAAAGTTCGTATTAAGCCTATCAAACCCTAACCAAAATCTCAAAACAAATAATCATGTTAATGTAAGGTTTTCATGTCAATCAACACACCAAAACGAAGCTAATGAAGTAACTAACACTTTGAACATACAAACATTAACATCTAAACACATTTCATCATCCAAAATCAAAGATTTAACAAACACTTTTTCAAGTTCATGCTAGTTATGTCAAATCACAAGATCGAGCATACAAATTACATATACGACATCACAATGAGTCATAGACACTAATTAACACACTTTTAAGTCAAGAACACTAAGATTATGAAATTTAGAGTTTTTATAAATTTACCCAATCGAGATGAAATTAGTATCAAAACGTAGAGAATGAAGAGAGGATTCCAAATATGTAATTTGTTTTGATGTTAGCCTCTAAAATCGGATTTAGATGATGAATTAAGGATTGAATGTTGAGAGGATTTGGAAGTAGTAAAAGATGAGGATGAAAATGAATGGATGAAAGGGGTTTGACCCTTTGACCTAGTCAAGGGTTGATCCCTTGTCAAGTTTAGTCCCTCAACTTTCGTTCGGGTGCATGAATTACCTAAACGAGATAATTTAAAACGCGTATTAACGGGAGATGTTATAAGCATATAACGGAGTTTAAAATAGTATAACGGAAAAGTAAACGGAAAAAGGCAGGATGTTACAATATTCGATTTCGATAATTCAACCATAGAATGTAGTTTCAATTACTTGTGTCTATTTCGTCAAACATTTATAAAAGCGCATGTATTCTCAGTCCCAAAAATATAAAGGGTAAAAAGGCAAATGAAACTCACCATACTGTATTTCGTAGTAAAAATACATATAACGTCATTGAACAAGTGCAAGGTTGGCCTCGGATTCACGAACCTAAATTAATTATATATATTTATGTGTTGGTCAATATTTGTCTAACAAATTAGGTCAAGTCATAGTGTACCACAATCCTAATGCTCGAGACTAATATGCAAAAGTCAACAAAAGTAAATTTGACTCAGAATAATTTCCAAAAATCTATACATGATTAATATAGTTTAAATATCGTCGTTTTATATTTTTAAATATTTTTAAAAGATTTATTAGAGTAAATAATATAATTTATTTATTAATAAATAAAATTTTATATTAAATTTATATAATAAAATATACTTTTATATATTAAGTAATAAAATTTATAGGGTTCATTTAATATCATAAAGATAATATTATAGGTATTATTAAAGTAAGTTATTACACGTAGTAAAATATGTTTGTATCACATATTTATTTGATAAAATAATATTTATAATGTTAGTAAGTAAAAGTTGTATTATTTTGTAATAATAATTATTATTATAAAAATATCAATATTTATAATTACTAAGATGACATTATGATAAAACGATAATTCTAATTATGATAACTTTAATATTTACAATAATTTTTAAAATTATCTTTAAAATAATAATAATAATGATATTTTATAGTAACAATGACATTTCTATTAAAATGATAATTTTTGTTAAATTGATAGTTTTAATACTAACGATACTTTTAATAATAATAGTAATGATTAAAATAATAAGAACGATAATTTTATCTAAATCAATATTTTATAATATTTTAATTTCATCATGATACTCTTACCCATTATTTCCTAATCGTTTCGTTTAATAGCTTTCAATCGTCTTTTATATCGTGTTCATAATAATGATAATAATAGTAATCAAAATAATTAGGTGTTACAGATATTTGTTTTAATTACACTAATATTAATAATGATAGTTACTATAACATTATTAACGATAATACTAATAATTATCTTAATGATAATATAGTAATAGTAATAATAATAATAACAATAACAATAACCATTTTTAAATAATGATATATATATTAATAATGATAATAATAATAATAATAATAATAATAATAATAATAATACCAATAATAATAATAATAATAATTGGATAATAATAATAATACTAATTATAACTTTAACGATAATAATGAAAGTAATAATAAAAAAAATAACATTTTTTAATGATAAATCCCTTTTATTGATAAAGATAATAATAATGATAATAATAAGATAAAACTAGAACGACGATAAAAACGACGATAATAATAATCATTTTTAATAAAAATATCGAAAATTCAATTGATTATAACTTCTAATTCGTTCATCGAAACCATTCGATATCTAAAGGAAAAGTTCTTAATTTTTCGCTAACTTTCCAAGGACATGCATATCTTATACCTTATCTCAATCGCAAGTGTAACTAATTCAAGATTCAACCTAACCTGTCTAAGGGCAATATCAAAAGTACAAGCATGCATAATCCTAAATACTCGAGCACTAGTCAGGGATACACTATTAGTATGTAAAAGTTAAATTATGAGTACTCACGTATCAATATTGAGATTCAATATTGCAGGAAAGGTACGTAGACGCAACGGAAATGATAAACACTATATTGACCTCACGAGCATACCCATGAACCATACTCAATCACCTCCATAGCTATAACCCATAATTTCCTTAATCCTATCCTACTCGAAAAACAATTTCGAAATCACTCGGACAGCACTCCGTCGTAATATTTTATGTATACTAATAATATCTTAAAATAATACGGAGTAAATATATATATATGTAAATCGATTGAGAGAGTTTAGAGAAAAATATTTTCAAGTTTCTATGAAATAATGCAACCTATTGAATTTTTTTTATAATAGATTTTTGAATTATTAAAGTGAATTATTAAAGTATGAATTATTAAAGTGAATTATTAAAGTATGAATTATTAAAGTGAATTATTAAAGTATGAATTATTAAAGTGAATTATTAAAGTATGAATTATTAATGTGAATTATTAAAGTTAAAGTAAAGTAAAAATAAAGTAAAGGTAAAGTTTAAGCATAGTAAAAGTATAAAACTATGTACGTATAATACGCGTATAAATATATATAATATTAATTTAAATCGTTATATATATTTAATAAAATAAAATATAAATATCGTTATCTTTATCATACTAGTTAAGTAATGAGTTGTCAAAAGTGGTTCTAGATATTTATAAAAGTTATATACGTTTTAATAATAAAGTTCTTTTTAAACTGAAAACGTTTTTGTATGTTTGAAACTAAATAGATCAATCGAGTCTTTATGAGATTCAATCTTCCACTATCCTTTGTCTAGTTCTCAATGATTGATAATTTGTTCTTATTTATAAATTACTTTACCATTTTCTGAATATTGTTAAAATGGAAAGATTTCTCAAATCAACGTGGGCCTTTCAACAGAGACTTGTAATCATAATTCAATATATCTGATAATTCAATCATTTGATCTTATCTTCTAATTCCATTGATAAACATTTTTGAAACAGATACAATCATATAAAGTATTTAATCCAATATTTTATTTATGTTTCAAGTTATAATATATATACACATATACATATATAATCATATTCGTTTAATGGTTCGTGAATCGTTGGAACTTGGTCGAGGTTGAATGAATGTATGAACATAGTTTAAAATTCTTGAAATTTAACTTAACAAATATTGCTTATCGTGTCGGAAACATATAAAGATTAAAGTTTAAATTTGGTTGGAAATTTCCGGGTTGTCACATTTGGATAGTAAATTTTTACTCGAATTAGCAAATGGTAAATTAATTTCAGCAGATAATATATGTCGGAATCGAGAAATTAAACTGGTTAGCGAAACATTTAAGATTGACTTGATACCAGTAGAGTTAGGGAGTTTTGATGTGATAATCGGTATGGACTGGTTGAAAGAAGTGAAAGCAGAGATTGTTTGTTACAAAAATGCAATTCGCATTAGACGAGAAAAAGGAAAACCCTTAATGGTGTACGGAGAAAAGAACAACGCAAAGTTAAATCTTATTAGTAACCTGAAGGCACAAAAACTAATAAGAAAAGGTTGCTATGCTGTGCTAGCACACGTCGAGAAAGTCAATTCCGAAGAAAAGAACATCAATGATATTTCTGTCGCAAAAGAATTTCCCGATGTATTTCTGAAAGAATTACCGGGACTACCTCCACATCGATCCATTGAATTTCAAATAGACCTTGTACCGAGAGCTGCACCAATAGCTCGTGATCTATACAGAGTCGCACCTAGCGAAATGAAGGAACTTCAGAGCCAATTACAAGAACTTTTAGAGCGTGGTTTCATTCGACCAAGCACATCACCGTGGGAAGCTCCTGTTTTGTTTGTCAAGAAAAAGATGGTACATTCAGGTTGTGTATCAACTACACAGAGTTGAACAAACTTACCATCAAGAACTGCTACCCACTACCAAGAATCGACGACTTATTTGATCAACTACAAGGCTCGTCTGTTTATTCAAAGATTGACTTACGTTCCGGGTATCATCAAATGCGGGTGAAAGAAGATGATATTCTAAAGACTGCTTTCAGAACACGTTACGGTCATTACAAGTTTTTGGTCATGCCGTTTGGTTTAACTAATGCACCAGCTGTGTTCATGGACCTTATGAACTGAGTGTGTGGACCATACCTTGACAAGTTTATCATTGTTTTCATTGATGACATACTTATTTACTCAAAGAATGACCAAGAACACGGTGAACATTTGAGAAAGGTGTTAGAAGTATTGAGGAAGGAAGAATTGTACGCTAAGTTTTCAAAGTGTGCATTTTGGTTGGAAGAAGTTCAATTCCTCGGTCACATAGTGAACAAAGAAGGTATTAAGGTGGATTCGGCAAAGATAGAAACTGTTGAAAAGTGGGAAACCCCGAAGACTCTGAAACACATACGCCAGTTTTTAGGACTAGCTGGTTACTACAGAAGGTTCATCCAAGACTTTTCCAGATTAGCAAAACCCTTGACTGCATTAACGCATAAAGGGAAGAAATTTGAATGGAAGGATGAACAAGAGAAAGCGTTTCAGTTATTGAAGAAAAAGTTAACTACAGCACCTATATTGTCATTACCTGAAGGGAATGATGATTTTGTGATATATTGTGACGCCTCAAAGCAAGGTCTCGGTTGTGTATTAATGCAACAAACGAAAGTAATTGCTTATGCGTCTAGACAATTGAAGATTCACGAACAAAATTATACGACGCATGATTTGGAATTAGGTGCGGTTGTTTTTGCATTAAAGACTTGGTGGCACTACTTATATGGGGTCAAAAGTATTATATATACCGACCACAAAAGTCATCAACACATATTTAATCAGAAACAACTGAATATGAGGCAGCGTAGGTGGATTGAATTGTTGAATGATTACGACTTTGAGATTCGTTACCACCCGGGGAAGGCATATGTGGTAGCCGACGCCTTGAGCAGGAAGGACAGAGAACCCATTCGAGTAAAATCTATGAATATAATGATTCACAATAACCTTACTACTCAAATAAAGGAGGCGCAACAAGGAGTTTTAAAAGAGGGAAATTTAAAGGATGAAATACCCAAAGGATCGGAGAAGCATCTTAATATTCGAGAAGACAGAACCCGGTATAGGGCTGAAAGGATTTGGGAACTAAAATTTGGAGATATGAGAGAAATGGTACTTAGAGAAGCTCATAAAACCAGATACTCAATACATCCTGGAACGGGGAAGATGTACAAGGATCTCAAGAAACATTTTTGGTGGCCGGGTATGAAAGATGATGTTGCTAAATACGTAGGAGAATGTTTGACGTGTTTTAAGGTCAAAGCTGAGCATCAGAAACCATCAGGTCTACTTCAACAACCCGAAATCCCGGAATGGAAATGGGAAAACATTACCATGGATTTCATCACTAAATTGCCAAGGACTGCAAGTGGTTTTGATACTATTTGGGTAATAGTTGATCGTCTCACCAAATCAGCACACTTCCTGCCAATAAGAGAAGATGACAAGATGTAGAAGTTAGCACGACTATATTTAAAGGAAGTCGTCTCCAGACATGGAATACCAATCTCTATTATCTCTGATAGGGATGGCAGATTTATTTCAAGATTCTGGCAGACATTATAGCAAGCATTAGGAACTCGTCTAGACATGAGTACTGCCTATCATCCACAAACTAATGGGCAGAGTGAAATGATGATACAAATGCTTGAAGACATGCTACGAGCATGTGTTATTGATTTCGGAAATAGTTGGGATCGACATCTACCGTTAGCAGAATTTTCCTACAACAACAGCTACCATTCAAGCATTGATATGGCGCCGTTTGAAGCACTTTATGGTAGAAAGTGCAGGTCTCCGATTTATTGGAGTGAAGTGGGGGATAGACAGATTACGGGTCCAGAGATAATACAAGAAACTACCGAGAAGATCATCCAAATTCAACAACGGTTGAAAACCACCCAAAGTCGACAAAAGAGCTACGCTGTCATTAAAAGAAAAGATATAGAATTTGAAATTGGAGAGATGGTCATGCTTAAAGTTGCACCTTGGAAAGGCGTTGTTCGATTTGGTAAATGAGGGAAATTAAATCCAAGGTATATTGGACCATTCAAGATTATTGATCGTGTCGGACTAGTAGCTTACTGACTTGAGTTACCTCAATAACTCACGGCTGTACATAACACTTTCCATGTCTCGAATTTGAAGAAATGTTTTGCTAAAGAAGATCTCACTATTCCGTTAGATGAAATCCAAATCATCGAAAAACTTCAATTCATCGAAGAACCCGTCGAAATAATGGATCGTGAGGTTAAAAGACTTAAGTAAAACAAGATACAAATTGTTAAGGTTCGATGGAATGCTCGTAGAGGACCCAATTTCACCTGGGAACAAGAAGATCAAATGAAGAAGAAATACCCGCATTTATTTCCAGAAGATACGTCAACTCCTCCAACTGCTTAAAATTTCGGGACGAAATTTATTTAACGGGTAGGTACTGTAGTGACCCGAACTTTTCCATGTTTATATATATATTAAATGAAATTTTTATTTACATGATTAAGTGTCTCCAACATGTTAAGCAATCAAACTTGTTAAGACTTGATTAATTGAAATAGGTTTCATATAGACAATTGACCACCCAAGTTGACCGGTGATTCACGAACGTTAAAACTTGTAAAAACTATATGATGACATATATATGAATATATATATATAGTTAACATGATATTATGATAAGTAAATATATCATTAAGTATATTAACAATGAACTACATATGTAAAAGCAAGACTACTAACTTAATGATTTTGAAACGAGACATATATGTAACGATTATCATTGTAACGACATTTAATGTATATATATATCATATTAAGAGATATTCATACATTATAATATCATGATAATATAATAATTTAAAATCTCATTTGATATTATAAACATTGGGTTAACAACATTTAACAAGATCGTTAACCTAAAGGTTTCAAAACAACACTTATATGTAACGTCTAACGATGACTTAACGACTCAGTTAAAATGTATATACATGTAGTGTTTTAATATGTATTCATACACTTTTGAAAGACTTCAAGACACTTATCAAAATACTTCTACTTAACAAAAATACTTACAATTGCATCCTCGTTCAGTTTCATCAACAATTCTACTCGTATGCACCCGTATTCGTACTCGTACAATACACAACTTTTAGATGTATGTACTATTGGTATATACACTTCAATGATCAGCTCTTAGCAGCCCATGTGAGTCACCTAACACATTTGGGAACCATCATTTGGCAACTAGCATGAAATATCTCATAAAATTACAAAAATATGAGTAATCATTCATGATTTATTTACATGAAAACAAAATTACATATCCTTTATATCTAATCCATACACCAACGACCAAAAACACCTACAAACACTTTCATTCTTCAATTTTATTCATCTAATTAATCTCTCTCAAGTTCTATATTCAAGTTCTAAGTGTTCTTCATAAATTCTACAAGTTCTAGTTTCATAAAATCAAGAATACTTCCAAGTTTGCTAGCTTACTTCCAATCTTGTAGAGTGATCATCCAACCTCATGAAATCTTTCTTATTTATAGTAAGATATCTTTCTAATATAAGGTAATACTCATATTTAAACTTTGATTCAATTTCTATAACTATAACAATCTTATTTCGAGTGAAAATCTTACTTGAACTTGTTTTTGTGTCATGATTCTACTTCAAGAACTTTCAAGCCATCCAAGATCCTTTGAAGCTAGATCCATTTGTCTCTTTTACAGTAGGTTTATCCACAAAACTTGAGGTAGTATGTTCATAACATCATTCGATTCATACATATAAAGCTATCTTATTCGAAGGTTTAAACTTGAAATCACTAGAATATAGTTTAGTTAATTCTAAACTTGTTCGCAAACAAAAGTTAATCCTTCTAACTTGACTTTTAAAATCAACTAAACACATGTTATATATCTATATGATATGTTAACTTAATGATTTAAAACCTGGAAACACGAAAAATACCGTAAAACTGGACATACGCCGTCGTAGTAACACCGCGGGCTGTTTTGGGTTTGATAATTAAAAACTATGATAAACTTTGATTTAAAAGTTATTCTTCTGGGAAAATGATTTTTCTTATGAACATGAAACTATATCCAAAAATCATGGTTAAACTCAAAGTGGAAGTATGTTTTTCAAAATGGTCATCAAGACATCGTTCTTTCGACTGAAATGACTACCTCTTAAAAAAACGACTTGTAACTTATATTTATGACTATAAAACTATACTTCTTCTGTTTAGATTCATAAAGTAGAGTTCAATATGAAACCATAGCAATTTGATTCACTCAAAACGGATTTAAAATGAAGAAGTTATGGGTAAAACAAGATTGAATATTTTTTTGATTTTTGTAGCAACGGGAAATATTAACAATTCTATACAAATCATATCCTAGCTAACTTATATTATATTATACATGTATTCTAATATATTATATAATCTTGGAATACCATAGACACGTATGTAAATGTTTTGACATATCATATCGACCCATGTATATATATTATTTGGAACAACCATAGACACTCTATATGCAGTAATGTTGGAGTTAGCTATACAGGGTTGAGGTTGATTCCAAAAATATATATACTTTGAGTTGTGATCTTGCCTGAGATGTGTATTGTAACGACCCGTCAAAATTGCTATTGACGCGGCACGTTAATTATTGATTCCATAGTGAGGTTTTGACCTCTATATGATACGTTTTGATAAAATATTGCATTCATTAAAATTAGTGACTTTCTAAACATAGAAAGTTATAAACATGTGGGCGAGTGCTTAGGTATAAGCAAAACCCCGAAATACATAAGTCTTTAATTTACAGGTTGACATCACAGTCCAATTATTTATTACACAACGCAGTTTTATTTTGAATGCAATAAACTTTGTACAAAGCATGAGAGACTCCATGCAGGCAACAAGCACATCACAGCGGAAGCATTCTAAGGACCTGAGAATAAAACATACTAAAAAGTCAACACGAATGTTGGTGAGTTATAGGTTTAATTGCTCGAGTCATAAACATATATAAAGATAGACCACAAGATTTCATCAAAAGTTTATCAATAGATTCTACGTAACAGAGCACCCTGGTAACTAAACTTAACGCTATAGTGATAATAACCCCATTCGTTTTAATACACGCAAACCAACGTGTCTTAAACTCAAATAACATACGTCCGTTAAAAGGCTAGCGCTCTAGCTCGGACGGGGATGTCAAGCCCTATGGATCCATGTACAATTATTCGCGCCCACCAGTCCATATCCTATGTACTGGCAGCTACTAGTTACCAAAGCTAAGGGATTTTCGGTTTAACTCAGTGTAGAATTTAGTATGTACTTGTGTCTTATTGCGTTTAAAATAATTTGCATGTATTCTCAGCCCAAAAATATTTAAAGTATTTAAAAAGGGAGACTATAACTCACAGTTCAATATTGCGATTCAATATTGTAGGTAAATTGCGTAGACGTAATGATGGTAGACGACTGTATGGTTGGCCTTGGATTCAAGAACAATACCCCGAACAATACCCAATACTTCCTTAGCTTAAAGCGGTTTGAAACCCGAATTAAAACGCTCTCGTATATACCTTATTATTATTAAACTTAAATTTAAAATTATAATTATAATATAAATATAAATAAATTACAGAAGAAAATTTATGAAATATTCGTCGAGCAAAACGGACCTTTTATAGCACTTTTCGATTTACTGTAGCTCATGCGATCGCATGAGTTTTCAGTGTTTTGGCCATGCGATCGCATGACCGCCTTTTTCGTTTTTGTTTGCTAGTTCGTCGACATCAAATAGTATTTTACTGTAGCAAATAGTGTTTTACTGTAGCAAAATACGATTTCACTGTAGCAAATAGTGTTTTACTGTAGCAAATAGGGTTTTACTATAGGAAAGTCGTTTTTACTTGTACATATAAATATATATATATATACATACATATAATTGTTCATGAATCGTCGAGAGTAATCAAAGGTAATTGTATATATGAAACAGTTCTAAAATTTTGAGACTCAATCTAACAGACTTTGTTTAGCGTGTTAAAATAATAAATCGTATAGAGAATTGGTTTAAATAAGTCAAAAATTTTCGGGTCATCACAGTACCACCCCCTTAAAGAAAATTTCGTCCCGAAATTTTGAGTAGTACCTGTTTCATGAGCGATATCAGTGAACAAATGTGGATACTTTTGCTTCATTTGATCTTCACGTTCCCAAGTAAACTCGGGTCCTCGTCTTGCGTTCCAACGAACCCTAACTATCGGTATTTTGCTTTGTTTTAATTGTTTGACCTCACGGTCCATGATTTCAACAGGTTCTTCGATAAAATAGAGTTTATCATTGATTCGTATTTCGTCAAGAGGAATTACAACATCCTCTTCAGCTAAACATTTCTTCAAATTTAACACGTGAAATGTGTTGTGAACACTACTAAGTTCTTGCAGTAGCTTTAATCGATAAGCAACTGTTCCAATTCTTTCGGTGATTTCAAAGGGTCCTACGTACCTAGGACTTAGCTTTCCTCGTTTACCGAATAACACAACACCTTTCCAGGGTGACACTTTCAACATGACTTTGTCGCCCACTTGAAATTATAGCGGTTTTCTTCTTACATCAGCATAACTCTTTTGGCGACTCATGGCCGTTTTCAATCGCTGTTGTATTTGAATGATCTTTTCGGTGGTTTCGTGAATAATTTCTGGTCCAGTAAGTTGTCTTTCTCCTACTTCACTCCAACATATAGGAGATCTACACCTTCTACCGTAAAGTGCTTCAAATGGCGCTGCGTTGATGCTCGTATGATAGCTGTTATTGTATGAAAATTCTGCCAACGGTAAGTGTCGATCCCAACTGGTTCCAAAGTCAATCACGCATGCCCGTAACATGTCTTCCAATGTTTGTATTGTTCTTTCACTTTGACCATCTGTCTTTGGGTGATAAGCGGTGCTCATATCTAATCGAGTTCCCAATGCTTTTTGTAATGACTGCCAAAAACGTGATGTGAATCGGGTGTCGCGATCAGATATGATGGAGATGGGTACACCATGCCTGGAAACTACTTCCTTCAAATATAGGCGTGCTAATCTTTCCATACTGTCTGTCTCCTTTATTGGTAGGAATTGAGCTGATTTAGTTAGACGATCAACTATCACCCAAATAGTATCATGACTACTTGTAGTCCTTGGCAATTTCGTAATGAAATCCATGGTTATTCTTTCCCATTTCCACTGCGGAATTTCTGGTTGTTGCAGTAATCCTGACGGCTTTTGGTGCTCAGCTTTGACTTTTGCACACGTCAAACATTTGCTTACATAAGTAGCAATTTCTATCTTCATATTAGGCCACCAATAAAACTTCTTGAGATCGTGGTACATTTTCCCATTTCCTGGGTGAATTGAGTACCTAGTTTTGTGTGCTTCATCCAGTACTAGTTGCCTTAGATTACCATGTTTTGGTACCCATATCCTACCAGCAAAATACAGGGTTCCATCGGCTTTTACTTCAAGCTGTTTTTCTAACCCTCTGCTCATTTCGCCTTTTTCGTTTTCTTCTTTTAAAGACTTTAACTGTGCTGCTTGAATTTGCTTCGTGAGATCAGTATGAATTGTAATATTCAAAGCTCGAACCCTAAGAGGTTTTACTCTTTCTTTCCGACTTAGGGCATCGGCTACAACATTAGCCTTTCCGGGGTGGTAACGGATTTTACAATCGTAATCTTTTAACAACTCTACCCAGTGACGTTGCCTCATATTGAGTTGTTTTTGATCAAAAATATGCTGAAGACTCTTATGGTTGGTGTACACTGTACACTTGGTGCCATATAGATAGTGTCTCCATATTTTGAGTGCAAAAACTACTGCTCCAAGTTCCAAATCGTGCGTCGTATAGTTCTTTTCATGAATTTTTAGTTGTCGTGAGGCGTATGCGATGACTTTTGTGCATTGCATTAATACACATCCTAAACCTTGGCGCGAAGCATCACAATAGATCACGAAATCATCATTTCCTTCCGGTAATGACAAAATGGGTGCAGACGTTAACTTCTTCTTTAATAACTGGAATGAGGATTCCTGTTTCGTGGACCAATCATACTTCTTTCCCTTTTGAGTTAATGCAGTTAAGGGTTTGGCGATTCTAGAGAAATCTTGAATGAATCTTCGGTAGTAACCAGCAAGACCTAAGAATTGGCGGATTTGTGTTGGAGTCTTAGGTGTTTTCCATTTACTAATGGCTTCGATCTTGGCAGGGTCAACTTTAATTCCATGTTTACTGACAACATGGCCCAAAAATTGTACTTCTTGTAACCAGAAATCACACTTCGAAAATTTTGCGTACAGTTCTTCTTTCTTGAGTACCTCTAGTACCAGTTTTAAGTGTTGCTCATGTTCTTCCTTGTTCTTCGAGTAAATCAATATGTCGTCGATAAAAACAATGACAAATTTGTCTAAATACGGTCTACAGATGTGATTCATTAGATCCATGAATACTGCTGGAGCATTAGTCAATCCAAAAGGCATGACTAAAAATTCATAGTGACCTTAACGGGTTCTGAACGCGGTTTTAGGAACATCTTCTTCCTTTACTCTCAGCTGATGATATCCGGAGCGTAGATCAATCTTAGAATAAACACTTGATCCTTGCAATTGATCAAACAAATCATCAATCCTCAGTAATGGGTACCGATTATTGATCATTAATTTGTTTAATTCTCGGTAATCTATGCACATTCTCATAGATCCATCCTTCTTCTTGACGAACAGAATAGGAGCACCCCAAGGTGAAAAACTGGGACGAATAAATCCACGGTCTGATAATTTTTGCAACTGGTCTTGTAATTCTTGCATTTCTGAAGGTCCAAGTCTATATGGAGATCGGGCTACAGGTGCAGCTCCTGGTATGAGATCAATCTGGAATTCTACACATCTGTGTGGAGGTAGCCCCGGTAATTCTTCTGGAAATACTCCAGGATATTCTCTTACAACCGGCATGTCATCAATGCTTCTTTCTTCAGTATTGATCTTCTTTACGTGTGCCAGAATAGCATAACAACCTTTTCTTATAAGTTTCTGGGCCTTCATACAGCTGATAAAGTTCAGCTTTGAGTTGCTCTTCTCCCCATAAATCATTAATGACATTTCATCCTTACGAGGGATGCGGATTGCTTTCTCAGCGCAAACAACTTCCGCTCTTGTTTTGGACATCCAGTCCATGCCAACGATTACGTCAAAACTTCCTAATTCTACGGGTATCAAATCGATTTTGAAGGTTTCACCAGCGAGATTCATTTCACAACCATGGCAAATTTTATCGGCTTTTATCAGTTTACCATTAGCTAATTCAATAGTATATTTATCGTCTAGAGGTAATGATGCACATTTTAGTTTAGAACTAAAGTCTTTACACATATAACTTCTATCAGCACCCGTATCAAACATAATAGAAGCTAGTTAATTATTAACGGTAAATGTACCCGTGACAAGATTAGGATCCTCACGTGCTTTACTGGCACTAACATTAAATGCCCTCCCACGTGCGGGTTCTTTGTTCTTCTCCTTATCAGGGCATTGATTTATAAAGTGACCAGACTTCCCGCATCCATAACATTTCTTGACATCGGTCAATTTTGTCTTTACTTCAGAAACGGGGGCATAACAATCTTTCGCCACATGTCCTTTCTTGTTGCACTTATCACAGACCACTTGGCAATAACCTGCATGATGTGTGTAACATCTTTTGCAGAATGGATGGGGTCCCTTATAGTTTGGACTAGCAGTTGCCCCATCTTGTTTACCTTTAAAAGTTTCTTGTTTCTTCAGTTGAGTACTTTTGCCCTTATAGTCTTCCCATTTCCTCTTTCCTTCTGTTGTCTTGACGTCGGTAATTCGTGCCTTAATCGAACTCTCTGTGATCTGGTCCATGAGTTGGTGTGCCATTTTCATGGCTTCCTGCATCGTATTTGATTTGGACGATGTAACATTTCCTTTGATATTGATCGATAAACCGTCAATATACATTTCTATCTTTTGTTTCTCGTTTGGCACCAATTCGGGACACAACAAGGCTAGTTCCATGAAACGCTTTTCATAGTTATTGAGATTCGCTCCGATAACCTTCAGATTACGTAACTCAGATTCCATTTTTCTAATCTCGTTTCGAGGACAGTACTCCTCTATTAGCATCTTTTTCAGTTCTTCCCAAGAGATATCATATGCCGTATCTATTCCTTCTGCTTTAGCATAATTGTTCCACCAAGTAAGTGCAACGTTTTGCAACGTGCACGAAGCATACTTTGACTTGTCTCCGTTCGCACAATTACTGATTTTGAAAACGGACTCCATCTTTTCAAACCATCGGGTTAGACCGACTGGTCCCTCGGTTCCACTAAACGTCTGTGGTTTGCATCCTTGAAAAGTTTTGTATGAGCATCCGTTTTGTGAGTTTGTGTTTACGGCTGCTGCTTTGGCTGCTGCTTCGGTTGTTGCTTTTGCTGCCTCGGCTGCAACAATTCGTTCATTCACACGTTTCTCGACTAGTTGCTCAAACTCAGCATCCGACATTTGAGACATGTTTCTTCAATAAACACAACAGAGATAATTTAATCATATAGAATATTATAGGCAAAATGAGTTGTCAATAGTTAATCGTAGCATATTAATAATATGAACCAATTATTATAAAAGCCTTTTCTTCTTATTAGCATTTTATAATTATTTCTAGGGTATTACCTACCCGTTAAGTTCATACATAATAGCTAGTACAAGGAATTAACTACTAAAATCCTAATAATATTCCACTGTGAAAAATTATAGCGAGTTACTACATTATTATGTAATAATAATAATAAGAAGTAGTAATAATACAAATAATCATTCCATGCATTTATTAATAATAAACCAAAATAATACAATACCATACAATACTGATATTTTACATATGCTTATTTTACATAACAAGATAGAGTAGCACACATAAGCAATAAAATAGCGCATGGAAGATTTATGGTTGCGAGGTCGTTTATTCAGAACTATCATAAACTTCTTCCCATTTGGTTCTCTCTGCCAATTGTTTGTGTGCACATGGTCCGACAGACATTCTGGCAGTGTATTTTATTTTTAGTTGGGGTTTTGAGGTACCCGTTGCCTCAGTGGGTTTAATACAATAAGGGTGGTTACGGATCGAATGGTCCTGTTCCTTTTTAATAATTAAGGACATTTTATTATTGTGGTTGTTTTTATTATCTATAGCAAGTTGGAATTTCTCCTTAGTGATCTCTTTTATTTCATTAGCAAAATCCTCCTCTTTACTGATCTTGTCTGATGACGAACTGTCTGAGTCATGTGTAGGAGAATATGATGACGAACTGCGAGAATATGTACCGGTGGTCATGAACCGAAATCTGCCAGGCGTAATCGGCACAACCCACCTGTCGGTGGTATATCTGGACCAATGTCCATATTTGTTTAGAAATGGACGATCCTCGTTTACTCCATGGATCATGGGTCCATGCCAACGATACTGTGGCTCCGAAAAACTAAAGCTGGGTGGAGCTGGAACCTCCTCTGGGTTTACCGGAAGTTGAGATTCCCCGGCTAACACAATTTATTCTTTAATAGGTATTGGAACGCCTTTTTCAGTTGTGGATAGAATAGATTCAGTGTCCGATTCCGAGTCGTACAAAATGATAGGATTAGAAGAAGTCATCTATCACATAATTGAAACAACAATTACGTTAGCATATAAATATATCACATATAATGTTTTTGACTAAATAATAAGCAAAAATCAGTAAAAACAGATATGATCATAGTCCAGACTCACTAATGTATCCTAACAATTACCAGTTAAACACACTAATGTAATTTCTGGTTCCCTATAACCTCAACCTCTGATACCAACTGTAACGACCCGTCAAAATCGCTATTGACGCGGCACGTTAATCATTGATTCCATAGTGAGGTTTTGACCTCTATATGATACGTTTTGATAAAATATTGCATTCATTAAAATTAGTGAGTTTCTAAACATAGAAAGTTATAAACATGTGGGCGAGTGCTTAGGTATAAACAAAACCCCGAAATACATAAGTCTTTAATTTACAGGTTGACATCACAGTCCAATTATTTATTACACAACGCAGTTTTATTTTGAATGCAATAAACTTTGTACAAAGCATGAGAGACTCCATGCAGGCAACAAGCACATCACAGCGGAAGCATTCTAAGGACCTGAGAATAAAACATGCTAAAAAGTCAACACGAATGTTGGTGAGTTATAGGTTTAATTGCTCGAGTCATAAACATATATAAAGATAGACCACAAGATTTCATCAAAAGTTTATCAATAGATTCTACGTAACAGAGCACCCTGGTAACTAAACTTAACGCTATAGTGATAATTACCCCATTCGTTTTAATACACGCAAACCAACGTGTCTTAAACTCAAATAACATACGTCCGTTAAAAGGCTAGCGCTCTAGCTCGGACGGGGATGTCAAGCCCTATGGATCCATATACAATTATTCGCGCCCACCAGTGCATATCCTATGTACTGGCAGCTACTAGTTACCAAAGCTAAGGGATTTTCGGTTTAACTCAGTGTAGAATTTAGTATGTACTTGTGTCTTATTGCGTTTAAAATAATTTGCATTTATTCTCAGCCCAAAAATATTTAAAGTATTTAAAAAGGGAGACTATAACTCACAGTTCAATATTGCGATTCAATATTGTAGGTAAATTGCGTAGATGTAATGATGGTAGACGACTGTATGGTTAGCCTTGAATTCAAGAACAATACCCCGAACAATACCAATACTTCCTTAGCTTAAAGCGGTTTGAAACCCGAATTAAAACGCTCTCGTATATACCTTATTATTATTAAACTTAAATTTAAAATTATAATTATAATATAAATATAAATAAATTACAGAAGAAAATTTATGAAATATTCGTCGAGCAAAACGGACCTTTTATAGTACTTTTCGATTTACTGTAGCTCATGCGATCGCATGAGTTTTCTGTGTTTTTGCCATACGATCGCATGGCCGCCTTTTTCGTTTTTTTTTGCTAGTTCGTCGACATCAAATAGTATTTTACTGTAGCAAATAGTGTTATACTGTAGCAAAATACGGTTTCACTGTAGCAAATAATGTTTTACTGTAGCAAAGTAATTTTTACTGTAGCAAATAGGGTTTTACTATAGGAAAGTCGTTTTTACTTGTACATATATATATATACATACATATAATTGTTCATGAATCGTCGAGAGTAATCAAAGGTAATTGTATATATGAAACAGTTCTAAAATTTTGAGACTCAATCTAACAGACTTTGTTTAGCGTGTTAAAATAATAAATCGTATAGAGAATTGGTTTAAATAAGTCAAAAATTTTCGGGTCATCACATGTATACACTGGGTCGTGGATTGATTCAAGATAATATATATATCGATTTAATTTCTGTACATCTAACTGTGGACAACTAGTTGTAGGTTACTAATGAGGACAGCTGACTTAATAAACTTAAAACATCAAAATGTATTAAAAGTGTTGTAAATATATTTTGAACATACTTTGATATATATGTACATATTTGTTATAGGTTCGTGAATCGACCAGTTGCCAAGTCTTACTTCCCGACGAAGTAAAAATCTGTGAAAGTGAGTTATAGTCCCACTTTTAAAATCTAATATTTTTGGGATGAGAATATACATGCAGGTTTTATAAATGATTTACAAAATAGACACAAGTACGTGAAACTACATTCTATGGTTGAATTATCGAAATTGAATATGCCCCTTTTTATTAAGTCTAGTAATCTAAGAATTAGGGAACAGACACCCTAATTGACGCGAATCCTAAAGATAGATCTATTAGGCCTAACAAACCTCATCTAAAGTACCGGATGCTTTAGTACTTTGAAATTTATATCATATCCGAAGGGTGTCCCGGAATGATGAGGATATTCTTACATATGCATCTTGTTAATGTCGGTTACCAGGTGTTCACCATATGAATGATTTTTATCTCTATGTATGGGATGTGTATTGAAATATGAAATCTTGTGGTCTATTGTTATGATTTGATATATATAGGTTAAACCTATAACTCACCAACATTTTTGTTGACGTTTAAAGCATGTTTATTCTCAGGTGAATATTAAGAGCTTCCGCTGTTTCATACTAAAATAAGGACAAGATTTGAAGTCAATGTTTGTATGATATTGTGTAAAAACTGCATTCAAGAAACATATGTCGATGTAATATATTTCTATTGTAAACCATTATGTAATGGTCGTGTGTAATCAGTATATTTTAGATTATCATTATTTGATAATCTACGTAATGTTTTTTTTTAAAACCTTTATTGATAAAATAAAGGTTATGGTTGTTTTAAAAATGAATGCAGTCTTTGAAAAACGTCTCATATAGAGGTCAAAACCTCGCAACGAAATCAATTAATATGGAATGTTTATAATCAATATGAACGGGACATTTCACCAACTCGTTAAACATCGCAAAATATATATATATATATATATTTTTAAAAGGACAGGCCAAGCCTGTCAGGCAATTCTCGCGACGCGGTCCATCTGGCCGCAGCGCGGCCCACATCGGAAACTGAAGGTCAGAGACAATCAAAAAGCTGATACCGAAACGCATTAAATCTCGCGGCGCACCCCAAAGGGGTTGCGGCGCGGCACAACCCTGGATCTGATTCTGACCTGTTCAAAATTTTACACAACACCAAATTTCGCGGTAATCTACAAACATCGACACAAAGGCTTTCCACCACATAAGTAAATAAAGTTTACATGTTTTAATAACTCCAAAAAAAAGAACTTGACTCCCCGGGCATCATTCGCCCATTTACAAACCAAGAATACGAGTTCTGACCGACAGGTTTAAATACCAAACATAAACCCGCGCATGGTGTTTGGGGTTAAACTACCCGGACCTAGGTCGAACTCCAAAAGCTAAACTCAAGCATAATCACGTAGGGAGATCGCTAGTCTAAACGTATACCCTTGCCCTTGTCCACGACGGAGCCTAAAAAAAGGTAAACAATGAGAGGGTAAGCAAAACGCTTAGTGAATGCAATAATTATACACATACATATATAATATACCTACTTGCAAACACTTACACATTACCGCATACACGCTAGCAAACTAATAGCATATCATCGCAAGTATAACGCTAAGTTCCCAAAACCACGAGCTAGCACAATTATTAGCATATAATCTAAACAATATAATATGCTATATCACTACAAAAAACTATGGTTAACCAATCGCACAAGAGAAATGGTACTTGCGAAAGAAAATCGGAGTTCGCAACATCCATTAGTGCACTTAACACCACGTATCACTAATCCCCCGGGTGGCATCTTAACACCTCGATACTTCACCCCGAGTGGCATCTTAATACCTCGATGCTTCACCCGTCAATTTTACTTTTGGAAGTGTTGTCTTAACACCTCAACACTTCACTCCTGGGTGGCATCTTAACACCTCGATGCTTCACCCCGAGTGGCATCTTAACACCTCGATGATTCACCCGTTAATATACTTTCCGGAGTGGCGTCTTAACACCCCGACACTTCACTCGTCACGTGAGACGTGGCGTCTTAGCACCTCGACACTTCACATTTCACGCTACACAAATAAATACATCATATACCTACGCATATAATTATTCCACTCACCTTAAAGCCTTTTGTGAATGATAATCGAGCTTGCAACCTTCGATGTAACGTACCTATTCCATTATGCATATAATCAATCACATAATCAAGTTGGTCAACCAACTCACTCACCATCTTAGTGTCATTTTGACCCATAGTGCAATTTCGACCCATTTGCACTCAACATAATATTAGGTCAACTTTTCCAAATCCCTAATACTAGCCAAATATGGTCTTAATACACTTTTTAACATAAGGTTATTGCATTTTCACACTCATTAAACAACTTAGGTCATCAAAGACTCGTTTGACCCATTTCAAGGTTAACACACCCATTTGGGTCATCAACATACCCAAATAACACCCACTTACTAAATATCAAAGTGTGCTAGTGATTAACTATCCGACTCATAAACACCAAATATCACTTTGAAACACTAGGTTAGTCATTCTTGAGTCCTCATGACTCAATCTTACCCAAAAAACCCCCAAAATCACCAACAATGGGTTTTATGTTCATCACTAACTCAAACCATAACCCTTAAATAAATCAAAGTAAGGAAAATCAAGGTTAGGACATACCACCACTATCAAAACGTAGCTAGTGACTAGATGAACAACTTTAATACATGCGCTTTGACCCGAATCAAGCTTCTTCCTCCTTGATTTGAGCTTTCTCTCTCTTAAATGGGTTCTCTCTCTAAAATTGAAGTGGAAGAGATAAGGTTGGTGTGAGAGGAGTAAATGACACTCCAAAAACTGATCTAGAGGCCTTAAAGTCGTTCAACAAGTGAAAGTACCAAAATGCCCCTCTTTATAATTAAATAAAGCAAAAGAATCACCATCTGACGCTGGTCGCGCCACGGACTTATTGGCCGAGCCGCGGCCCAACACTGAAGCTAAAGGTCGCCACCAATTTAAATATATACAATATGTACAAACCGGTTTCGGGTCTTATATTTCAAGATCAACTAAATTCTTTGTTTTCTCCTCACAACTCAAATTAAAGAAATCACATAGGGTATTGAGTGATGGATTTAAGTGTGGCCTGAGCGAAGGTATCACAATCTTAACTTCTTCTTCTTCTTCCTTCCTTCTCTGATTCTGTTTCAAGTTCATCCTCAGACTCAACATTCACATCTTCTTTCACACTTCCTTCACCAACAGAATCTTGACTATTTTCATCTTCAAACAAGTTCTCAAAATCACTTAAATCGATATTTTGGATTGATTTGGGAGGGACTTCATCAACTGGCTCTTCTTGTGGAGCCTTTTCATCAGATTCAACTGCATCTGCATCCTCTGTATCATAATCACTGTCGTATGCCAAAGCAGCAAGCTGTTTCATTGGAAAATCACTTGGCGGAACGTCCCCCTTTTCTGCGTTATTAAAAACATTTGAATAATTCATATAATATTCAGCAGTAAACACCTCACCATATTCATTGAAACTTCGAATAGGTATCACTAACGGATATTCAAAAGAGGGTCCTTCAGTTCCAGCGCCAGCATTTTCATCATATTTTTCATCGTCTCCACCCAAATCAGAGGAATAGGTTTCTCCTCCATCCATTATCAATTTAGTTTTCCCATACGTGAGTTGTTTGATCTTATCATTCATTGCCTTCAATTTGACTTCATTATCACTCTTAACTTCAACAATTTGTTTCTTCAACTTCTCCGTCTTCTCCTTTTCACGATTAACAAGCTTCCACAATTTCTTATTGTCCTCCTCCAACTATTCAATCTTAACATCACTCTCCTTCTTCTCCTCAACAACTTGATTTTTAAGATTAGTTATCTTGGTAATCAACGACAACAAGAGGTTTTGCTGGGTCTTAAACTCAGATGGAGTAACTTGAGGTGATGTAACAGCAGCTTTAGCATCCTTCATGAAATCAGAAGGTTGGCGTTGAGTTTGTTTCCTTGAACCTCCGTGTGATGATCTTTGAGGTGAGTCATTATGATGTTTGGTTCTTCTTTCTTTCTTCTTGGGCTGTTCAGATGACATCTGTTCCTTTCCCTTTCTTTTCCTTCGAACCAAATTCGTATCTTCCTTAGTAGCTTCATCATCATCACCGTTATTACCTTGATTACCTTCTTGTGTTTCACCAGCAGCTCTTTGATTATCACCTTCTCCATCTTCATCATCAGTTACCTCATAATTTGAAACAGAATCATCATTCCTCCACGCATTTCCTGATGAACACCTATAATCCTCCTTAATAAGATGACAAACAGGCACTCTATTGAAATCAGGTTTTAGATCCTCATTTCGAGTCTGCTCCAATCTTTGGAAAGTTACAACGTTCATTGGACGTAGTGGAATCACATCAGATTCAATTTTGGGTAGACTTGGTGCAGCATCATTAATAATCAACTGAAGAAATCGGGCATAGATGAGATACTTCTGTGTAGTGCTGAAGTAATTGGCTCTGAAGTAATGAAAGACAAACCCAGAGAAGTCATACGGAGCTTTCAGAACGAGTGCAACAAACATGCTTTGCACCTTCTCATTGAGTTTACCAAAACCATATTTTCTCCCACTCAGACAATACATCAACACATGAGCCAGATATCAATATTATGGAGGGAAAAGAGTTTTCATCAACTCAGAATTACCAGCTACAAAACCAGAATATCCACATCTCTTAAAAAAACCGTGGATTCTATCTCTGTTTATTGTCATGTGAGAGCAGTTTTCATCATTGAAACCTAAAATCCTTCTTATCACTGACTTTGAGACAACAACCTCGTTCCTCTGAACGGTACTCACCAACCTAGCTTCATTTTCAGATACATCAAGACGCACATTCTTACAGAATTCCCTTTGATGGCTGCAGTAGGCTGTACACGGTGTTGATATGGCAGTATGTATCTTTGACCTTTTAAGGAAATCAACAATCTCCACAAAATGACCTCCTTTCTCAACAATAGTATCATAAAGGGCAACTTGATTATTTTGGTCACCCATTTCCAGAATAATTTCGGGTAGAACAGGTGGGTTAACTGGATTAACTTGAGGATTCTGAATTTGCTCCCCCTAAGCTTCTGGATTAACTACCAGAACATTTGCTTGTGGTTCTGCCATTGAGAGTATCTTAACAAACTGAAATTTTAATAGAAAAGTTAGAGATAGAGACCATATATCATAAATCATCAAAATATTTGCAACAAAGTGTCATAACCAAATTAATCAAGACAAACCGTGCGAGTAGCATGGTCACACGTGCAGCTGACAAGTCAGACGTGCGAGTAACATAGTCACTCGTGTCACTGTTGACACTTTTGATCCAAAACATGGTTTCAGACAAGGTACACGGTTGAGGAAACATATATGAGAGTGACGGTCAACCGTGTGGTGACTCGTGAAGTTAGGCACACGTGTCAGCTTAGATGTACGAGTGAGTAACAAGAAAAACACTAAGTAAAATCATACGAGTGAGCTCAAGTGTTCACACGGTTGAGCCTCAACCGTGCACTGACTCGTGCGAGTCATGTCCCATGCGTGCGAGTGATGGTCAGTCGTGCATGTCAGATTGAACCATATTAAATGCACTTTTTAAATTCGCAAAATTGCATATTTGGGTGTTTCAGGACTCGATTTACATCGCGATAGCATGTATTGGTACCGTTTAACATAAAACATTAGCAGATATCGATCAAAACACGACAAAAATGCACAAAATTGGACTTTAAAACCACTAGGGTTTCGACACACTTAATCAACAAATTAACATAGTAAAACTCGATGAAATCATACCAAGTAAGTGGCACTGTGATCAGCTATGAATGATTAACAAATCCTACTGTGGAAATAGCAAATGGCGAGAATCGAATTTGAGAGTAAAATTGAGAGTGGAGGGAAATGGTGAACGTATGTGTTCATCCTCTCCCTATTTATACTCTCGTGCTCAACCGTATGGCTAAGCATACGATTCACCATCCAACCGTGCGTCTCACTATCACTCGTGCGTTTGACCTAGAAGACTAATGGACAAATCTAGAGCTTGGTCACTCGTACGGTTAACCTTAAACGTGTGGTAACTCGTACGGTTCACACATCAGTCATGCGAGTGAGCCACTTTGGCAATTTTAAATTTTCACAAACTTAGGATTTCGACTCATTTGACAATCTTAGAGTTAACTAGCACCTCCAATTTGAGTCAGAAATCACCATTTCATCAAGAAATGAACATTAACACTTAGGCAATTCCAACATCTTAACCAAGGCAAGGCTATTTCTTCAAAAAATCTTTCTCACAAGAGGTATATCCTACAGTGTAATGTCATCTTAAGGTAACTAACTCCTAAAAATCACAAATCCTTCAAATAATCCCAAGCTTCACAAACTTCTAACTTATAGATTTGGTGGCCAGAAATATCTTGATCTCAACAAGGTTCTTTCAGATGTCATTGTGCTTTTAGAGGATAATCAGAAAATAAAGGAGATATAAAATCTTTATAAATTTTTTGAGATATAATGTCATGCAACTAAAATTATGCAAAAGAAAGACATTCTATCATGAAATGCAATAACATGCAGAACCAAAATCTTTTTGTTGTTTTACCGTTTTCAATGCAAGCTATTTAACAAAAGTAAAAAGATAAGCAAAACGTACAAATCCACATTCTTTTTGTGAGCAAGATGATTAGCAATTTTAGAAAAATGGATCAGAACTGACATATTCAATCAACTTCTGTTGTTCATTCCCAATTGTCTAGTCTATGTCTATTATCATGCAATTACTGATATCAATCCTCATTAAACATGAACATATTCTTTCCGGACACTTCGACAATCATGTTGGCATTAATTACTTGAACACTATAAAGCAATGATTTTTGAGATCACACTAAGTTCACTAATCCTTGATTCTTTCATCACTTATGATTGTGCGTTTTTATTAGGTTGTCAATTCATTACACGTAACTTTCCGTTATCTCTATCCATGTACTTCATTCAAATTGAACAGGATGGTTCTCACGACATTTTGAATAACCCTGTCAGCCTTTGGCTTCTACCAATGTGTTGACAATCTTCAATCTAGTTGGATCGGCTGATCTCAGAATATGTTAGATTATCTGAATAGGCGCATTATTTACCACGGGGATTGGTCTACAGTCAAAGTAGACTTTCCTGATGACCAGTCATCACACGAAATGAATCTCAGGGCCCTTAACTTCTTTATGTTCCAGTTATCATGAAAAATGGAATCGAAAGTTAAACTTTCACTTATATGTTATTTAGAGTATATCTAGGTAAGTATCTTTCCAACTTACAGTCTTAATGGGTATAACTCTAAATCGCATACGGCAAGAATCTTGATATTTCAATGTGAACATCGTGATTAAACAATTCAAGCTGCGCGGGAGCGTCACACTAAGAATGATCTGAGTTCTTTTTGAGCACATCATGAATCGGCATTCTTCATACTTTTAGGACTTTACCATCTTGATATGCCAATTATTATTGACATTGATTTTCTTTAGATATTTGAATTTTTACAGCATATCATCATCGTTTGATATATTGATTTTGAACGACATCATGAATGGATTTTCCTTTGTTATGCATGAACTCATGTTTCTTTATTGTGTGCTCAGATCACTCAAAGGTGTCCTCCCTTAAATGCTTGAACGGTCCGCAATAAAGAATCATACTTTTCAACTTTAAGCGAGAAGGAATACCTACTTCAACATACACTAATTTTCTCTGTATTTTCAGGGTTTAGTTTCGATTATTTAGTCTTAGGCCCGTGACAACGTGGTATGCACCAGCCAAACAGGTAATCCTTAACCCCTTAAATGATCTATTGAATGTTCCAATCATAGCTGTGAGGCTGAATTGGTAGAGCAACGTTTGAATATTGCTTGGGGACATCCAACACCAACTTTCTCTAATGATTAGCAATTATGATAGGGGATACCCTCAACTGACTGTTGAGTTCCTCAGCAATTATCATTTCATACAGATTCGGAGATAATTAGGTGATTACCTTCAAACGCTACAGATCGTCCATGACTTCTGAATCTTAGATGGTGGTTATTCTTATTATGATTGTCTAATGCCGAGAATTCATAAGTCACATCTATCATTACATCACACAACAGATAAACATAGACATTTAAATTAGTCCTTACTAATCAATTATATCAATTCTAAGTACAATAATTTCTTCATCTCCAAGTTATACTCTTCACGTTCTTCAGAAGGCATATTATGCAAAGTATACAACTCATTTGTAACTGGTGAACGTGGCCATTGAAATTCTGTTTCAATGTACTTCCAAAGCTTCGTGTCTTGACCATCAGATCAAATCTTAAATCTTGACTTCCATGTAGAGTAGTTATCCATATTCATCAATATTGGACATTTTGTACCACTTCCGGATTCACTCTCAGCAAGGAGTAATCGTTGAGTCATATTCGTGATACTCTGAACTAACGGTGCAGCTAACGCATAGTCGTTCGAATTAAACATCTTGACAATCTTATCAAACCGGTAAACCTTGCGGTTCAGTAATCTCACTTATACGAGTCACTAAATAACTACTTCACACCTACGTGTCACTAACTCAGTCGTACGTATGGCTTTAACAACCAAAAGAACCAAACACAAAACTCAAACTTGCGAGTAATGATCAATCGTGTGATCAATCGTACGCGTCCACAGCCAACCGTGTGATCACTCGTGTGATCATACTGTAGTCACTTAACCTAAACAAGGTTATGCTAAACCGTGCGGATGAGTTCACGAGTGAGCTCAGACGCACGAGTGAGTGTTCTTCCTGTGACCCACTCGTGTGAATAGCTGTTCATACTAAATCACTCAAAACTCACTAGAAAATGATGTTAAACAACAATTTCTTCATCCACAAGCTGGATTAACACTAAACTAACATAAACACACTTTCTAATCACTATTACACACGTAAAGATGATTAATTTTTGATCTAAAACTCTCTAAACTCAAAAACCCAAAATAATAAACTCTTAATCACCAAAAATCACTAGGATGATGTTGAAATCTCAACCAACGCTCTGATACCAATGATGAAACATGACTAGGAACTTCGAAATCAACAGATTCAACTCACACAAAAGGCGGAATAGTGAATCAAAACCTCTAGTGAATATGAAAAAGCCTTTTGGGATTAATTTAGTCAAACCACAATAATGATTGTGTGATTAGATTAACACCTAGAGCTATTATTCACCTTTTACAAGGATTTGGGCTTGAAGAACAGAGAGAGAATCAGACAGGTTACCAGATCTGAG